>NW_023596576.1:35579616-35764805 GCF_011947565.3 Pollicipes pollicipes
CCCAAGAGACCTCCGTGTCGCCAGAACAGCAGCTGGAACGCACTCTGCACTCGAGCGAAATGGCTTTTCAGCCCTAGACCAGTAATAATAATGTGCTACCTAGTGTTCTACTCACGGGGCTCCTTGCCTTGAAGGCGTAAAAGGCCGCAGAAATGGGGAATGGAGTGGATCGAAAGGAGGTAAAAGTGAAAATGGTTCGCTTATGCTCGCCTGGGAACGTTGTTCTTTTTCAGAATGAACTTGTGAAAGAAGTAACACGAACAGTTTTAGAACCAGAGCGCTCGTAATCTAAGGAAGAAAACAGCAGTGGCCGCTGATTAAGGGATGCTCACCTGTCCAAATGCAAAGCGATGGAACAGTGCTAGAATGTATGCATGTGGGCAAGCCAAACTGCATCAAGTGAGGGAGGCACCCAATGGCTACAGATTTCGGCATATCTGCGGACGCTATTAGCGTGGAAACACTAATCAGCTCTCTCATGCTTCATCGTCGACTTCACAAAGGTAGTTATCGCGGATGGACGCACACATGAGCGTAGGAACAGGGGGGGGGGGGTTAGGTGGGCCATGGCCCCCTCACTTTTCAAGGTGGGGCGGGGTAGCAGTGTTAACTTCCCGCCCCCCCCCCCCCACACGCACACACTTTTCAGATTAATGTTCTTTTTAGCTTATTTTTGCACGACATTTAAATACACATACCATTTTAACTACTTCACCAGCTGTATTCCTCAAGATGCGTCATGTTTTTCGTTTGCTTATTGGCCATCGTCTAGTGTCACAGCACGCCGACGCCACGCGGCCTATAGAGACTGCAACGCCGGGTGTTCAGGCTGTTGTTGCTATGACATGCGAGCGCACAAGTTTAAAGCCATATTGAATAGTTTTTGTATCAGTAATCCTTTCTGACTGAATCTTGAAACTTTTAAGACGAACGTGGATTAGCCGTGTTAATACAAGCTTAGGACACCATTTCATCTACAATCTATGTTCAGAGATTGCTCAATATCTCTGAAGAAAACAGAAAAGCACGGAACTGGAGCCTGTGTGACAATTATTGGACTACCTTTGGCCATCAGAGATGTTATTGCGTCAATGAGGGTTCCTGTGCTGATTCGGGGCCAACTGCGCGGGTCAGAAGGCCTCCCGTGTCTGAGACGGGAACAATGTGAATTGATATATCCTTCCAATGGCTTACGGATCGACCAGGATATCCCGCCCCGTGTCGCCAGAATGCCAGCCAGAAGACGCTTCGCGATGGGACAGAGTGGCCGTTCAGCTCTTGACCGGAACCGGTAATGTGCCCTTGGTGTTCTACTCTTGCCCGGAAGGACATAAGGTGCCTCATTGTTGTTGAGTAGAATTGTAGGCCAGAGTGGAAGTCTCGTTATTGTTGAATAGAGTAGGTCGAAATATCTTTAAAAAACGAACCAGGCCTTCCCATGTTTGCCTAAGAACGTTCATTTTTTGGAGTTGATTAGTGAAAAGTGCATCAAAATGTTTTAACATGCCCGTCCCCAACCTCCAGAGCAAGGACAGCGATGGTCTGGGTTGCAGCTTCCGTAAAACTGAACGGCGTCGGCCACTGCAAGTGCCACCACACGGCAGGTCCCGTGTTAATCTGTCTTTTGGACAGATTGATAGCTACAGAAGCACGAAAAATGAAAAATGTAACTTACTCTTCCAATTCCAGTACCAGATTCCAGACCCACTTCGCGGTGCTTTCAGGGCCAGTCTGCTCTTATCATCAGTCTAAAAGTCTCACGCGTGGATTATGTGCCCAGACTGCCTTGTAGATTAAGATTTGGTGTCCTGAAGCATTCAAAAGTACTTGTTTTAGAAGCGTCATCATTTTCTTCCATCCGTTGGCCACAACTCAGTATTAGCTGTTGAACCGACGCTGCGCGGCCGACGGAGACTGCAACGCGTGGTGTGGAGGTTTACTAAGATTTGCGAGTGCGCATGGTGAAAATTATGTCACATAGCCTTCATCACTAAGGGATTCCAGTCTTTAACGGTAATCGTCATCATTTTTGATCATCGCTGGCCAGACATGTGCCTGGTTCCGAATATTGGTTCCTGGTTCCCACTCGTTCTTCCGACAAAACAAGATGCTGGATCTTGGTTCCAACTGGTTCTTTTGATAAAACAAGACCCTGAATGCTGGTTCTCACTGGATCTTTCGACAAAGTAAAACCCCGGATCTTAGTTTCCATTGGTTCTTTCGACAAATCAAGACCCTGGATCTTGGTTCTCACTAGTCCTTTCAACAAAACAAAATCACGGATCGTGGGTCTCACTGGTTCTTTCGACAAAACAAGACCCTGGATCCTGGTCCCCAATGGAGCTTTTGACAAAGCATTATGCTGTATCCTGGTTGCCATTGGTTCTTGCACAAAACAAAACCCTGGATCTCGGTTCCCACTATTTCTTTCAACGACACATAACCTGTATCTTGGTTTCCATTAGTTATTTTGTAAGCACTGGCTTCAGCTCTTGGTTTCCCATGTTTTTCTGTCAATACCAGCTCCAGGTTCCCATAAGCTCTTTTGCAAGCAACAGAAATATCAACGTGCCATGAATACTAAACACCACGTCTTACGGTTCACACTAGCATTTTACCAACACTAGACTTCTGAGGTCTGAATATGGAGTGCTCTGACAGTCTTGGGACTTTGTAAAAATTGGCCTAAAAAGGTCATCCTGCATAACCCAAATACTTTGCTCTGAAAAAGCAGATCCGTACATCACAGACATGTCAAAATAGACGGCATGTCCTGACTCTGTAACAACAATACGGCTTATCCAGAAGCCTGAGCACAAGGCTCAGGCAGATATAGATTCATGGTATGCATGATAAAGTAGTATCAATAACAGCTGGGGGCCATTCTAACTGGGAGCCACGCCCTCGCCGGCGGTAACACTCGCATGTTGCGGGTAAGTTAAGTCGGCTACTTCACGGCGGTTGTGTGATATCTCTCGTTTACCCATCCCCAAGGTCGGAGAAAGGCCCCCATCCCCTCATGCAAATTGCTGAGTGATGAGCCTGTTGCTATGGGAAAGCTCTGCTCGTCGTGATAGTATATTGTAGGTTTTGGATAAACGAAACATGTGATAGTAGCATTCCTATATGCGGCCCTGATGCGTGACGCGCGTTGGCGCCACATTGGTGTGCCAGGTGCAGTGGGAGGTATTGTTTTGTTTATGGTTGCTGTGTGATTTCATTGATAATCACTTTGTTCTATTCTCATGTAAACTGAGGGAGAGAGAGAGAGAGAGAGAGAGAGAGAGAGAGAGAGAGAGAGAGAGAGAGAGAGAGAGAGAGAGAGAGAGAGAGAGAGAGAGGAGAGAGAGAGGAGAGAGAGAGAGAGAGAGAGAGAGAGAGAGAGAGATATATATTATATATATATATATATATATATATATATATATATATATATATTTCTATATATATTACTCATTTTTTCCGTCGCATCCACACGAAAGAGCGGGCCTTTCCGTTCAGGGCTAACAGCCCAGTTGCAGACCTAGCAGGTCTGCAGCATGCCTATGTCTTGACAAGTTATTGATGTTGTTCTTCTGAATATGTACTGTTATTAACATTGAAGAACAGCAAATTTGTTTTATGGTGTATGAGGAGCCTGAGCAGATGACCAGCAATGTTCATAGACTTAATTTTATTTATTTGCATTAAGAATAGTATGCATTGGTTGGCCTAAAAAAGTGGGGAGTGTAAGCAGCAACTGCTGTGAACAAATCCTGGTAAGATTCTGGTTCTTGCTGGCTCCTGAACATAATTTTTGGAATGGATCTTGGTTCTTGCTGAAGTTGAATCTAAATATTAAGCCCGAGCTGGATCTTCGTTCTTACTGCATCATTTTGCGTGTTCGAGGCTGGGTCTTGGTTCTTGCTTGATCCCTCAACATAATTCCATGCTGGATCTTGGTTCTTGTTGGGTCCCTATGTCCAATCCAAGCTGGATCTTAGTTCTCGCTGGATTTTTCGTCTTTATGTCAAGCCGGATCTTGGTTCTTGCTGGATCTTTCGTCTTCATGTCAACCGGATCGTGGTTCTTGTTCGATCTTTTGGCTTATTGTCAAGCTGGATCCTGGTTCTTGCTGGATCTTTCGACTTATTGCCAGACTGGTTCCTGGGTTCTACATGGTTCCGGAACTAGGAACCAGGAACGGGTTCCTGGGAAGAAATCTTGGGAACCAGGCACAAGTCTGTCGCTGACCCAGGACGAAAAGTTAACCACTAAGCTAGCGCTTCGTGGACTATGAAAACTGCAGCGCTTGGTGTCGAGGTATTTGTTGTTAAGATTTGTGAGCGTGCATGTTGAAAACCACGTTATGTAAATTGCACCACTAATCGATTCTGACTGAATGTTAAACATTTCCAGATAAACATGGCTTGGCGATGCTAATGCATATGGTTGACCACTCGATCTACCATAACAATTTTCATTCAAATTTCGATCAAACATATCGATCTACAATCTACCTTCGCGATGTCCGTAATGTTTGTAGGACGCAGATAAAACATCACGAAAAAGATTATGAGTTCTATCGGTTCAGAAAGAGTTCACTAAGCCATGACAAATTAAGGGCACCGGTGCTTTTTCCATGCGGTCGTTAATCGCCTGGTTGTTGTAGCTTATGGACCTTAACACGCGCTCAGGTAAGGTCAGATTGACTCGCCCCCAAGGGGTTTTCCAGAATGGTTTCAGAACGGCGCGGCGCATTCGCACCATGTTTTGGATAGCTGTAGAAAACTGAGTAGCAAATCGTTTAGCATGACATAATTTAGGTGTACTTTGTAATGGCGCTGGCCTATGGCAGGTCAAAGTCAAGCCATAGTTTCAGCGAAGTCAGCTTCTAGGGAATCATTCAATCTGATGCAACAATGGAGTGTTAGACGAAGTCATACATTTCTGAAATGCCGTCTTAGACAATACAAATATTGCATGAGCAAATAACGTTGACCTAAGATCAGGGATAGAGGTCAGACCAAGGTAAAAACCAGCACGTTTTATAACTCCAGGGCTCGTTGTATCAGATAGATTCTGGTGCTCATTTGGAACTTATTGATAGCAGAAACCGCATCATACATCCCCCATGGATTTCTTACAGGTCAGAATAGGTCATTGACCAAAAATGACCTCGGTCAACATTTTGTTTTTAGAAAAATTTGGCCTAGCGCAATATTTTGCGCTTATTCAAATGCAAAACGCAGAGCAGTATTGCATGAATTTCGTCACCATGACCTTTGAAAGCCCAAACAAGGTCACTGACCTTGAATGAACATGTGGCCTTCGTCTTACAAATATATATTTAGGTTCTGGGTGCACTTTAAAGACCAACCTGGAATTTGACCTTGTTTGACTTTATTTGACGCGAAGATCATGACATCATGACCTGGGAACCATAAATCTTGACCTAGGTGAATTCACGTACAGGTCAACACACCCTGTTCATTGGGTGTCTCTAATTCTTTTAAGTCCCGAGATCTCAGGGGGGTCGAATTGACCTCCACTCAAGCAAAGGGTATCTAGCCGGCCACCCGGATGAGTGTTAAAGATGTAAACAAAATTGAAATCACGGACGCTGCTGGTTTCTGTTCTTACAACGTAAAAAAAACAATGAAAGAAAGAAAACCGCATCCATGGTAAACAAACAAACTATATCCGGGGATATCTTTTTGTGGGGGGATCACCATAAAGGGGGCTTTTGTCAACCCTATGCTCCTCTTAGCAAGGCTCGGGCTATCCCCTGCCTACACACAAACAGATCACGTCATCTACGTTGAATGATGGGCAATGAAATGTCCGCTGGGACAATTCATACCTAAATTAGGCAGCTCACCGGCGGCATTTTTGTGGGGTGGTGTGGTGTTAGGGAAGATAATTCGGAAAAAGGCACTATTGCAAGTGTCCAACACATGCTTTACATCCCAATTAGTAGCAATGCTGACCCAGAAATGTCTAACAAAGCAGCCATACCATCATTTTGCGGTCAGTCATTCGGAAGACAGTCGGGCCAGGACAGCGGCCAGCGACGGCGGACGGGAGCAGAGCTCAGACATGGAATACATGCCAGAATGGTCTTCATTCTGTGGCTTAGTTTTCAAAGGAGAATCTTCAGTTCCATGGCTTCTCGCACATGGTTTTTGGCAATTTCAAGCCTCCAAATTTGTTTCCTCCTGAAGTGCCGCGACAAGTCTTATCTCATAAAAAGCATCCAGCGAAATGAAGGCGCATGCAAAACATGTTGTACTGTGAGCCATCTATTTACTTTCAAAATCTCACCAGCCTATGCTCAGGCCATATTTTGGCATCTACTTTGTGGAGACATACGCCTCCTCAATGACCCAAAATACCTACCCGCTCGTGGAATTTCGGCTCCCCAGGATAGACAACGTTGGAAGGGAACAATTACCATGGGAAGCTGGAAAGCCTTATTTCTCGAATGAAATAGATGAATCGGATAGGTAAGAATGTGCACTTATGAGAAACAGTTTTAGATCCATATCTAGAATAGCAGTCGTCACAATAAGGAGCGATAACTTTCATCCCTACCCCCCCCCCCCCCCCCTCCCCGGTCGTTGGGTTTGTTTTCCAGAAAACAAGTTTCTGAGGTGCGCTCTGAGCTTGGCCCCCACTTTTTGAAACGCTCATACGCCTTTGGATGCACACAGTGGTCTCTTCAGATCACTAGGGGCGCTGCAAGTTGTCATATAACTCCAAGGCATTTCAATTGTTCATATCAGTTCAAATCAATTGTAAATTTTTGGAACGCCCACAAGAAATATACAGATCCATGCCTGCAGATGAAGGTAGCAGAGGCCGGACTGGAATTGAGTCTGTCTAACACAATCTGAACAGGAGAAGGGCAGTACAGCCAGAGGGTCATCTAAGACCAGTAACGATTTGTGCAAATAGTTTTCAGTCCTATGACGTTGCACGCAAAGAAACGGTAAACATTGAGCCAAACTCCTCCCGCCGAACTTCTCAGAGGCTTTGATGCCAGATTGATAGGAGTGTGGCGGATTCCTGCCTATCTATCTCCATGGGGCTTCTATTATTTGAGAAAGGTGAAGTCGTTGTCTGTGTTTGCATTTTTCCATGTCAGTGACCTAGTTGTCTTATCATTTTCATATCAGAACAAAAGAGAAATTACAGGTGCAGGTCATGATACCTAGTGACTCAACTGTCATGATGCAGGCTGTTGACGTGGTGTAATCATGCTTGAGGTAAGCTTGGTATGGCAGGGCACACTTGCAAACAGTTATGACTTTTTTCAGATTGTGTGCTTTAAGTGATTGTGAGCTAAAAAAGTTGGTTAGCTTAGGCAGGAAACTGGCATATTACCTCGAAAAACAAAGTATCCCAATGATATATATATACATATATATATATATATATATATATATATATATATATATATATATATATATATATATATATATATATATATATATAATATATATATTCATATGTATATATATATCTCCCTCTCTGAGTAGAGAGCAAGCCGGAGAGAGAGAGCTGGCCATCGTAGAGAGAAGACGGAGCGATCCGAGAAGAGATCTCTCGAGCTCTTCTCTCTCTGAGCTAGGCTCTATCCTATCTCAGCTTCGCTCTCCTCTCTCTCGATCATCTCTATATAGAATCTCTCTCTCTCTGCGATCGATCTCTCTCTCTCTCTCTCTCTCTCCTCCTCTCTCTCTCTCTCTCTCTCTCTCTCTCTCTCTCTCTCTCATCTCTCTCTCTCTCTCTCTCTCTCTCTCTCTCTCTCTCTTCATTAAAAATGGGCAAATATAATACTTTTTAACACATTTGTCTTCCACCGTCATTTTCACGCTCCAGCTTGATGGGATCAATGTTTTTAGCATAGAATAATTTTCACTCATGAATCCACAAATAAGTTTGCTTCTTTAAACAAGCTATCATAAATGATATGAAGCACTCACGTTTTCGTGCCAATCTCCATCCGAAACACTCTAAGTGAACACCTTTGATACCGATTGGTTTAGGGTGATAAACAGATATGACTTTAGTCGGAACAATGGCATATACAGCATATCTCTTCATTTGTCATGGCTGGCAAAAGTATTTGCTAGTTAGTGCACACAATATGATCATTAGTTGCTTGGAAACCATTTTCTTATCAAAGAGCTACCATTGTTAGTTTGAATAAATATGTTCCAAATATTGTTACCACACTGCTTATTCTGTACTATAGCTATCGCACAGCTTTCTGAGCTGACACAACGTTGCACTGTTTATACGTTGTGAAGATATCAGCAAGAACATTTATTGCAGCTCATTGGGGTGTATTATCTACTTATCCCTGCCTGCAAGACAGTAGTCCTGGCATTGATGTCATGTGATGTACACAGTAGTTACTGTAACTGGAATACAGATGTATGCGAAAATGAATGAATTTGTAGCATCGCTATGAATAATTGCCATAGCATTGTTATTTTTATGGTGAAGATGGTAACGCAGAGATACCAAGAATGTTTTTCTTGTTTGGGATTATTTGTGCAATTTCTAGTTAACCCTGATATAACCGTCGTAGTGCGACAGCATTCTCACTGGTGAGAGTCGTTTGGCGTTGTTAGATCAGCTCTTAACAGTCATTCATAAATTTTAAGCTGTTATCTCACAGGTTTGACATAGGGTAGTCAACCGACGTGGTACATTGTGGAATGGCACGGGTCAGTGTGTCATCGTGACACTACATGACAAAGATAGCTTTCATAACAAATTATGTCATCAAAAGATGGCTCAAGCATGCATTGTTGTATTAGCTCCACATCTGACATATGAGTGACCAACAACACACCATCCAATATACAAACATTTTTTTCAGCAGAGAAAAAAATAAGTTGCATCACTCACTCAGCTTGTTTGGGAATCCACAAAACATAAGTGACAAAGATGCAAACACGTCTTCTGCTTCCACAGCCATGCAACATGCTGCAGGCATCACGCTGTTTCACTCAAAAAAATTGTTCACACAAGTAATAATACATAAATAACAAGAAAATATTACAATGGAACTGCAAACCTGCTGACCTTGCAAAAGGCTGGAGACATGACAAGTGCATGTAGCCATGGTAAGATGGGTAAAATGCAAAGAAGTGATCAAGCTGCCAGTGCGTACAAGGCTCGTGATAAAAACATTGTTAAGTGCTACTCAAGAATGCAACAGCAATACTTTTTTACCTTTCCCAGTACCGAGCATCTCACATAAGTTGCAGCGACTAAGATATTGATGACTCACAAGCAATGCTAGCCTGTGTACAAAGTTTTATAAAACAGTAGTATGTGCATCTATTGCAGCGCTATATTTTCAGAATTCTGAAGGGAAGGACAATTTTGCACGGCCGTATCATGCGAGGTCATACCAAACATGTGAACTGATGACCTGCAGTGACCAGCCCCTGCTGCCAAAATGAATCGCTAATGCAACGGCATGCAATGGAAAAAATTACATGCTGTAATACCTCAATAGGTTCAAAATGGTGGCAAGATTAGAATGAAGAAGTAAATTGTCTTTCAACACCCTGCAGCATGGGCGCTAGTGTTTCTTTCGGTTTACCATCATCGCTACATTATCATGTCCATACGCAAATCTTAAGATAGAGGCATGTATTAAAATATGACATTTTGTTGGGAGTTGCTAGATTTAAAGAACACCAAAACAATGTTCTCTCTCAGAAGTACAAGCCTTGCACGCACACTCCCTATCGCATCACAATGAACACAAGTCACTAGGACGCACCACCAGTGATTACACCCATTTCAGGCGCCAGATGCACACTAATGTCAAATCAGCGTGAGCCTACACTCGCACAACCCGTGAGACTATGAAATTGCAGGTTTTCTTGCAATATCCGCACAGGTTTTCAGTTATTACGTTGCATTTCGCGGTAATCCCCCTTCAAAACAAGTCCCAACAGGGTTTATGGTAATACAACCCTAGATATTGTATTTATCGGGCTCAATTTTTGCGTTCAAAAGTTAAATTTCTCGTACAGAACGCGTTAAGTATATAGTAAAATATATATCTAAAATGCCCCTCATTTTAGAATGTCTTGCTAGCCCATTAACCCGTGCAAGGTTCTTTGCTCCGGTACACAACGCGCCAACCGAGCTGTCTGTAAGAAATATGCCAAAAGAAAAGAATGCCAGCGGGAGAAGAAGGCAGATTCGCCGTCGCGTCTTCCTTTTCATAACATTTGGGAGGGTGCCGTTTTTGCGTTGCTGCACTTTTTTGCAGACAGTGGCGTTCCCTTTTTATAATATCCACCTATGGTATAGAAGTAAGTAAAAATGACCCGTTGGCGACGAATGCCGCACAACCCGAAAATGCTCACGGTTACGCTTGCGACACGCATCCAGCAGCGAAATGTTTCCAGCACCCAATCACCTTCTACGAATTGTATCATACGTGGCGCATAATCGCTTTTGCGAATGTATCAGCAGGCATGCTGTTTTGACCATAAACAGAAAACAGCCGGTGGTATGACCGCGATCGAATGACGTTTCTATGACGTCAAGAATGCCGAGGCGACTTTGAAATAGACTCCCAATAAACCTTATGGCACTTTTGCGGGCGTATAACTCAGGAACCAGAGGGTTTTGTGTTTAAAAAAGACATGGCAGTGAATTGCATCAAAAGGTCCTGAAGATGGCTATTCCAGTTCAAAACCTCATGTAAAGGTGCAACACTCCCTTTACAAACAACTGAACACAAATAGAGCATTTAAATAGAATATTTCGCATTTCAAGGCAGTGAGGTAGGCAGCAGATACCATGACGTCAGCTCACTTCTCAGTGATGGTTTAGTTTTAAGAGGGTGAGACTGCTCTCGACAAGCCATCAGTAATAAGTAAATAAATATGTTCATGAATACATGGTTTGAGTACAACAATAGGGGAGGGTGTTTGCTGGTGCTCCCTTGCTGAGCCCGAATATCGTCCTGTGCTTGTGTTTTATCCCCTCTCGTGGTGTTCTTTATTTTTCCCGGACTTTGTTTTGCTTATTCGCATTGACATATGCGGTTATGGCGCAATTTTAAAGTTCTTCGATCTCGGTCTTATTTCAGTCATAACTTGTACACCTGCACAAATGCCTGTATCATGTAGTACACGGACCACCCGTGTTCGGAACTTGCACCCAACACATCACAAAGGCTGAATCCCATTTGCTGTTCGTTGATGTCATGAATCGTGCTGATGTATGCCAGACACGACTAATTTGATGATCATATTGTGCGAAACTTGAGCACTACACGGCCAACGAGGTGGTGCCATTTGCCTAACGTTTCTAAGGCGTCGAAGGTATCTGTTTGACCTCGAAATAAGCTGCACGAAATAGTCTACAGAAGTTTGCGCATGTCAAGCTTAGAAACAAAAGGATTTTAAGTCTTAAACAGGACGTGGCTGTTAACTGCATCGTATGGCGGAATGACGATCTCAGTTCAAAATCACATCCCAATACGGAGAACTTCCTTTAGCTCATAACTGGTAGAATTGTCTCTGTTTTATTATCAATTCAAGAACATTTCATTTTGCCTATCGATAATGTTGGCAAATCAAGCCAGAAACGTTATCTTGGGCAAGACAAAGTGAAACCTGCGCATTGTATGGGCGAAAATGGAGGAAACACAATCACATCACCGAAGAATTGGAATGCGTATATTCTCTTCCATTCCAGTGCGGCCACAGCACTATTTCCAAGCAAAGTTTGCATTACGTCAAACACGGTCAGCATCTTTACACCCATCGTTCCAATCAAGAGCGGTAAACTGTAACTGCGTACTCTGGCATTAAAATGAGACAATACGCCAACCATGACAGATTTCTGGTGTAACAGCATATAAACATCAACAGAACGTTTGGGAACGAATGAGAGATGACAAGTCAGTATCTTGCGGCGTCCGGTTGCGGCGTCCGCGTCACACGAGACGCTGCCTCAGATATTCGCACCTAAGGCTTCCTTGCCGTGTCTGGCCATAGGAGAGTTATTTGCCGCCGAATGTTCCCACTATTACGTTAGAGGTCGTCTGGCCTGTGTCGCCATGGTACCGCCGGCCACGGTTGTTCTGGGTGGGGGACGCTGGCCTCGTTCGTCCCGGGTGTTATGTAAGACATATGTGGGGTGTCCGGCTGACTGAATTTCCGCGGAGTGGTTCAAGTTTGCTTTGAGTTGGAATACAATGGTCTGTGATACAAGAGCAGCCTATCAAGCTTACGGTTTGCTTAAGTTTGCACCAACCAGCCGCTCACAAATAAAAGACAACAAAATAGAACGCTGGCTTCGTCCGTCGCGAAAGTCCATGGGGCTGTGTAATGTATGGCATATGTATGTTGTCTCGTGGGTTTAATTGGCGTGGAATATTTCACATTAGATTACAGCAAGCATACACATCTTTGCAATACAATAGAAGCTTATCAAAGTCACCTTGACCATGTGGTGCCGTTAACCATTGACCGTTCGCTTGATACGGAGGAGACGCTCACGAAATACAGGCCTCCGTCTCCATGTCCATCACCAATTACATCCATTTACTACTAGTGATACAGATGTTTTCTCTGCAACTTTAAAGACCAGCTGTGCACAGCTCAATCTATCTACCCATGTATGCAAGTCGATATGAAATGCTAACTCAATGTGCCGAGAGAAGGCAGATGAAATGTGTTAAAATGATATGATAACTTTCAGCGCCTGTAATGATTTCAAGGGACCACTGCGTGCATCGATCCGTAACAACTACCTCCATAAAGTCGACAATGAAGCACGGGAAAGCTCGTTAGTATTTTCACGCTTACTGCGTCCGCATACATAAGGACACCTGGGTCACTGAGTGCCTCACTCTTTTGGTGCCGATGTTTGGTTTACCCACCTGTAACATTCCACACAAAGTTTACGGTCCCACCTCTAATTTTCAGATCTTATTATCGTTGAAATCACCTTTGTTCGACCTTAAACATGCACCCGATTTGCCTAGTTCACCATTAATTTTTCTCAAACCTACTGAATGAAATTGCTTTATGTCGTAAAATGCAGCATCTTATCCTGTCATAAACGGCGGACGGAGGTCTTGGGGGGCAAACCCAAGGGTCCTTAATTAGCAAGGACTTCACTCCGTCACTTTATATAGCCTTCATTCCTCTGCACGCTAGCTTACAGTCCCCTTGGCACGTGCCTATGGAGTGCAACTGTGTGAGCACATGTCTATTGTATGATGGATCCTTTTAAGTGTCTCCGGATCGACCAAGGGACCCCTGTGTCGTCAGAATGACAGCCGCAACACACTCTGCGCAGGGACGGAATTACATGGCCCTTCATCCCAACACCGGCATTAATAATGTGCCCCCTAGTGTTCTACACATGGGGCTCCTTGCCGCGAAGGCGTAAATGGTCGGAGAATTGATAACTGGAGTTGATGAAAATGGGGTAAAAAGGAAAATGGTCAACTCGTGGTCGCCTGAGAACGCTATTGTTCTGCAGAATCGACTGATGAAAGAATTAACATAAACAAGCCTAGACACTGAGCCCTCGTAATCTAAAAAGCAAGAACGGCAATGGCAGCTGATGTAAGCGATGCTCCCCTGTCCGAGCGCAGGTCAATAAAACTCTGTTCGAATGTATGTAGGTGGGCAAACCAAATAGCAGCACCAACTGAGTGAGGCACACAACGACTGCGGATTTCGCCATGTCTGCAGACGCCATAAGCGTGAAAACACTAACGCGCTCCCTCGTCATTCATTGTCGACTTTACGAAAGCAGTTGTTACGGATGGAGGCACACTGTGGTTCCTTAAAAACGCTATAGATCCTCAAAGGTATTATCTTATATGAATTCATGTCATTTCGTCACAACATTTGAAATGATTTCAAAGGTTTTATTTTGTGGGGGGTGGCACACAAAAAATACACAAACCCACACCTGCAGATGAAGGAAGCAGGGGCCAGACTGAAATTAAGGTTGCCTAACAAAATCTGAACGGGGGAGTGGCAGTTCAGCCGGAGGGGGCAACTAAGACCAGCCACGATTGGCGCACTTAGATTTCAGGCCTACGGTGTTGCGCAAAAAGAAACGGTAAAAAATGACTCCACCTCCGCCCCCGCCGAACTTCTCAAAGGGTTGCATGTCAGCTTGTAGGAGTGTGGTAGGTTCCTGCCTAGCTATGTCCCTGAGGCTTCTATGATTTGAGAAAGGTGATGTCTTTTTCTTTGTGCCATCCGAATTCCCGTCGTTAATATCCCAATGGTATATATTGATTAACATTAGGAAAATATCTTACTTTTTAGCTCATTTGGTCTCCACCAGCATTTTTTTACGCTTCAGCTTGAAGGGATCAGTATTCTGGCTTAGAATAATTGTGACCCATGAATTCATAAATACGTTTGCTTCTTACAACAAGCAATGATAAATGATATGAAACGCTTACCGTTGCATGCCACTCTCCATCCAAACCCTGTAATTGAGCACATTTGATACGTATTGGCTTAGGGTGATAAATAGATATCATTTTAGTCGGAACAATGGCAGATGCACCATATCCCTAAATTTGTCATGGCTTTTAAGATAATATGCTATTTAGTGTACATGGTATTATCATTAGTTGCTCACAAACAATTTTCTTATAACAGAGTAACATCTGTTAGTTCGAATGAATATGTTAAAAATGTTGTTACCACACTTTTTATGCTGTACCCCTACCTCACACATATCCCAGCTGTCCGAAGTTGTACTAGCTTTACGTTGTGAAAATATTAGCAAGAACATTTATTGCAGTTCGTTGGGACTATAGCATATCCCAAAAGGTCACGTGTATGTACGTGAGGCAGGTAGAACAACCGTACGCATTTGATTCGTAACAAAAATACTTTTTAAAGCAATTTGACATACCTGGAGGCCCTGCCACGGAGAAACCGGTCCCAGTACCGTGGAGGAAGTGGGTGTCGCTACTGCTGGAGAATCCACTGTCACGGCCAGCTACCGTCACTACCATGGGGAACCTGCCCTGCCCCCCTTCCGGCCACGGAGAAAGCTACCATTAATACCGCGAGAAAACTTGGGTCGGTATTCGAAGGGTCAGAGGCTGCTATAATATGTTCTCGCGACTTGAACGCGACCCTAGATGAGGCATCAGTCCTTCTCTGCACACGAGATTCGATCGTCAAACTGGCATCTGCGGAACAGCCTGACCAGAACACGGCTCCTCGCGTGGAAAAATTAAAAATGTGCATACTTACGGGCGAAACCGGACGTGACGCAACCAAATCATAAGCAAGCTGGAAAACCCTCCTCATTCCAGTGTTTGCAACCATGTCACTACTACCAAGCATATTTTGTAATACGTCGAGCATGATCCACACCTTCACGTCCCTCATCTCATCCCAAATGATGTCCGGTAAGCAATCAATACGCACTCTGGAAACAAGCTGAGAAAATACACCAAACATGGCAGGTTTTCGGTTTGACGACAACTGAACACCAACGGAGCAATCAAAAAGGACATTCCACGTTGGAAGATATTGAGGCAAGCATCACATCCGATGAACTCAGCTCACCTGTAAATAATGGATTAGTGTAAAGTGTAAAAGGTTGCCCTCGACAAACAATTAATCATAAGGAAATTCGCTCATGAATACGTCATCGTTTTACTACCTCGCGAGGCGCGGATGTTTGCTGTTGTGCGCTTGTTGAGCCCGAATATTGTCATATGCTTGTGTTTTAGCCCTTTCTCGTGGTGTTCTGTAGTTGGCCGGGATCTTGTATTGCTCACTTGTATTTACATGCACAGTTATGGTGCTTTCCTAGTCTTCGATCCCAGTCTTCTTGCAGACATAACTCGTACTGCTGCACAAATTCCTGTATCATGTAGCACAAAGTCGTTCGTGTTCGAAACTTGCGCAGGACACATTACAATGGTTGAAGACCAAATGCTGTCCGTTGATGCCACAAATCGTGCTGCTGTATGCCACGCACGAACAATTCCGTGAACATATAGGCATAAACCTTGAATACTTACCAGCGAAAGAGGTGGTGACATTTGGCAGCGTGGATGTCTGATTGACCTCGAAACGGTCCGCACAAAATGGTGCGCACAAGGTCGTGGAGGTCAAGCTCAAAAAGAAAAGAATTTTAAATCTTAAACGGGATGTGGCACTGCATGAAATGGTAGAGTGACGATCTGAGCTCAGACTCCTGTCCAGGTGCGGAAAACTTCCTTTAAGCTCTCAGCTGACAGTATTATCTTTTATTATTAACTCGAACGCATTCTTTGTTGCGTGTAGATAACTTTGGCGAATGAAGTTTAAAATGGTGTTTTGGGCAACACAAAGTGAAACCTGCGCATTGCGTTGGCGAAAATGGAGGGGGCACATTCATAGCACGAGAAATTTATGATGCATGTGTTCCCCACTCTTCCAGTGAATACAGCTATACCATAGGCTCAAAGCATATTTTGTATTACGTCAAACACGATCCACACCTTTATGTCCCTCGTACCAACCAACCTCGGTAAGCTGTAAATACGTACCCTGGCATCAAACTGAGACAATGCACCACACCTGACAGGTTTCCGATGTGACGGCATACGAACACAAACGGAACGCTTCGGGGCGAGTCAGAGATGAAAAGTCAGCATATGATCGCAGGTAAGCAGCCTCACAGCACTTACTAAACCAGACGAAGGTAAGGGAGGGGGTTCGGGTGGACAGTGCTGTACGAGTAAGAAACGCCCTCCGGGCCGAATGTGCCCTGGAACGTGGCGTCAGTGCCGGAGGCAGCGTACGTCTGAGGGTAGACACCGAGAGCGGCTGCGTTGTACAGGCGGGCGTGCTCAGCCTTGGCGGCGGCCACCTCAGGGGCAACGCCGATCGGCAGAGTGCTGCGTTTCTTGCGGTAGCCACTCCTGGTAGCAGCAGCCTCGGCGGGCGTCTTCACGTCGGTGACAGAAGCCGCCGGCAGGTTGGCGCCAGACAAGCGTAGGCCGGACTCGTCCACAACGTAGTCGCCCGTTTGTTTCACACCACCGAGGCCCACGTAACTAAAGGAGCCGACGATAGGAAAGACGGGGATTTTGCCGTCGAACTTGGTGCTGGGACCGTAGTCGTCGCGGCGGACACCGGCCAGAGTGTTGGCAGCGAAGCCATTATAGACGGTAGCAGCGTATTTGATATAGGGGACGACCAGGCTGCTCAAGTATCTTGCGGCGTCCGGTTGTACCGAGTAGGCCTGGCCGCTGTAGGGCTGGGCGTACTGGGCAGCCGCAACGGCCAGCACAGCGCACACTGCCATCTGAAAAGGACAAAATCAACCCAAAATGTATTGGTGAAAAGAGCTGGAAGAAGAAAAGCAATTCTAAACAACAAAATATTTAGCAGACAAAACCTGTCATTTATTGTCCAAACAATTGGTGCCGGGTGGAAAGATTAGATCGTAATGTTCATAAGACATCTGCAGGATCTAAAGTTATTCCGACTATGCCAACATATTTTTTTTAATGCCTTGGAGCTGATATCACCCTGCAGATATATAACGGTTGGGTTGTTGCAACGTAGCAGAGACTATGGAGAAACATTTCTAAAGTTCCAAACCACTTCCGTTAAAGGTACTGCACCATATTTGTATGGGGTTTTGAACTAAAATGCCCGTAAAATCCTCGTGACCATTCTCTGAAGTTTACAGGCACAGCCATGTCCGGTTGGAGACTTTAAATCCTCTTGTTTCTGGGCTTGATGCGCGCGAGCTTGTGGAGCCTAGTAAACATCGGAACACCGATTGGCATTTTACCCAGGCATGTATGTTATCATAATAGTCGGGTGAAAATCTCTTCACATTGGCTATGTTGTACTTTTCGTGAAGAAATGACCATTTAACCATTTGTGTTTATGGTGATGCATTCAGAACAAAAGACAATAGATAACGGTGGGATAAGTCATCACGCACCTGGGGGTCTATTCGCCGAGGCTCAGTTCGTGCAGGGACCCCTCTGCACGGTATGCGCTAGGCGCTCGGACGGGGGCCGCATAAGGGGTTATCCGACCTATTCATGACTTGTGCGTGCAACGGGCCTGAACTTGGTACGTGCAAAGTTCCATGGCGTCGCCTGGCCGCATCTAACCATAGGGAAGTCACTTGCTACCGAAGGTTTACCTGCTAGGGGAGGAGGACATAACTCTGAGAAAAATAACCCAGGAATAGCGCCGTTATCGAAAATGTAACTGCAAAAGCAACGACACGGCCACGAAAATGCAGCAATACCACGAGGAAACAGCCAGATCACACGCACTTAACGCTCGTAAGTTCAATTCACACTCATAGATCACCACTGTCACCGTGCGGCCTGTCAAGGCACTACAAGTGGGTCCTGCCATTCGCTACAGCGGCAACTTTGAAGTGGCAACTCTCGCAGTGCCTCTGACGTCATAACAACGTTCTATGACGCAATAAAGCGATGGTGTGCACAAAATCATCCAATAGCAAAATTTTTACATTCAGCAGGAATTTGCATCTAAAACGTGCGAAAAAATAGTAGCAAGCTTTGCATATCATATATGAAGGTTGCCCTAAGATCTCCAAGTGTGGAAAAAGTTCCTTCAAGCTGCTGATTGGGACTGGATCCCCTGATGAAGTGAACAGCTCGCCGTGATACACATCGTTAGCAATCATCGTAAGCAGAGGACTCACCACGACTTTCATGGCTGAACTTGCTGGGGTCTGTGATGCTTGTGGACAGGTGCCGGCCAGTTTTATACCAGCTGGGGGCCGTTCTAACTCGGAGCCACGCCCTCGCCGGCGGTAACACTCGCATGTTGCGAGTAATTTTAGTCGGCTACTTCACGGCGGTCGTGTGATATCTCTCGTTTACCCATCCCCCACGTTCGGAGAAAGGCCCCATCCCCTCATGCAAATTGTTGAGTGATGAGCCTGGTGCTGTGGGAAAGCTCTGCTCGTCGTGATACAATGTTGTAGATGTTTTTAAGACAGTAGAATGCTAGCGCTGGCGTGGTACGAGCCGCCGGACGCTGTCGCAGATGGTCGCATCGCAATGTTTTTCCTTGCCGTGTCCAGACATAGGGAAGTCATTTGCTGCCGAATGTTGCTAATATAACATTAGTGGCTGTTTGGCTTCTATCGCCATGGGACCAATGGTCACGTTTCCTTGGCGCTGGACGCTGGCCTCGTCCGTTACGGGTGTTACATAAGACATTTGTGGACTGATTAGATTGTCCGTGTGGACTGATTGGTGTCCGACTGATTAGATTTGCGTGGATAAACTCAAGTTAGCTTTGTTCAGGAATGCAACGGTCTGTAACACAACAGCAGCCTATCAAGCTTAAGTAAGCTTGAGTTTGCACCGACGATCCGCACACAAATGCAAGACAAAATAGAACGCTGGCCTCGTCCGTCAAGCAAATAGTTGGGTTTGTGTCAGATATGGCTTATGTGTGTTGTCTCGTGGGTTTAGTTGGCGTGGAATTTTTTATCTGAATTTAGAGCAATCATTCAGATCTTTGTAACACCACAGCAGCGTATCAAATTCACCTCTGACCATGTGATACCACTGACTATTGGCCATTTGTCTGATACCAAGGAGACGCCCACGAAAAACAGCCCGCCGTCTCCATCCCCATCCCTATTTCATTATTTTACTTCTAGTGACACAGGTGTTGTCTCTGCAGCATAACATAACAGCTTTGCACAGGTCAATCTATTTACTCATGTCTGTAAGTGCACATGAAATACTAAATCAAGGTGGCGGGGAGGGCATATGAGACACGTTGAATTGACATGATAACTTTCAGCGCCTCTAATGATTTCAAGGGCCAACTGTGTGCATCCATCCGCGGCAGCTACCTTCATAAAGTCAAGGATAAAGCATGAAAGAGCTCATCAGTGTTCTCACGCTTGCAGCGTCCGCAGACATAGGGACATATGCAGTCAATGATTGCCTTACTCAGTTGGTGCCCATATTTGGTTTGCTCCCCTGCATACATTCCATGCAAAGCTTGCTGACCCCCTCCTCTAATTTTCATGTCTCATTGACGTTGAACTTATTTTGTTATTCCTTAAACATGCATCTGATTTGCCCAGTTCACTAGCGACCTCCCTCCAACCTACTGGATACAACTGCCTCATGTAGTAAAAGGCAGCATCTTATCCTGCCATAAACGGCGAACGGAGGCATTGAGGGGCAAACCCAAGGTTTCTTCAGTAGCAAAGACTTCATTCGGTCACTTTATGTAGCCTTGATTCTTCTATAAGACTGCTTACAGTCCCACTACCATACGTGCTTATGAAGCGCAGCTGTGAGAGCACATGTTTATTGTATGATGCATCCTTTTGAAGTGTCTCCGGATCGACCAAAGCGACCTCCGTGTTTCCAGAACAGCAACTGGAACGCACTCTGCACTTGAGCGAAATGGCCCTTCAGCCCTAGTCCAGCAATAATAATGTGCTTCCTAGCGTTCTACTCACGGAGCTCCTTGCCATGAAGGCGTAAAAGACCGCAGAAATGGGGAATGGAGTGGATCCAAAGGCGGTCAAAGTGAAAGTTTAGTTCCCACGGATGAATGCACACATGGGTTTAATGAGCAGGGAGGGAGAGGGCGGTTGGGTCATGGCCTCTCACTTAGGTGGGGGGGGGGGGGGGGGGGCAGCAGTGTTGACTGCCCCCCCCCCCCACACTTTTCAGATTAATGTTGTTTTAGCTTGTTTTTGCACCACATTTAAATACACATGCCAATTTAACTACTTCCCCAGCTGTCTTCCTCAAGATGCGTCATCTTTTTTGTTTGCTTGGTGGGCATCGCCTAGTGTCACAGCAGGCCGACGCCACGCGGCGGCCTGTTCAGCGATTGTTCAATATCTCTGAAAAAAACAGAAAAGGACGGAACTGGAGCCTGTGCGACAATTATTGGACCACCTTAGGCGATCAGGGATGTTAGTGCGTCAATGAGGGTTCCTGTGCTGATCCGGGGCCAACTGCGCGGGTCAGAAGGCCTCCCGTGTCAGGGAGGGGAACAATGTGATATTATATATCCTTCCAATTGCTTTCGGATCGACCAGGAGATCCCGCCCCGTGTCGCCAGAATGCCAGCCAGAAGACGCTTTGCGATGGGACAGAGTGGCCGTTCAGCTCTTGGCCGGAACAGGTAATGTGCCCTTGGTGTTCTACTCAAGGGGCCTCTTGCCCTAAAGGACGTAGGGGGCCTCAATGTTGTATCTGTTTGTGGGAGGATCACCATAAAGGGAACACACAGTGGTCCCTTAAAAACGCTAGAGGCGCTCAAATGTAGCTTGATATCTGAATTCATGTCAGTTGGTAACACCATTTCAAATCATTTGTAATTGTTTTTGGGTGGCGCACAAAAAAAAATACACAAAACTCACACCTCCAGATGAACGTAGGAGGGGCCGGGCAAAAATTGAGTTTTAGGAAGGAAATTGAGAGAGAGGAAATTCAGCTTGTGTGCCTTACGGTTATTCTGAGTTACAAACAGGTAGTTATTTTAGATAGGAAGCTGGTATATTACCTCAAAAAACTAAGCATCCCAATGATATATATTGATTAGCAATAGGAACATATCATACTTCTTAGCTCATTTGGTCTCCACCAGCATTTTTCACGCTTCAACTTGAAGGGATAGAATGATTTGACGCATGAGTCCATAAATAAGTTTGCTTCTTAAAACAAGGATTGATAAATTATATGAAATATGTATCGTTTCATGCCGCTCTCCATCTAAAACCCTGAAATTGAACACGGTTGATACCTATTGGTTTAGGGTGATAAATAGATATTATTTCAATCGGGACAATGACAGATGCATCATATCGCTTAATTTGTCGTGGCTTTTAAGATGATATGCTAGTTACTGTACATGGTATGACCATTGGTTGCTTGAAAACGATTTTCGTATAAAAGCGTAACATCTGTTAGTTTGAATGAATATGTTAAAAATTTTGTTACCAGACTGTTTATCCTGTACGGCTTTCTCCCAGCTATCTCAGCTGTCTTAAGTTGTACTATCTTTCCGTTGTGAAAATATTAGCAAGAACATTTATTGCATCTCGTTAGGAATCTAAAATATCCCAAAAGGTAATGCGTATGAATGTGCGGCAGGTGTAGCAGTCGCCCGCATCTAATTTATATAGAAATGCTTTTAAACCAATTTGGCACACCCGGAGGGGCTGCCACGGGGAAATCGGACCGAGTACCATGGAGGAAGAAAGTGTCGCTACTGCTGGAGAATCTACTGTCACGGCCAGCTACTGTCACTACCATGGGGAACCTGCCCTTCCCCCCCCCCCCCTTCCGGCCACGGAGAAAGCTACTGTTACCACCATGGGGAACTTGACCCTCCCGGCCACGGAGGTAGCCTCTAGCTCTGCCGCGGGGAAAACGGCTGGCTTTGCCGCAGGCACAGCTGAAGCGGGCGCCAGCTGCGTAACGCAAAAGGTGCCCCGCCACCACATAAGGCGCAGAGGGAGCTCCGCAGAGGGAGCTACCGGCGTCATCGATGCAGGGGCTCACCGGTTCAGGTGCCGTACCCCAAAACACGATAGTTGTAATATCTATTGTCGAGTCGAGTCATTCACCGTGTCGCGGGAAGTCTGTTAGTGCTCCGTCAGGCCCACAAGAAAACCCCACGAGAAATCTTGGGTCGGTATTCGAAGGGTCAGAGGCTGCTATAATATGTTCTCGCGACTTGAACGCGACCCTAGATGAGGCATCAGTCCTCCTCTGCACACGAGATTCGATCGTCAAACTGGCATCTGTGGAACAGCCTGACCCGAAGACGGCTCCTTGCGTGGAAAAATGTGCATACTTACGAGCAAACCGGAGGTGACGCAACCAAATCATAAGCAAGCTGGAAAACCCTCCCCTTTCCAGTCTTGCAACCATGTCACTGCTGCCAAGCATATTTTGTAATACATCAAGCATGATCCACACCTTTACGTCCCTCGTCTGAACTTAAATGATGTCCAGTAAGCAGTCAGCACGCACTCTGGAAACAAGCTGAGAAAATGCACCAAACACGGCAGGTTTTCGGTTTGACGAGAACTGAACACGAACGGAGCATTCAAAAAGGATATTCCACATTTGAACATATTGAGGCAAGCATCAGATACGATGAAATTAGCTCACTTGTAACTAATGGCTTAGTGTGAAGTGGAAAAAACTGTCCTCGACAAACAACCAATCATAATGAAATATGCTCATGAATACGTCACCATTTCGGTACCTCGCGAGGCGCACATGTTTGCTGCTGCGCGCTTGTTGAGCCCGAATATTGTCATGTGCTTGTGTTATAGCCCTTTCTCGTGGTGTTCTGTATTTGGCTGGGATTTTATATTGCTTACTTGCATTTGCATGCATAGTTATGGCGCTTTCCTAAGTTCTTCGATCCCAGTTTTCTTTCAGTCATAACTCGTACTGCTGCACAAATTCCTGTATCATGTAGCACAAAGTCGTTCGTGTTCGAAACTTCCACCGGACACATTACAACGGTTGAGGGCCAACTGCTGTCCGTTGATGCCACAAATCGTGCTGATGTATGCCGCACGCGAATAATTCCATGATCATATATGTATTAACCTTCAGTACTGCACGGCGAAGGAGGTGATGATATTTGTGTGATGTTTCTACGGCGTCGTGGATGTCTGATTAACCTCAAAACAGTCTGCACAAAATAGTGTGCAAAAGCCCGCGGACGTCAAGCTTAAAAACAAAAGAATTTTAAGTCTTAAACGGGACGTGGCTGTGAACTGCATGGAATGGCGGAATGGCGATCTGAGCTCAGACTCCTGTCCAAATACGGACAACTTCCTTTAAGCTCCCAGCTGACAGTATTATCTTTTATAATTAACTCGAACACATTCTTTGTTGCGTGTAGATGATCTTGGCGAATGATGTTAAAAATGGTGTTTTGGGCAGGACAAGGTGAAACCTGCGCATTGTATGGGCGAAAATCGAGGGGCACAATCATATGAGAAAATTAGGATGCACGTGCTCCCCACCCTTCCAATAAATACAGCTATACCATAGTCTCAAAGCATATTTTGTATTACGTCGAACAGGAACCACATCTTTATGTTCCTCGTACCAACCAAGCTCGGTAAGCTGTAAATACGTACCCTGACATCAACCTGAGACAATATACCAAACGTGACCGGCTTCCGGTGAAAAGGCATATGAACACAAACAGAGCGTCTGAAAACGAGTCAGGGATGAAAAGTCAGCATTTGATCACAGGTGAGCAGACTAAGAGCACTTACTAAATCGGGCGAAGGTAAGGGAGGGGGTTCGGGTAAATAGGGCTGTACGAGTAAGAAACGCCCTCCGGGCCGTACGTGCCCTGGAACGTGACGGGAGCGCCGCAGGCGGCGTACTTCTGAGGGTAGACACCGTGAGCGGCTGCGTTGTACAGGCGGGCGTGCTCAGCCTTGGCGGCGGCCACCTCAGGGGTAACGCCGATCGGCAGAGCAATGCGTTTCTTGTGGTAGCCACTCCTGGTAGCAGCAGCCTCGGCGGGCGTCTTCACGCCGGTGACGGCAGCCGCCGGCAGGTTGGTGCCAGACACACGGTAGCCAGACTCGTCCACAACGTAGTCGACCGTCTGTTTCACACCATTGAGGTCCACCTAATTAAAGGAGCCCACGATAGGAAAGAAGGGAATTTTTCCGTCGAACTTTGTACTGAGACCGTTGTCCTGGGGGCGGACACCGGCCGGGGCGCTGAGAGCGAAGCCGTTATAGACGGCAGCAACGTATTTGGTATAGGGGGCGGTCAAGTTGGTCCAGTGTCTGGCGGCGTCCGGTTGTACCAAGTAGACCAGGCTGCTGTAGGGCAGGGTGTACTGGGCATCTGTAACGGCCAGGACAGCGCACACCACCATCTGAAAAGGACAAATTCAACCCCATATTTGTTGTTGAAAAGAGTTGGATTGTTGATCTATGACGTGGCAACTCTCGCAGTGACTCTGACGTCATAAAAACGTTCCAGGACACAGTAAAGTGATGGTGCGGTGAAAATCATCTTACAGCGACATTGCTATATTCAGCAGGCATTTGCACGAAAAAGTATGCGAACCAGCGAACTTTGAATATCATGTATGAAAGCTGCCTTAATATCTCCAAGTGTGGCACAGTTCTTTTAGAACACATCCTCGAGAATATTTAGTTCGTATGTTTCCTAAGAGGAGAAACGGTGTTAAGTACCGATTCGTACTAAAAGTGGCAGAGTTTATTACGTATAGACACTAAACAGAGCAGCCCGGTAACCCAAGGCTGACCGGAGGAAGTGAGGCTGTGTAGAGGTGGACGTCGTGAATTTCTTTTCTTTCGATGTGAGTAGAAAACCTTTACCATTTCGGAATCTCAATTCCCATTCGAATGCGAGTTGCTCGTAGTACGCGGCGAGGTCGGTCGGCTGGTTGTCAGTGTGCGGGGGGGGGGGGGGGGTGTGGAAGTGATTGGAAGTAGGAGCGTGCCTGGAGAAACTCACGCCGCGTAATTTACAGAAGAGTGTTATTTACCGGCTGAGTATGATAATGATATGTCCTGGACTACAGGGCATTGGAAAAGGCATTGTCATCCGGGTAGTGCACAAGGAATGGCATACTAGTATCGAGATGTCGTTAGCATCAGACTTGGGTTTGACTCGAATGTCTTGAACCAGCTCCGGACCGGCTCACAGATTGTGGAATCTGACTCAGCTCATGACTCGCTGTTCCATTTTTCATTGACTAAGTTCAGACCAAATTTGCATTGGAGCACTTGACGCATGACTTATGCAGATTGCAAAGTCAAATATAAGCTCTGGCTCATTTATGTGCATGTGTATGTGTTACACGCATATATATATATATATATATATATATATATATATATATATATATATATATATACATATACCTCTGGTTTCTGGCTGGGATCTGGTAAACTTCGGGATGAACAACATGGGCTTTTCTGTTTAGAAATTGTGATAATGATTATGTGCTGATGCTGTAAAAGTTTTATACCTTATGCAGCACCGTGTTAAGATTGGCACTGAAATAAGACGTGGATTTCCCTAGGACGCACCATATTTCCTTGTGCTGCCCAGTTGACTTCAGCGATATGACTCACTGATACAACTTTGCGGAAAAGAATAACCTCATGACTCAGCTCATGAAATGTTTGGCAAATGTGATTCAGGTCATGACCCAAACTAGCATTTTTTCCGAATGAGCAGATACAGCCTATAACTCACCCTAAGGTGATTGACTCATGAGCAGATTCCCAATCCAGCTTGAATTGAGCACAGTTCTAGCTAGTTTGTGGTCTAGAGGGTTTGCATTTCAAGCACTGAAGATACTTTTCTACTCTTTAAGATATTAAGGAAAGCATTTCCTCTGTTGCAATAAGTGCACCTACTCCTCAATACGTTATTGCCGGATAACGCCATGGAACGTTTTTATGACGTTGAAGTCGGTGCCAGACTAACCGTGTTAGAGTTGTCATTGTAGCAGGCGGCGTTACTTGTAGTATTTCTACGCGCCGCAAGATAGTGGCGATCACCTAGGCATGTACATATATGTTACGAGCTCTATATACGTGTGACGTATAAAGTCATCATTTAGCATGTTGTTGACGCTGACGGCTTTCGCCTGCCACGGACACTGTACAAAACTGCGAGAGACTTGCAATACATCTCTCGGCCCCGCCGGATGTCCCTCTTTCGTTCTCCATCAACAATAGTGGCAGCGGCGGTTGAGGGTACTTTTGCCCTTCAAGATGAACTCAAGCCTCTCCAGTTGCAATGTCGTTGCTCTCCGCGTTGTCCGTTTTTCGTGACGGTGCGTCACCCCCCACGTCAAGCGGTCAGCACGGGTGCTGACCGCTCTGGGATGTCACCGTCCACCAGCATCGTCCCAGTGTTCAGCTCTGAGCAGCATCACCTGCTCTGAACCCAACACATCAGCTACACATGACCAAAACGGAGCCTGCCGACATCATGCGGCCGACCAGCTTGCGCCGTGTGTGGTTTACTCACACAATCTAGTGACTTTCCCACAGCAGCGACAAGAAAATTACTGTGAATTTCATGAGCTCTCGCTTCTTTAACACCAATTCGATGACGGGGAAACCCAAGGCACAGTGCAAACTGCACTAAAACGCGTGATTCTTCCCCGCGCAGCAGGGGAAAAGCAGGAAAAAGTGTCCGGAAGTCAAAAATGCTCTCCAAAATCTTGTACTCGCCAGATCCCCTGCAGTGTTTCATGCGCCGTGTGCGGTGTAATTGTTCTGCGCCAGCTGCTCCCTCTAAATTTGTAAAAGTTTTGCAGCACATTTGTTATCGTAATTAACATATTGAGCTTTGCAAGATGTCACATTGATGTTTTAACATAAAAGTGTCTACATTAGGTATCAACATCCAACTACGTGCTATATCGTGGTTAACTCGCTGAATTTATGCGCACATGTGTTCCGACCGGAGTGGCCGAAGCGGCCAGATATGTCGACGACGGTCATGTCAAAGATTAGTGAATCGCACAGCCGTAAGTCCCACGACCTTGGCGGGGACTCGAGGCGATTCTGACAATTGCCATTTTCTCTAGCGTTAAGGGCTATTCAAACCACCGTGGCAGGCAGTGGGTGTAATTACTACGATCTAATTAAATTATCAGTGCATGCCATACTTGCAATGTCCGCAACTCCAAACTCCACTGTTCGTGCATGTTCAGGCGTTTGCTCTCTTTACTGTGGTCGCTTCGGTTCCCTACGCTGCCCTGGGGGAGGGAAGATAGGTGGGACCGAGGCTCCCTCTTCATATCCAAAGGAATCACAACCCAGAGCCATCCCGTGCTAGGACACGCCTCGGATGATGGCCTCAGTCTACCCGAGGCGCCCGATCCTCACTCAGCTGACGGTCGGGTATTCCGGGAACCAGCCGCACAGACGGCCGCCATCCCCTGTCACGAACGCTGTCGCTGAGACTGTGGGATGCTTGGAAACACCTCCCGGCCCTGGTGGACGTCTTTCGTTCGTTTTTCGCCGGCAGCGATCTCCCTGTCTTGTCATGGCCGGCCTTGCAGTGGAGTTGTCTGTATGTAGAGCTGTAGTGGTGTTTTTCTCCCGACGTCCATCCAAAGCGTGCGTGTTCAGGCTGGTGGATGCCGTTACGGTGCCGCGACCAGTACTGCTATGTCAGAACTGCACCGACATGTGGCCTGACCACAGTCACTTGGTGTCGGGTCGAGATCGTGTCGCACCCATCCCGTGTTGGGCACTGAAATGGTACGCCTCACAGGCTCATCCCCACCTTTGCTCGAGTGAGAGCTTCCGTGCTTTGCACGCTCGCCTCTCTCCATATCACAATTGGATCTTTGTAGCCGTCGTTCACTCCTTATGGACTGAACTCGTGAAGTCGTTCACTCCGTAGGTGAATTTCGACGCGTACCGTTTTGTGAAAAGCGCGTGATCTAATTTCCGTTCGATGCTGGGAGCTCTTCGCTTGAGGAGTTTCATAATCGGATATCTCCGAAAGCGTTTGACGTTCAACGGTGGGCCTGCGATCAGACATTTTTGAAAG
Source organism: Pollicipes pollicipes (assembly GCF_011947565.3). Lineage (NCBI taxonomy): Eukaryota > Metazoa > Arthropoda > Thecostraca > Pollicipedomorpha > Pollicipedidae > Pollicipes > Pollicipes pollicipes. Next base: position 35,608,223 of record NW_023596576.1, read on the forward strand.
TAAGTTCGAAAAGGCCGTCCGTTTTAGGCACTATATGTAGATGCTAAACAACTGTTCGCGATGCGCAGTGAAAACTCTCAGTGTGTATACAAAAGGTATTACAGTGCTCTCGAGCATGCATGTGGCCAGTTCTCTGAGATTGGACGGTCAAACTGGAATCCGGGGGACAGCCTGATCCGAAAACGGTATCTTGAGTGGGAGTAGGTGAAAATATGCAGTGTACGAGCAAAAATGGGGAAGACACAACCCCATCATGCGAAACTTAGGACGCGTTTCTTCGATCCCTCCCCGCACTCCCACCCCCATCCCTACCCCACTCAAGCCCTCCAGTAATTAAACCATGCTACTGCTGCCTAGTATATTTTGTATGGTGTCAAACATGATCCACATCTTAAGACCCCTCGCTCCAGCCAAGCTCGGTAAGCTGTAAATACGTACCCTGGCGTCATGCTGAGAGAATACATCAAACACGACAGGTCTCTGGTGTAACGGCAAATGAGCACAACCAGAACGTATGGGAGCGAGTCAGAGATGCAAACTTTGCATTTGTTCGCAGGTGAGCAGCGCACAGAATGCTTACCAGAGCAGGCGAAGGTAAGGAAGTGAATAGAGCTGTACGAGTAAGAAACGCCCTCCGGGCCGTGCGTGCCCTGGAACGTGACGGGAGCGCCGGAAGCAGTGGACGCCGAGGGCAGGTACTTGGCAGGGCAGGTACTATACCATTACCCAGAGCGGCCCCGTTGTATAGGCGGGCTTGCTCAGAGAGCGCCGCGCTACTTGCGGTAGTCGCCATGGCTGGTGGTCACCCCCGTGTGGGGATCCACACCCAGGTTGGTGCCAGATACGTGGAAGCCAGACTCGTCCACAACGAAATCGACCGTCTGGTTCACACCGCGAATGTCCCGGTAACTAAACGAGCCGACGACAGGAGTGAAGGGGAAGCTGGTATCGTAATTGGCGTTTTGATCGTAGGCTTGGTGGCCGTCACCGCCCCGGGAGAAGCCAGGGATGTTTTTCAAGAAACCACCAGCATATTTGGTGTAGGGGGCAGCCAAGTTCATCCAGTATTGGAGCGCGTCCGGCCGTCCCAGGTTGCTCGGCCCGCTGAAGTGCCAGCGATCGTCGGCAGCCGCAACGGCGAGGACAGCGCACACCACCACCTGAAACACACAAACTGGACCTAATATTTTCTTTTAAAAATAATTGAGGGAAAAGAGCAATGACATAGGAATGCTGAAAATGTATCGCAGAAAAAATCTGACGGATTTGTTTTCAAGTTAACTATGCCGACTTGAACGAAAGAATCGTTTTGTCATCTGCAAGATTGCAAGGAACGCACGGACAGATAACGGTGGCATTTATTTAACAGAAGAACGGATTTAGCCATATATCTTTGCAATTGAAGGTCACTACTGATAAAGGTATATTCTAAGTTTGTAAGTGGTTTTGCACTGAGGTACCCATCACTGAGGTACCCATCAGTAACGCCACCATCATATTCCCTGCGGTTCAAGCCACACCTTGTTTAAGACTTCGAATCACCTCGCTTCTGAACTTAATGCACGTGGACTTGTGCACCCCATTACCCATTGCCTATGGTACTTCTACCCACCATGTGTAAGATCATAGAATGTCACGCGAAAACCTCACCTTATTGACCGTGTTGTACCCATCGCCAAGACAATATGGCTGTTAAAGCTTTCGTGTTTTGCAGTTATGCAGCGCCTAATGTCCAAACGATGAGAGGCAATTGACTAGCACATTGGGCTGCTAGTTGTATGGCTGGACCACTTTGATCACTTTGTTAGTTGGATAAGAGCCCTTTCGGCCAGTAAAGGCCATTTCAGGGTTGTGGGATGCAGAAGAATGGATGTCGGTGGGGCAGGGCCATATGCACCGGCGGACCCAAACTCCAAGATTTAGCCCGTACAGGAATCCTCTTACGGGCATGTGTCTGCCGCTCGGACGGGGCCCCCACCAGGGACCCTTCGACCCACTCGTGACTGGCCCGTGCAGCCTGTTCCCGGATAAAACAAAAACAAAGGCGAACTGCTAGATATGACAAACATGAGACTAAGTATCGAATAACTTAAGAAAAGTGCCGTAGCCAAAACGACAAGAGCATGTAAGGAAGCTGATATTACGGAAAAGATCCAAGAAAACCAAGAGAAAAGGATAAAAGCCCGCACATAAGGTGTGCTTATCAAGGTCACACGCATAGATCAGTAACGCCACCTTGTGGCGCATACAAATATCTGGAGTGAGTCACGTAGCAGTCACATAGGGCAACGACTGTAGGATCCTAAAAACGTCCCATGACTTAATCCAATGACAACGTTTTAAGGCACATATATCCTTATCGGTGAAATTGTGATCTACAGCAGCCACTTGCAGTTAAAAGCATGCGAACAGTTACAAGCGAGTTGTGTGTATCATATCTGATGCGTGGCTCAATATATCGAAGTGTGCAACAGTCCCTTTAAGTTGCTGACTGGGACTGTTTCTCCCGATAAAGTTAAACAGCATAATGCAATGCACATCTTTAGCAAGCATCGTAAGCAGAGGACTCACCAGGACTTTCATGGCTGAACTCGCTGGGATCTGTGATGCCTGTGGTCATGGGCCGACCAGCTTTATATTGGCGGGAGCGGTGCTGACTGTGAAGCCACGCCCACGCTGACCGCAACGCTCACATATCATTGGAGGAGATGTTGCCGGCTCGATTTTCGCGAACAGTGGCCATCATCGGCCATCGCCCATCCCACCCCGCGCCAAGGTCGGAGAAGGGCCTATCCCCTCATGTAAACCGCAGAGTAAGAAACCTGATGCATGAGAAAGCCCGTTTTGTAGCGTTGCAGCACCGGGTTACTGTTGTGGGTTCCTTTAACGGCAGCATCAAATTCGGGTCGTCGTGTGACGATCAGCCTGGCGGTGGCCGCAGATAGCCATACCCAGAGGGCTTCTCTTACCGCATCTGGTCAAAGGAACAGCCATTTGCCGCCGAATGCTCCCAATATGACGTCAGTGGTCGTCTGGCCTGTGTCGCAATGGGGTCACCGGCGACGGTTCCTCTGAGCACCGGACGCTGACCTCGTGCATCCCGTGCTGTGTGTTGTGTTAGACTTATGTTGGGTGTCCGGCTGGTTTAATTTTCGTGGAATATTTCGAATTAGTTTTGAACAAACAGGCAAATGTCTGCACTATAGAAGTGTCTGGCCAAAATCACGGTAGTCTTGATTTGACACCGAGGGGCCGCTCACAAAAACTATAAGCCAGCCGGAACCATCCCTTTCGATGGAACCCAGTGTATTGCGAATGCTGAGGAGCACGTTCACGGAGGGTGCGTGCTATACCAGCAGTCTCCACGACGGATGTGGAGCTTGCGAGGCCGGCGTAGAGCTTGGGTAGTCGGCGAAGGTAAGTGGGGCTTGCGTGTTCGGCGTGGAGCTTGCGTGGTCGGTGTGGGGCACGCGTGGTCGGTGTGAAGTTTGCGTGGTCGGGGTTCAGCCTGTGAGGCCGGTGTGGAGTCTGACTGAAATTTTTGAAGGTGATAGATCCTCAAAACGGCCATTATTATAGAGATTACAGCGTCACACCACACAGACCCATCAGCAACAATAAAATCGGTCAGACTGGCAGGTGAACACAACAGACCCATCAAGCCACACAGACCCATCAGCAACAATATAATCGGTCAGACTGGCAGGTGAACACAACCAGGCGGTGCAAAACCACACAGGAATCCAACAGATCATACTTCGAAATGTGCCAAAGCACACTGGCATAGTGAAAAACAGCAGCGTACTCAAAGCTCACTGCATCCACATAGCCAGACGTTTCATAACTGTATAAGTTGCATCACATAATATATAACATGAATAATATAAATCACATAAATTGAGTCCAAAGAAGCTCATAAAGTTCACAGTTGGAAGTTCATAGCTAGAATGGCATAGTTCATAGATAGATTCCTGTCGTAGAATACATAACAACGTTCGAAATTTGCAGAACATTTCTAAAAATAGCATTGACCTAACGTGTTGCCTATTAACACAAGCTCGGGTGAGCGGGGGTCAATTTGCCCCCCCCCTCCCCAAAGGTTTTTTTCCAAAATGGTTTGCAAACAACATGGCATAGCCCGCCAAATTTTGCGTAGCTGTAGACAGTTGAATGGCAGATCGTTCAGTATAAAATATTTAGATGCATCTTGTAACATTGCTGACCTACAGCAGGTCAAAGCTAGACCATGGAACCAGCGAAGGCAGTTTCTAAGAAATCGTTCAATCTGATGCAGCGACGGAGTGTTGGACGAGACCATACACCACTGAGATAGATTCTTGGCCGGAACAACAACTGAATGAACAAATTCCATTGACCTAGGGTCAAGTATGAAGGTTAAACAAAGGTCAAAACCGACCTGCTTTATTAATACAGAATTTGCTGTGTGGGGTGTGTGTGTTGGTACTTATTTCAAAGTCATTGATAATAGGAACCACCTTAAAATCTTCCATGGACCTCTTAAGGCTCAGAATAGGTCACCGACCTAAAATGGCCCCATGTTTTGTTTCTTGGGAACATACTGCCCAGGGTAATCTTTGACACTTTTTCAAATGCAAAACTCAACGCAGTCTTGTATGATTTTAGTCACCATGACCTGGAATAGGTCAAACAAGGTCAATGACCTTAAATGAGCCCCAGTGACCTTTTGCTTAGAACGGGTATCTAGGTTCTGGGGGCACTTTGGACACCAATATGTAGTTAAACATTGATTGACCTTAATTAAGTCGAAGGTCATAATCTAGAAACCTCAAATTTTGACATAATGAATTTACATATAGACCAACACACCCTGTGAATTTGTTACCTCTAGCTCTGTTAGTTTCTGAGATCCCTGGGGGGGGGGACAATTTGACCCCCACCCAGGCAAAGGGTATTGAACCGGCCTCTTGAGCACGTTAAGAGGCCTGACTCGGAAATCAGTTGATATTTCTTCTGTGAACGCACGCTTGCAGCAAGTGTTTACACATTTCATTAATATACATATATATATATATATATATATATATATATATATATATTGACATATAAAAGCGAATGCGTACGGTTTCGAAAATGTTTGCAAACATTCACGTCTAACCTATGATCAACGCGAAATGCCTCTTTAAAGTTGCATGTAGAAATGATGCATGAAAACGTAAGGAATTGCGTGGTGATATCATCACCACCCGCTATTCGCAACTCACGAAAACTCGCTTTGGCATTTAGTGAATGTCCGGTTGGCACCTAATGGACATATTTGTGTCAATACGTATTCTCAGACTGTGCGGAGCTGCCTGGCGCCGGGCTATGGTGGCGGCGTATTGGTGCTCGTCCACCCTCATCTTTCTGGCGGGCTGGCCAGCATGCAGCCCTCGACTCTGCATGGTGGTCGAGGTCCGGCCGGCGACGCTGCTAGGCTGGACGCCGATCCCGGTGCCGCTCGGCCGCCCACCGGAGAACACACCGGGATTTGGGAGCGCCGATAACTTGCCTGCACCACGGTGCCGATCGGAACCCTTAAACATGCATGCTATTACCATATATGCTAATTTAGGGTTTCTTAATTCAACGTTTTAACTAGAGACATGACGTCCATGGCCTTGATCGCTCTTCAGGATTCCGAAATTACCGAAGTGTTTTTCGTGGCCAAACAGCACAGATGCCCTTTAATTCCCAACTACAACAGCCGTGATGGCGCTCAAGGTTTTTCTAGATGTGGCGCTCACGATTTCGAAACGCGAGGGAAAGCATAAGTGGATGCGGTGACTGTCAGCAAGCTGACAGCGTCTCTGAAAATGTCTCGATGCGGTTTTTTTAGCTACCAATAGTAACGGTTTGTCTCCCTGTGGTGCCAGTCAGAAGTGACACCTGTAGCCCTTCTCATAAAGAGTTGTTACAAATAGTTTGTGTTTGTAAGTTGTAATTTAGAATGTACGGACTACAAGTTACAACTGTTTCATAAAAGTAGCGCGGGTTGTAGAATTGTAGTTGTAAAGCTCTGCGCCTTGTGTAATTTGTCGCTGCCTAAATCACCCGCCTTGCAAAGGACGTATAGGAAGCACGCCTGACCGGCTTTTATGACGCCATACGCCCAACGTTGACGTGACGTCACTGGAGTCTTGACTCAGCGAGAGCAGCGCGCAGCCCCGCACGATGCATATTACGATCTGTATATTTGCGTTTCCGTTGGTTACAGCTGCACTGCATGCCAAATTTGCTGGGAAAAGCTACTCTTTTTTCCTGCCGTCCCTAAAAATATGATGTGTTATCAAACGATTAGTTCGGTGCAAATTCGTTGAACCTAACCTAAATCACATCGCCTATAGTGAGCGGGACGTTGGTGTTAATGCATGCAGTCAGGCTCACGCAGTCGGGCTCGCTGTTCTCGCTGTCTCCGCTCCTTCCGGCGCCGGTTTCTGTGGCACCCATGTGCACGTGCCCAGGGTCGCACCCAGAATCCTGGTGGGGCAGGAGTGGCACAGGGCTTTATGGGAGGCCCCTGGTGAAAGTTACTAAGTTTTCAGTGGGCCCCAACGTTTCTTTTCCTTTCGTCTCCGTTTTTTATCCAGTTATTCCAAAGGACGTTTTCATGAAGGGGCCATGGAATGGACGCTGACACCACATGCTTGTTTCGTTCAGGCGGCGCCGTTAGTGAAACACTGGGAACCACAGAATACTTATGATGCGACATTCTGGTGACACGGGCGCCGGGCCTCATGGTCGATTCAGAGGCCCTCTGAGGAAACATTGGTATCCTTTATGACGCCGGCTGTCCTCTGACGGGAGCAGTTCGTGCGACTCGGAGTAGAGGCCCTTCAATGACGCACAATAATTTCTTGCAGGTACAGAGGATTTACTATATAACACAGGAATCACTTTTAACAAAATGAGGCCCCTGGGCAAAACGGAGCAAGGTCGCTTGTTGGTTATTGGGCCCACTGTCCGACACATTAACATTCCATTGTGTCAATCAATGCGGGCCCTATTATTGCCCTATTTCCTGTCCTCCCTTTATTGTCAGGGGCCTGAACAATGCAGGAGGCCCACCGACATTCCAGGTCCGTCACTGTCCCTTTCTAGCAAACGGGCCCGCTGCCGACTCGGATTCCCTTCCTGACACAGGATCCCTTGTCAGGCACTGTGGCCCCATGATAAGACAAAGTAGCTGTTTTCATCCGTGCTTAGCTAGCCTCCGCGCCCACTTGCCACTAGTTCGTACCAAAAGCAGGGGCGTAATGGAGATTTGCTTAAGAGGGTGAGAGCATACCTGGGCGGGAAGCGCATCGCGCCAATTTTTTTTTAAGAGCGCTGTGGTAAAGATGAAGACCCGTGGGCAGAATGCAGCGCCCCTTGACTGTGCTCCTCCATAACAATCAAACAGCGGCGACAGCAGGGTGTGACGACTACGACCTTGCAGGCAGGAGTCGGTTTGTTCCCTTTGTAAGCTTATGGGGGTCCTCGTTTGACACCTGTCTACCATAGTTGGTTGCCTGCCCCCCCCCCCCCCTCTTCACAAATCGTTTGACCCCAGTGCCACAAAATGCTCAGGAAAATATGAACATCACAGGGACCTTCTTCAGACATGACCTGTAGATGATGACCGTTATACTAAAATGAAGGACTATTCCGTGCCACCAACTTGAAAAACTACCGTGCATCAAAATCACGTGGCCTAAGAGCCGGCAAGAGATGTATTTAGAGCGAGGTAGGTTCACAGTTCCTCACAAGGGCGTAATGCCGGGGGCACAAGGGCTGAATAATTTGTTGGGGGGAGGGGGGGAGGGGGGCGAGAAATGGCTCAACCTATCACAAAATATGCCTTTCGCCTATTCCCAATCACTTAGAAAAGCTGACACCCTCGCTTGTAGGATAATAGAAACACTAACTGAACCAGTACGACTTTGCTTGATACTTCTAATCAAACTTTGAAGGGCTATTAATTGCCTTGCCTTCAATCACTTTGAATGTTGCATCTACCCTACGTTTCCGCTACGCCACGGCGATGGAGACAGCAGCGGTAGGGGCCAATAACACAGGACACCAGTGACGTCATTGCCCTGTGCTGAGTCGCACGGGATTCCACCAATAGGAAACCCAATGATGCCCCCCCCCCCCGCTCTCCAGTGTTTCACCCGCAAGCTGACGTTGCCAATGTTGGACGAGCGCAGAAAAAAACAAATTATGCTATGGATCATCATAAATACAGCGGTTTGTAAACGAAAACAAAAGAAGTGTATCAGACGTGCCAAGGAACAGAACAGTAGGTTCCCCAACACCAGCGATCAAGTACATTTGTCATTGCATTCACCGTGTGTCTTACAGTTTTAAGCAGAAGTAAACAAACAGAATGTTGGCACTGTCATGGCAACCAGCGAGACAGTGACTCAGTGAACCAGCATAATACCAGTGTTCTGTTACCATGATAGACACCTATATTCTACTCACAGACATAGGATTCATGCATCGTTCACACCTGGCGATAGCTGTCACTGTTTGGCGTCAAGGTGAATGTCGTCGCATGCCCGCAGTTTGATAGGCTGAGTATGCCTGCTTTCGCTTTCATGAGTAGAAACTACACTTAAAATTAAAACATTTCGTAACCTATTAGTCCACCCATTTAATCCTGGCAGTGACTTAGATGCCAGTAGGCCTACTCACGGAAAATGATCACCTTTGTATCAGCACCCTCCCATCCCATCAACGCGCGAGCACAAGACAGCGTAGGATTTCGATTCGGATCGATGCGGCTGCTAAGGTCACTTATAGTGATGGGCAATAGCGCAAAGGAATAGCTTTTCTGCACGCTTGGTTACACAGGCCATACGCGGAGTTAGAGATGACTAAATCCATCGACACCATCACTGGGTGGCTTCCTCTGAACGTTGTGGTCTACGAGCTTGTTCGTCCTCCCACTTCCTCTGAGTACTCGTTAATTTTGCCCCGGGGGAATCTTGCAAGCCTCCTTCTTCTGCGAGCTTTGCAGTCCACAATCCATTTTCGCTACTGGCATTGTCTTAAGCTTACGATCACCTTTTCCACAATGGGGTACGCCATCGTTGATTTGTAGTTGTAATTTGTACATTTGCACCACGGCTGGAAAATCAGTTGGCCTTCATGAAACATACCAAGGTACGGTTCTAGAAATTCTCGAGAGGTTTGTCAATTTTTATGTGTGGTTTTGTAGATTCGTAATTTGTAGTTGTTGTGCGTAGGTTTCTGCTTTGGGAAGCACATTTTTACAACTACACATGCAAATTTACGAACTGCGATACAAATGTACGAAAAACTGCCTTTATGAGAAAGGCTACTGGTCAGGACATGTGCAGGGCAGCGGGGTGGGGGGTTGAAGGGTGGAAGAAGGGGAGGCAAGAGAGGTGAGATGCTCTTGTCTGATGAGTTAGCGTCCGCGACCAGTATTGAATCTTCTTTTGCCATGCCAGCGACCACGGCCGTTTTCATAAAAACAGCTCGACCAAGATTCACTGTACAATAGATATTCGTCATACTGGTGATGCTAACAGCCTGAGCGAAATTTGTGCGGATGCTTGTGTTACTACACAAGCATCCGTTTTGTGTGTGTGTTTTTTGTTTGGTCGCGTTATGCTATGGTACACTACATTGTGCTAATTTTGATTTCAATGCAGCCGAGACCACTCGTGTGAGGTTGGAAGAAGCTCGATATTCATATTCAGTGGACTTTGACGACCCGTTTGATTTTATGAAAGTTATACCAAATGTAGCCCAAGTTGCTTATAACTTACTAAAGAGTGTAAGGGCTTCGAACGGTTTAATCTCGAGATGTCTGAAGAGTCAGCTGATGTGTCGGCAACATGATACATGATATTCACCATTCGGTCTGCATCATCACACAGATTCCAGACAGAAGAGATGCAACTGAAATAACGAGGGTATTTCTGAACTTTGCACGCGGGATCAAAAGCCGTCACCTCCAGACGTCACCGCGTGGCAAAGCGATTCTGGTTGTACACAAATATAACGCGTGATAATTGATAGCTGGGCAATCTAGTATGTTGAAACAGATCTAACTCTGTTTTTAATTTAAGCATGTTTTAACAACAAGTTGCATAACAATTGAAACCAAGCGTTCAGATGACAAATTAAGGCGACCGAAATGGAGATCAAGCCGTGTCGGGTCAGCTCACGCCCTTACGTAAGCAAGGATGAATAACGCATTTTCAGACAGTAGATGAAATGCCGACACGAATGGTGCCAATTGCTGGGTCGAATGAAGCTGAGTTTAAAGATAAACACAGAGAGGACTGGAATCATCATTTTTTGCCGCAATACATTATTTTCCGTTTAATTCAACACAAAAACATACGACTTGAAAACTCCGACCCGTTTGTTTTCTTTAAGAATGTTTTAAGTGTACTTGGGCATTCACTGTACAGCCCATTCCTTCAACTCATGTCATGGGGGCATTTTTCCGGTTTTCACAGCGCACAAAAATTGTGACCTCTAGACGTCGCCGCATGCCAGATCTATATTTGTCGTGTACCAACATAACTCGTGACGATGGATGAGCAGGATAACCTAACGTATTGAGGCCGATGTAACCCTGTCTCAGTTGAATGTATACACAAGTTGAATCAAAGTTTTAAAGAAAAAAACTGAAGTTCAGCTGATGTCAGAACACGTGATAAAGCTCCACAAGTTCCACAAGCAACTAAATGATACATTTTCGAACAGAAAATGTATGAGACGAATGGTGAAAGATGATCAATCGAACGAAGCTTAGTTAAAAAGATAAACTGATCAACGGCTGACATTTTCAGCTGTTGGCGCTCTGCTTTAATTCTCGCTGACTTTAACATAGGACCCGACGACCTGAATAATCTGACCCTTTTGATTATTTTCAAGGCACTGCAAATGAGTACCAACTCAGATAACGAGAGTATTTCTCGATGTCTCACGGAGCATCAAAAGGGCAGATCCCGGATATAGGGTAGGTGTTGCTATGGTGACCACCCGTTGAGTCCGTGAACTTCGTCAGCGATCGCCTCAGTGTGCCTGTCAGCGGAGGAACGGCTGCGATCGGCGCGACGCCGTGATCACGTTCCACTGGTGTCCGCAATGCATCCCCGCGTGTCGCTCGCTGGTTGAGAGGGACAGGTGGCACCACCTTCAGCACAGTGGGTATGCTGATGAGAATGGACATGGCGGCCTGAGAACAAAACTGGTGCTGTTGCCGGGAAACTTGGCGTCCTGGTCACCGGCCTTGCAGCATGCCTCTCACCGCTTCTAAGCCAGCTCCGCAGTTGAAAAGTGTTGCGATCCGGGCGCGCCAGACACAAACATGCGGCTGCAGCCGTGCGGTCGTTGCTTGTCGGGTGATATTAGTGCCAGCAGTGTCCGACAACCATGGCGAGATCCCCGGCGCACGGCTGCTGTGGCTGGCGCCGACCTCCAAGAAGTATACACGTCAACGCGAGATTATGACTTTCACAAATAAGGAGCGCATTTGGGATTCAGTGCCGCGATGTGCTGGATCGGCGGAGACCATTGGTTCTCTCTTTTGGTCCGGTGTGCGTTCTCCTGGGATTGATTCCGGCTGGCATCGCCTCATGTTTGCTACCGAATGCTGCTCATATGACGTCAGTGGTTGTCTGGCCTGTATCGCCACAGGATCCCCAGGCACGGTTGTGGTAGTCGGACGCCGGCCTCGTCCGTCCCGGGTGTTATGTAAGATATCTGTGGGATGTCCGGCTGGTTGAATTTGCGCGGAACAGATCAAGTTAGTTTTAAGCAGGAGTGCAATTGTCTGTAACACGGTAGCAGCCTATGAAGTTTACTGTAAGATTAAGTTTGCACCAACAAATGGCTCAAAAAATATGATGCTGGCCTCGTGCGTCGCGTAAGTCGTTGGGGCTGCGTCATATGTGGCGTATGTATGTTGTCTTGTGGGTTTAATTGGCGTATAATATTTCATATTTGTTTAGAGCAAGCATACACTTCTTTGTAACACAACATAAGCTTATCAAAGTGACCGTTGACCATGTGATACCATTGACTACTGACCATTCGTTCGGTACCGAGAAGACGCTCACGAAAAACAGGCCGCCGTCTCCATCCCCATTCTTTTTTTCATAAACTTGCTGCTAGTGATACAGATGTTGTCTCTGTAGCATAGCATACCAGTTTTGGACAGTCTATGCACAGTCTATATTTCAGTCTACCTACTCATATCTGCAAGTCGATATGAAATGCTAATACAAGGTAGCGGGGAGGGCAAATGAAATGCGTTTAGATGATGTGATAACTTTCAGCGCCTCTAATGATTTCATGGGACCACTGTGTGCATCCATCCGCAACAACTACCTCCATAAAGTCGACGATAAAGCACTAAAAGGGCTCGTTAGTGTTTTCACGCTTACAGCGTCCGCAGACATAGGGACATCTGCAGTCACTGAGAGCCCCACTCAGTTGGTGCCGATATTCGGTTTGCTCGCATGCATACATTCCATGCAAATCTTACCACCCCCATCCTCAAGTCTCAGATCTTATTGGCGTTGAACGTAGCTTTGTTCTACCTTAAACATGCACCCGCTTGCCTAGTTCACTAGCGATCTTGCTCAAACCTACTGGGACACAACTGCTTCATATCGTAAAAGGCAGCATGCCATCCTGTCATAAACGGCGGATGGAGGTGTTGAGGGGAAAACTCAAGGTTCCTTTAGTAGCAAAGATTTCATTCCGTCACTTTATAAAGCCTTGATCCTCTGAACGACTGCTCACAGTCCCCCTAGCACGTGCTTATGAAGTGCAACTGTGAGAGCACATGTTTATTGTGTGATGCATCCTTTTTAAGTGTCTCCGGATCGACCAAGGGACCCCCGTGTCGTCAGAACAGCACCCTGAACGTATGCTGCACTGGAACGAAATGGCCCTTCAGCCCTGGACCGGTCATGATAATGTGCCCCTAGTGTTCTACGCACTTCCTTGCCTTAAAGGCACAAAAGGTCGGAGAAGTGATAAATATGGCGGATCAAGATGAGATAAAAAAGAAAATGGTCAACTCGTGCTCGCTTGACAACGTTATGTTTTTTTTCAGAATTGACAAGTGAAACAAGTAACATAAACAATTTTAGACCCTGGGCCCTCGCAATTTAAGGAGCAAGAACAGCAATGGCGCTGATATCAGCGGTGCTCCCCTGTCCGAAAGCAGGTCAATAGAACACTGCTCGAATGTATGCAGGTGGGTAAACCAAATATCAGCACCAACTGAGTGAGGCACACAAAGACTACAGATGTCGGCATGTCTGCGGGACGCTATAAGCATGAAACACTAAATCGTTGAAAGCACCCTTGAAATCGTTAGAGATGCTCAAATATATTCAGATTTCAGTTCATGTTATTTGGCCACATCACTTCAAATCGTTTGTAATTTTTTTGGTGGCGCACAAAAAAGCTACAAACCCACACCAGCAGATGAAGGTTACAGGGGCCAGACAGGAACTGAGTTTGTCTGAGAAAATCTAAACACGGGAGTGGCAGTACAGCCTGAGGAGCATCCAAGACCAGCCACGATTGGTGCACTTAGATTTTAGCCCTATAGTGTTGCACAAAAAGAAACGGTGTAATCGAATCCATCCCCCCCCCCGCCGAACTTCTCAGATATTTTTGTACCATATTCATAAAAAGTGGTAGATTCTTGCATGTCTTCCTCTCTGGGGCTGCCCTTATTTGAAAGGCGTAGTTGTTTATCTCTGTTTGCATTTTGCCATGCCAGTTACCTATTTTCCATATTAGTATGATATCAGAACAAAAGAGAAATTATAGGGGCAGGCATGGCTTGCCAGCGATTCAGTTGTTATAGTGCAGGCTGTTAACGAGTTGCAATCATGCTCGCTGGTTAGTATGACATGGCGGTTGTGTGCTTTACAACTATACTAAGTTCAAAAATGTTGTCAATTTAGCAGGAAACTGGTATATTACCTCGAAATACAAAATATCACACTTGTATATATTTATTAACAATGAGAAAAACATGGTATTTTTAAGCAAACATGGTTTCTAACAGCCTGTTCCCGGCTCCAACTCCAAGAATTCAGTATTCTTGGCTTGGAATGATCATGAGTCATGAATTCATAAAAAGCCTGGCTGCTTAAAAAGAGCACTGATACATGATGTGAAATGTGCCCTGTTTCATGCCGCTCTCCATCCAAAACTCCGAATCCGAACACGTCGGATATCTATAGGCTTAGGGCAACAAACAAATATAACTTTAGCTGAAGCATGACAGATGCTGCTTATCCCTTAAGTTGTCATGGATGATAAAATGTTAAAAAGTAGTTAGTGCAGATGGTGTGATCATTAGTTTTTTTTAAAAAAAAAACATTTCTTTATACAACAGCTACCTCTGATAGCTTAAATACATATGTTACAAATGTTGTTACCACACTGTTTATTCTGTACACCTTATCTCAGCTAGCCAAAGTTATACTACCTTTCCTAGCAAAAATATCAGCAAGAACATTTGTTGCAGCTTGGTGGGAATACACCGCATTTCAGGGGCCCTCTTTTTATGAGGCACATATAACGATCGTATGCATCAAATTTAGAACTGAAATGCCTTGAAACCAATTTGGCACACACGTAGACGCTGCCACGGGAAAACGGTCCCAGCACCATGGGAGAACCCGCTGTCGCTGTTGCTGGAGAGTCCATTGTCGCGGCCACGGAAGATCCCGCTCTCCCTGCCACGGAAGAAGCCAACGTAACTACCATGGGAACTTCCCCCACGGCCACCGAGGTAGCCGTCAGCTCTGCCGCGGGGGAAACTGCTGGTTTTGTCGCCGGCACAGCTGGAGCGGTCGCCAGCTGTGTAACGCATACGGCGATGTCGGTACTCCCACAGAGGGAGCCACCGGTCCTAGTTACCGAAGAGGGAGCTACCGGCGTCATCGGAGCGGGGGGGGGGGGGGGGGCCCCCGGTTCAGGTGCTGTACCCAAAATGCGATAGGAATAATACCAAGCATTCGTCGTGGGGAAGGAAAGTTAAAAGCTGGAAGATTTGGCAACCTGAACACAACCCCGAATTGTGCATCGGTTCTCCACACACGAGATTGGGCAGTCAAACCGGAATCTGGCGGACAGCGTGACGCGAAGACGGCTTCCTGAGTGGAAAAACGAAAAATGTGCATCCTTACGGGCAAAAATGGAGGGGACGCAACGTCATTGCAGGGAAATTGGGATGGTTCCCTCCCCCCGCCACCAGCCACCACTTGCAGTGCTAACATGCCACTGCTGCCAAGCATATTTTGTATTATTTCAAGCATGATCCACACTATTACGGCCCTCGTCCCAACCAAAATGATGTCCGGTAAGCCGTCACTACGTACTCTGGCATGAAGCTAAGAGAATGCAACAAACAAGGCAGGGTTTTCAGTGTAACGACAACCGAACATGAGCAGAGCATTTAAATGGAATGTTCCACATTTGAAGATATTGAGGCAAGCATCAGTACGATGAAATCAGCTCACTTGTAGCTAATGGTTTAGATTTAAATGGAAATGATTGCTTTCGACAAAATATCTATAATTATCAAATATGTTCATAAATACGGCATCGTTTGAGCGCGTCGAGAAGCTCGGATGTTTTTGTTGTTGCGCGCTTGCTGAGTCCGAATTTTGTCACGCGTTTGTGTTTTAGCCCTTTTCTCCTGGTGTTTTATATTCGTCCTGGACTTTGTATTACTTTCTTTCATTTATATATGCAGCTAAGGCCCTCCTCCTACGTTATTCGATCCCAGTTTTCTTTTAATCATAACTCTTACCACTGCACAAACCCTCGTATCACGTAGCACAAAAGCGATTCGTGTTCGAATCTTGCACCGAACACATTAGAATAGTTGAATGCCAACTGCTGTCCGTTGATGCCGCGACTCGTGCTGATGTATGCCAAACACAAATCATTTTATAATCATATTCGTATTCACATTGAGCACTGCACGGCCAACGAGGTGATGTCATTTGCGTGATGCTTATATAGCGTCGTGGATGTCTGATTGACCTGGAAATAGTCTGTCCAAAATAGTCAGCATAATTTCGCGGACGTCAACCCCATCAACAAGACGATTTTAAGTCTTCAAAAAGGCGTGGCTAGGAGCTGCATGGAATGGTGAAAAATTAGGATGTGTGTGTTCGCTACCCTTCCATTGAATGCAGCCATACCACGGCTTCCACGCATATTTTGTATTACGTCAAACACGATCCACACGTTTATGTTCCTCGTACCAATCAAGCTCGGTAAGCTGTGAATACGCACCCTGGCATCAAACTGAGACAATGCACCAAACATGACATGTTTCCCTTGTAACGGCATATGAACACAAACAGAACGCTTGGGAGCGAGTCAGAGATGAAAAGTCAGCATTTGATCGCAGGTAAGCAGCGCACAGAGCACTTACTAAAACAGGCAAAGGTAAGGGAGCGGGCTGGGGTGAACAGAACTGTACGAGTAGGAAACGCCCTCTGGGCCGTACGTGCCCTGGAATGTGACGGGAGCGCCGGAGGCAGCGTACGTCTGAGGGTAGACACCGAGAGCGTGTGCGTTGTGCAGGCGGGCGTGCTCAGCCTTGGCGGCGGCCACCTCAGGAGTATCGTTGATCGGCAGAGCGCTGCGTTACTTGCGGTAGCCACTCTTGGTAGCAGCAGCGTCGGCGGGCGTCTTCACGCCGGTGACGGCAGCCGCCGGCAGGTTGGTGCGAGACACGCGGTAGCCAGACTTGTCCACAGGTGAAGTCGACCGTCTGTTTCACACCATTAAGGTCCACGTAACTAAAGGAGCCGACGATAGGAAAGACGGGGACTTGGCCGTCGAATTTGGTGCTCAGACCGTTGTCCTGGGGGGCGGACGCCGGCCGGACCGTTGGCAGCGAAGCCGTTACGGACGGCAAGCAGCGTATTTGGTGTAAGGCGCGGCCAAGTTGGTCCATTATCTGGTGGCGTCCTGTTGTACCGAGTAGGTCAGGCCGCGTTAGGGTAGGGCGTACTGGGCAGCCGCAACGGCCAGGACAGCGCACACTACAATCTGAAAAGGACAAGGCCAGCCCAATATTTGTTGTTGAAAAGAGCTGGAAGAAGAACAGCAATTCCAAAGAACGTTGCTGCTGAAAATATTCAGTAGTCCAAGCCCGTCATATATTTTCAGAGCCGTTGGTGGCGAGTGGAAAGATGAGATCGTAATGTTTATAAAACATCTGTAAGACAAAAAAGGCATTCCATTTAAGTTAACGTGTTTTTTAACATCTTGGAGCTAAAATCACCCTGCGGACATATAGCGCTTGCGTCGTTGCAACGTAGCAGTGACTTAGGAGAAACATTTTTGAAATTCTAAATTACTTCCGTTAAAGGGATTGAACCACATTTGTATGGGATCCTGAACTCAGGTTACTTGTCTTCATGACCATTCTCTGAAGTTTACAGGCACAGCCATGTCCGGTTTAAGACTTTAAATCCTCTTGTTTCTGAGCTTCACTGCACATGAGGTGTAAGGTTGCCTAGTAAACATCGGAACACCCATACGAATTTTAACCAGGGATGTATGTCATCATTGTAGTCAGGTGAAGACATAATGACATTGGCTATGTTGTACTTGTGGTGAAGATATGGTCATTTAATCATTCGTGTTTATGGTGATGCATACAGAACAAAGGACAATGGATTACGGTGGGGCAAGACCACACGCACCTGGGAGTCTATTCGCCAAGGCATAGCTCGCACAGGGAACCCTCTGCGCGGTATGTGTCAGGCGCTTGGACGGGGGCCGCGTAAGCGGGCATCGAACCTATTCATGACTGGCGCGTGCAGCGTGCCCTAAACCTGGAGCTTGCAAAGCCCCATGGGGCCGCCGTGCCGCATCTAACCATAGGGAAGTCACTTGCTACAGAATGTCTAGTTCATGATGATTCTCTGCACTTTACAACGATGACCTTGTCTGGTCTAGCACTTCAAATTCTTTTGTTTTTAAGCTTGATGCACGTGAAGTTGTGCAGCCTAGTACCCATAAGAACGGCGAGAGGAATTTGATCCTGAGACGTATGCACTCATAGCCACATCACGTGAAAACCTACTTCGACATTGTCATCCTGACCGGTGCAGGATAAAGGGAAGACGGGATGCAATGGCAAATGTCGCGATCACGGACCGCTTGACACCATGGATAACACAGCTATTCGGACAATTGCTAGATGAGGCAGACAAAAGACAGAAAAAATTACCCAGGAGTAGGGCCGTAACAAAGAATGCAACTGAAAAAGCAAAACTGTCTCCACAAAATGCAACCATACCGCGAGAAACAGCCAAATCACACGCACGTAGCGTGTGTAGGTTCAATCCGTATTCATAGATGAACGCCGCAACCGTGCGGCATGTCAAAGCACTACAAGTGAGTCTTGCCGTCCGCTACAGCGGCAACTCTGACGTGGCAACTCTCGCAGTGACTCTGACGTCATAAAAACATTCAGTGACACAATAAAGCGATGGTGTAATCAAAATCATCCGATAGCGAAATTGTTACATTCAGCAGGCATTTGCATTTCAAAGCTCCCGAACAGTTACCAGCGAGCTTTGTATATCATGTATGAAGGCTGCCTCAATATCTCCAAGTGTAGAAAAGTTCCTTGAATCTGCTGATTGGGACCGGATCTCCTGATGAAATGAAACAGCTGATCGTGATGCATATCGTTAGCAAGCATCGCAAGCGGAGGACTCACCAGGACTTTCATGGCTGAACTCGCTGGGGTCTGTGATGCTTGTGGACCGGTGCTGGCCAGCTTTACACCGCTTGGAGGCCGTCCTAACTGTTGAGCCACGCCCGGGGCCGGCGGTAACACCAGCATGTTGCAGAGAGGTTTGGTCTGCCACGTCACGGCGATCGGTGATAACCCTCGTTTACCCGTCCCCCAAGGTCGGAGAAGAGCCCATCCCCTCATGCACACAGCTGAGTGATGAGCCTGTTGCTGGAAAGCTCTGCGTGCAGTGCTTCAATGTTGTAGCTGCTTTTAACACGGTGGAAGGCCAGCGCCGGCGTGGCACGAGCCGCCAGTCGCTGTCGCAGATGGTCGCACCCCGAGTTTTCCTTGCCGTGTCGAGCCATAGAGAAGCGATTTGCTGCTGAATGCTCCTAATGTGACGTCAGTTGTCGTCTGGCCGGTATCGCCATGGGATCACCGGCCACGGTTCTTCTGGGCGCCAGACGCTGGCCTCGTCAGTCCCGGGTGTTATATAAGACATAGGTGAGGTGTCCGTCTGGTTGAATTTGCGCGGAAAAGCTCAAGGTTGCTTTGAGGAGGATTACAATGATCTGCAAAACAACAGCAATCGATCCGGCTTAACGTATGCACAAACAAGCCGCTCAAAATTAAAAGCAACAAAATAGCAGGCCTGGCCTCGTCCGTTGCGTTAGTCGTTGGGGTTGTGTCATATATGGCGCATGTCTGTTGTCTTGTGGGTTTAATTGGCGTGGAATATTTCATATTAGTTTAGAGCAAACATACATATCTTCGCAACACAACAGAAGCTTATCAAAGTCACCGTTGACCATATGATACCGTTGACCATTGACCATTCGTTTGATGCCAATGAGACGCTCACGAAAAGCAGGTCGCCATCTCCATCCCCATCCCTATTTCATCCATTTATTTCTAGTGATGCAGATGTTTTCTCAGTAACATTACAGACCAGCTTTTCACGGCTCAATCTATCTACCCACATATGCAAGTCGATAGGAAATGTTACTTCAAGGTGGCGGGAGAGGCAGAGGCAGATGAAATGCGTTTAAATGATATGATAACTTTCAGCGCCTCTAATAATTTCAAGGGACCACTGTGTACATGGATCCGCAACAACTACCTTCATAAAGTCGACTATGAAGCACGAAAAAGCTCGTTAGAATTTTCACGCTTACAGCGTCCACAGACATAGGGACAACTGCGGTCATTGGGAGCCTCACTCAGTTGGTGCCTTTACCGCCCCCACCCCCAATTTTCGGATCTTCTTGGCGTTGGCCTTAGTTCTCTTCTGCCTTAAACATGCATTCGATTTGCTTACTTCACCAGCGATCTTCCTCAAACCTACTGGATACAACTGCTTCATGTCGTAAAATGCAGCATCTTATCCTGTCGTAAACGGCGGATGGAGGTATTGAGGGGAAAACCCAATATCAGCACCAACTTAAATAAATAGCAATTTCTTCATTCCGTCGCGTTATATAGCCTTGATTCTTATGCACGGCTGCCTAGATTCCCCCTAAGCACGTGCTTATGGAGTGCAACTGTGAGAGCACATGTTTATGATATGATGCATCCTTTTAAGTGTCTCCGGATCGATCAAAGGACCTCCGTGTCGCCAGAACGGCAGCCGGAACGCACCGTGCACTGGGACGGAATGGCTCTTAAGCACTGGACCGGTAATTATAATGTGCCCTCTAGTGTTCTACTTACGGGGCTCATTGCCATGAAGGCGTAAAAGGTCACAGAAGTGATAAATGGGTGGATTCAAGTGAGGTAAAAAGGGAAATGGTCCACTCATGCTCGACTGGAAACGTTATTGTTTTGCAGAATCGACTAGTGAAACAAGAAACATAAACAATTTTAGACCTTGAGCCGTCGCAATCTAATGAGCAAGAACAGTAATGGCCGCTGATGTAAGGGATGCTCCCCTGTCCGAATGTGGGACAACAGAACACTGTTCGAATGTATGCGGGTGAGCAAACCAAATATTGGGAACAACTGAGTGAGGCACACAATGACGAGGTTCGCGACACCCCCACAGGAGGGGGAAGGGGCACTTACGTGGCGCCCCACGTGGTGGTCGTTGTAACATTCGTGCACCCGAAAGTGACTCTCGCGTCGGTGGCGACGCAGAATACTGACTCCTGCATGATCGCACGGTCACACAGGGACCGCTTTTTCGGAATGTGACTCCTCTGAGGAGCTTTGAGCTTACGAATACCGTGGTCGAGTGTGACTCTTGGGTGTACATTTTTTTGCAGTGGTCATTAGTACTGTGGAAAAAATAATACTTTTGAGCACATTTGGTTTTAACAAGCATTTTTCACGCTTCAACTTGAAGAGTTTAATATTTTTACCATAGAATAATTATGACTCATGAATCCATAAATAAGTTCGCTTATGGAACGAGCAATGATAACTGATATGAAACGAGCACGTTTTATGCCGCACTCCACCCAAAACTCTATAATTGAACACATTTGATACCTCTTGGTTTAGGGCGATAAATAGCTAGCATTTTATTTGGAACAATGGCAGATGCAGCATATCTCTTGATTTGTTATGGCTGATAAAACAGTCTGCTGATTAGTACACATGGTATGACCATTAGTTGCTTGAAAGCCATTTTCTTATAAAAAAATCTGTTAGTTTGAATGAATATGTTACAAATGTTACCATACTGGTTATGCTGTACAGCTCTCTCACAGCTGTCTTAGCCGGCCAAAGTTGTACTATCTTTCCGTTGTGAAGATATCAGAAAGAACATTTATTGAAGGTCGTTGGGAATATAACATATTCCAAAAGATAACGCGGATGGATGTGAGGCAGATGTAACAACCGCAGGCATCTAATTTATAATTGAAATACTTTTAAACCAATTTGGAACATCCGGAGGCGCTGACCCCAGGAAACCGCTCCCCGTGTTGTGGAGGACCCCGCTGAACGACGAAGAAAGCTACCGTTACTACCATGGTGAACCTGCCCCCCCCCCCCCCCTTCCCAGCCACGGAGGTAGCCGTTAGCTATGCCGCGGGGAGAAATGCTGGCTTTGCCACAGGCACAGCTTGAGTAGGCGCCAGCTGCGTACAAGGTACCAGGCCACCACATAACGTACAAGGCGCCTTGTACATTAACGCCTTGTTCCTTGTACAGTAACGTACAAGGCGCCAGGCCACCACATAAGGCGCAGAGGGAGCTCGGCAGAGGGAGCTACCGGTGTCATCGGAACGGGGGCCCAGCGGTTCAAGGGCTAGTGCTAGACCCCAAAAACGCGATAGTGGTAATATCTAGCATTCGCCATGTTGGGGGAAAGCTGTTAGAACTCAGACAGTCCCACGAGAAAACACCACGAGAAAACAAAACTGAACGCTGAAGCCGGGTGGGGAGGGGGTTTCAGGTTGCCACAATATGTTCTCTCGACTTGAACGCTACCCTAGATTATGCATCGGTCCTTCTCTGCAAACATGCCATCCCCCTCCCCCCTCCCCACTACTTCCAGTGTTTACAACCATGTCCCTGCTGCCGAGCATATTATGTACTACGTCAAGCATGATCCAAACCTTTATGTACCTCGTCTTAATCGAAATGATGTCCGGTAACCGCCAATGCGTACTCTGGCATCAAGCTGAGAGAATGCACCAACCACGGCAGGTTTTCGCCTCAACGACAACTGAACACAAACAGAGCATTTAAATGGAATGTTCCATATTTGAAGATATTGAGGCAAGCATCAGTACGATGAAATCAGCTCACTTGTAACTAATGGTTTAGATTTAAGAGAAAAGACTGCTCTCGACAAACATTCAGTAGTTATCAAATATGTTCATGAATACGGCGTCGTTTGAGTACGTCAAAAGGCACTGATGTTTGCTGGTGCGCGCTTGCTGAGCACGAATATCGTCATGTGCTAGTGTTTTAGCCCTTTTCTTGTGGTGTTTTATATTCGTCGTGGACTCTGTATTGCTTTTTTGCAGTTACATATCCATTTATGGCGTTGCTCTCACGTTCTTCGATCCCAGTCTTCTTTCAATCTGCACAAATTCTCTCACGTGCTTCAAAAGCGATTCGTGTTCGAAGCTTGCACTCAACACTTTGAAATGGTTGACGGCGAACCGCTGTCCGTTGATGCCACGAATTGTGCTGATGTATGCCAGACACTAAAAATTTTATAATAATATTCGTACTGACCTTGAGCACTGCACGGCCAACGAGGTGGTGTCATTTGGTGGAGGTGGTGGCATATCGCTTAAGTTGTCATGGATTATCAAAAACTGGCAGCTAGCGTAGATGGGGTGATCATAAGTTGATTTAAGATCATTTTCTTATAAAACAGCTACATCTGATGGTTTGAATACATATGTTACAAATGTTGTCACCACACTGTTTATGCTGTACAGCTTATCTCAGATAGACAACGTTGTACAACCTTTCCTCGCAAAAATATCAACAAGAACATTTCTTCCAGTTTAGTGGGAATATGCCGCATTTCAGAAACCCCCTATTATGAGGCCCCTATAAGAATCTCATGCATCAAATTAATAGATGAAATGCCTTGAAACCAATTTGGCACACACGGAGACGCTGCCACGGGAAACCGGTCCCAGTACCGTGGAGAACCCGCTGTCGCTGCTGCTGGAGAGTCTATTGTCGCGACCACCGAAGATCCCGCTCTCCCTGCCACGGAAGAAGCCGACGTAACTACCATGGGGAACTTCCCCCACGGCCACCGAGGTAACCGTCAGATATGCCGAGGGGAACACTGCTGGCTTTGTTGCCGGTACAGCTGGGGCGGTCGCCAGCTGTGTCACGCATAAGGCGATGTCGGCACTTCCATAAAGGGAGCCACCGGTCCAAGCTACCGGAGAGGGAGCTAGCGGCGTCATCGGAGCGGGGGCCAACCGGTTCAGCTGCTGTACCCAAAACGCGATAGGGTAGTACCGTTCTTCCTCGTTAGGAAAGAAAGCTGAAAGCTGCAAGACTTCGCGGAATTAACACAATCCGGGATTGCGCATCGGTTCTCCACACATGAGATTGGGCAGTCAAACTGGAATCTGGCGGACAGATCTGGTGCAAAGACGGCTTCCGAAGCGGGAAAAAACAGAAATGTGCATGCTTACGATCGAAAATGGATGAGACGCGACGTTCTTACAGGAAAATTGGAATACAACCGCCCACCACTCCTTGCAGTGTTAACAAACATGCCACTGCTGCCAAGCACATTTTGTATTAAGTCAAGCATGATGCACACCTTTACGTCCCTCGTCCCAGCCAAAACGATGTCCGGCAAACCGTCAATACGTACGCTGGCATCAAGCTGAGAGAATGCACCAACCACGGCAGGTTTTCGCCTCAACGACAACTGAACACAAACAGAGCGTTGAAATGGAATGCTACACTTTTGAAGATTTTGAGGCGAGCATCATATACGATAAAATCACCTCGCTTGTAACTAATGGTCTACATTTAAGTGAAAATGACTGCTCTTGACAAACAAGCAGTAATTATAAAATACGTTCTTTAATACGGCATCCTTTGATTGCGTCGAAAGGCGCGACTTTTTTCTGTTGCGCGCCTTCTGAGACCGAATATTGGCATGTGCTTGAGTTTTAGCCCTTTCTTGTGGTGTTCTATATTCGTCCTGGATTTTGCATCGCCTTCTTGCATTTACATCTCTAGTTATGCCGCTACTCCTACGTTCTCCGATCCCAGTCTTCTTTTAATCATAACTCTTACCAATACAGCAATTCCCGTATCACGTAGCTCAAAAGTGTTCGTGTTCGAAGCTTGCACTCAACACATTGAAGTGGTTGAAGGCCAATTGCTGTCCGTTGATGCCGCGAATCGTGCTAATATATGCCAGACCTGAACAATTTTATCATTATATTCGGATTGATCTTAAGCACTGCAAGGCCAACGAGGTGGTGTCATTTGTGTGATGTTTTTATGGTGTCGTGAATGTCTGATTGACCTGGAAATAGTCTGTCCAAAATAGACAGCAGAAGTTCGCGGACGTCAAACTTAAAAACAAGAGGACTTCGAGTCTTGAATAGACCGTGGCTGTGAACTGCATGGAATGGTGAAAGATTAGGGCGCATGTGTTCGCCACTCTTCCATTGAAAACAGCCGTACCACAGCTTCCAAGCATATTTTGCATTACGTCAAACATGATCCACACCTTCATGTTCCTCGTACCAACCAAGCCCGGTAAGGTGTAAACACGTACCTTTGCATCAAGCTGAGACAATACACCAAACATGACAGGTTTCGGGTGTAAAGGCATATGAACAGAAACAGAGCGCTTGGGAGCGAGGCAGAGATGAAAAGTCAGCATTTGATCGCAGGTGAGCAAGCTCAGAGCACTTTCTAAAACAGGCGAAGGTAAGGAAGGGGGTTGGGGTGAATAGAGCTGTACGAGTAAGAAACGCCCTCCGGGCCGTACGTGCCTTGGAACGTGACGGGAGCGCCGGAGGCAGCGTACGTCTGAGGGTAGACGCCGAGAGCGCCTGCGTTGTACAGGCGGGCGTGTTCAGCCTTGGCGGCGGCCACCTCAGGGGTAACGCCGATCGGCAGGGCGCTGCGTTTCTTGCGGTAGCCACTCTTGGCAGGAACAGCGTCGGCGGGTGTCTTCACGTCGGTGACGGCAGCCGCCGGCAGGTTGGTGCCAGACACGCGGTAGCCGGACTTGTCCACAACGTAGTCGACCGTTTGTTTAACACCATTCAGGTCCACGTAGCTTGTTCGTGCGAAAGAGTTCGTTAGTATTCCGGAGGACCATCGACTTGAGACGTTGAAAGGAAAAAGTCTCTATTAGCCAAAGAGTTGCAAGGCAAAGGTAAGAGAGGGGATGGAAGGGCGGCGTCGCACACTCCGAAGTCGTCGTCGTCGTCGTCGTAAACGCTGTCGCGGCTCGCGTCAAGCCGCGCCGGCGGAGTCTGAACGTGGACTGCTCGGCAGGGACCGTGCGTCCCCGCCCGCGTGTCCCCATAAACCCACGTGGGTTTATGGGCTCCAGATGGTGGGAACCAGTCGACGGAGGGGCCGCTCACACCCTCGCGGAGCCGCCGCCGCCGCGCCGGCAGCGACGGCCCGTTTGCTTGCTAACGTAGCTAAACGAGCCCACGACAGGAAAGGCTGGGATTTTGCCGTCTAACTTGATACTGAGACTGTTGTCCTGGAGGCGGACACCGGCCGGGGCGCTGGCATCGAAGCCGTTATAGACGGCAGCAGCGTATTTGGTATAGGGGGCGGTCAAGTTGGTCCAGTATCTGGCGGCGTCCGGTTGTAGGGCAGGGCGTAAGGCGGGGCAAGCTGGGGAGCCGAACTGGCTAGGACAGCGCTCACTACCATCTGAAAAGGACACTGCAACCTAATATGCGCTGTTGAAAAGAGCTGAAAGGAGAAAACCAAGAGGACGTTGCTGCTGAAAATATCTGGTAGAAGGAGCCTGTGATATATTTGTCGAGCCATTGGTGCCGAATTGAATGGTGAGATCGCAATGTTTATAAAACATCTTCAAGACAGGCACGAGTCATTGCAAAGAAAGAAATTTATGTTAACATTCTTTTTTGGCATCTTGGAGCTGATGTCACCCTGGGGACAGATAACAGTTGGGTTGTTGCAATGAGGGAGAGACTATAGTGACTGAAAACTGAAACTGTGAAACGTGACTGAAGCAGTGGTTATATGACTTAAAACCTCCTTGTATTGGCCGTGTTGTGCTCATGGTCAAGATATGGCTATTTAACCAATTATGCTCGTGGTGATTCATGTGGAATAAAGGAAAATAGATAACGGTGGGGCAAGACTGCCCGCGCATAGGAATCTACCCGCCAATGCCTAACGCGCACAGGGATTCCTCTGCGCGGTACGTGCTCTGTGCTCGAATGGGGCCGCATAAGGTGGCATTTGACCTTTTCATGACTGGCGCGTGCAGCCTGCCTTGGACTCCAGACATGCAAAGTCTCGGGGGTGTTCCTTGCCTCATATAACCAACTTGCTACCGAATGCTTAATTTATAATCATCCTCTACAATTTACCACCATAACCATGCCCTGTTCAGGACCTGTTCAGGAAGTAATCCTCTTGCTTCCGAGTTCGATGCATAAGTCCCATATAAGAAAAGAAAGATAATAAGAAATAAGAAAGTCCCCATAAGAAAGCCTAGAGGAATTTCATCTAAACATGTATGCCATCATAGTAACATCACGTGAAAGCCAACTTTCATTGCCGCCCTGGGGGGTGCACGACAAGGAAAGAATGGATCCAATGGCGAATGTCACGTTCCTGGACCACTTTACGCCATAACACAGCTATTCTGACAACTGCTAGATGAATGGACTTAGACAGAGAAAATAGCATAGGAGCGCCGTGGTCGAAAATACAACTGCAAAAGCAAAGATAGCATCAGGAAAAAATTCAACACGACCATGAGAAAAGACCAAATCACCTGTACATAACGCTCCTAATTTCACTTCACACTCATAGATCAACACTGCCACCGTGCGGCACGTCGAGGCACTACAAGTGAGTGTTGCTGTCCGTCACAGCGATCACTGACGCGGCAACTCTCGCAGTGACTCTGACATCATAAAAACGTTCCACGACACAATTAAGTGGTGGTGTGATCAGAATCAGCTTTCTTTCCAGCAAAATTGTCACTTTCATCGTTCATTCGCGTTTAAAAGCATGCGCACAATTATTAGCAAGCTTTGTGTATCGTAAATGAAGGTTGCCTCAATATCTCCAACTGTGGAAAAGTCCCTTCAAGCTGTTGACTGAGACCGAATCTCCTAATGAAATGAAACAGCTCATCTGGATGCATATTGTTAGTAAGCATCGCCAGTGGAGGACTCACCAGGACTTTCATGGCTGAACTCGCTGGGGTCTGTGATGCTTGTGGACCGGTACCGGCCAGCTTTATACTGGCTGGAGGCCGTCCTAACCAATGAGCGGGCGGAGCCGGGGAGCCATCAAAAAGTCTAGGATCGCAGCGCCCAATGTTCAGATCGTCCAGGATCGCAGCATTCAGTGTTCATAACGACCAGATAGTTTGGATTCCTGCCGCTAGATAATAGTACAGAAGCATCTTTGAGTCCTGCCGCTATTTCCCTCTTTTGTCAACAAATGACACAGTCAACCTGACATTCCGCTGATGATCACGTGATGCGTACAGCCAAGCATGGCTACTATAATTACCTAGACACCTGGCGGCCGTGTCCGGCCAAGGACCTAGAACAGAAGGTATAGCCGTGCGGCCAAATTCCGCTGCTTCGACTGATGACGTCGCAAGTGTAACCGGCACGTAATGGTCAACGGCGGATACATGCTAACCGCAGTTTCCTTGGCTTTTTGAAACAGCTCTTAGACTGGAAGTCGTTAAATATCTTTGGTTGGATGATAACAGAACTATTTATTTTCCGAACAGGCCATCATATCAGCTGCAGGGTTTATTCATCATTAATTGGCTGGCATCCCAACCGAGCGCCTCGGGCTGGAAAGCCGGGATACAAAACTCTCACAAAGCTTTTTCGGGAACTCATTGCCGAAGTTGGAAATATATTTACAAACGGAGAAGTTAATGAGCGCATCTTAAAGAAACAACAATTAGAAATCCTACTGACATGAAAGGTCAAGGTCAGGGCAAAGGCCTGCAGACCCCCGTTGCATGTTCGCAGGGGCTGGGTCAATGGAGGCGTTTCGTTTCTTCAACAGGTATATGCCTTTGGCTGATTGAGGACGCTGTGTTACGAACTTGTAGATGCTACAATGGGGTCAGGTCAAGGTCATTCCATAGGTTAGCACGATTATTCGGTGTCGTTATGCGACCAATGATTGAAAATATTTCCACATCCATTTTGCTCGCGCTATGCAGCTTAAACGCCAGCTCCAATTTTGTTCTGGTCGGTACATAGTCAGATGTAGGTAGGATGCCAAAATGAGGTCATAAGAAGTCAACATGACGCGCAGTAAGCTAGTCATGCCATACATGCTTCCGAATTGCTTATCCCACAGGAATCCAACATAATCACTTTTAATGTTGCGTTAGGTCATGTTAGTGCCTGAAGAGATCAACACCTGTTGTTTGTCGCAACCTTCTCTGACCTTTAAAAGACATTCATCAGCCATGGGCAGGTTAGGGAAATTGATTTTGAACTTTCTGCGTGAATAGCTACCACTTGCTCATATCTGGTTTGGAATGCAGATTTCATAACTTTCAAAGCGGTAGAAGTTTCAATTTGCCGGGAATAGAGAACAGCAAACTTTCGTGACAACAAGACGATGCCCAATGCGCAGATCACCTTTACTTATGCATGAATAACACACTCTAACATGATTTCCTCAATATCAAGAGCAGCCATACGTGGAGCATAAGTAAAAGACCTGGCCACAGCATCCCTTCTCTATACAGCATGTATAGTTCTCACTATTAGTGGCTTGCGGCACAGATGCTTGTCCAATATCTATGCACAGCAACACAGTCTTCTGGCACTTCTTATCACTGTAAGGAATGAAGACTGCGGTCCATTTTTCCATGCTTCCCTCTTAGGTACCTGTCGGACATTTGCATTGCGTTCTGGGGGGAGTTCTGCTTAATTCGGTTTCCCGTGAACATAAAGCCTTAGGGGCTATTTTAAGTGCCCCTCGAATCTTGCATCGCTTTAAAATAAATGTTTGGGCTGATTGTGGTATTCCAATTTAAATGGGGGGCTCATAAAGATAAACGTCATGATGCCCCCCCCCCCCAATCAAGGTTCTTGTTGCCTATTCACCGTAATAGCCGAACCAGGATTTTAACAGTGCGAGGCAGGGCAATCGTGGTGCCTTTGTATTTCGGTGCCCCTCGAAAGGGAAGTGTTGGACAACATTACATTGTTCTTTCAATCGCCCACTTCCGTTTGGTATTTCGAGGAAATGGACACAGCGGTGGTCCGAAAGAAAGGTGTCGCTTGGCCCAATGGGCTGATGAAGTAATTCTTTAATGGAAAAGCACGGACATTGTGATGACTCATCGTAAAGCCCCAATGACAACGGAGGCTGTTGGTGCCTGTTTCCCTGAGCACGGTGCTCCTTCCCTGAACGGTCCGATTCAGAATTTTTCCAAAGTGAGAGGCACACCGATTGCAATGCCGCTGCACTTTGGTGCCCTTTTAAAATTATTGCTTCGGGCTTTGTAAATGGTCCGCTTTGATTTAGTACCGCTTGGCAATCAAGATGATGTCGCCCAGCAAGGACGGACCTCCTTGCCCAAGGGTCCGATCCAGGATTTTATGAGGGCGGAAAGCTCAACATAGTTATGCCCCTGGAAATAATGGCTCCATCATAAAGACATGGGACCGTTTCTGGTACTCTCTGGAATTGGGTGCTTCTTCAAAAAAAAATTGTGTCGCCCCGAAATGAAGGATTTGGTGCTCACTCAGCGCATGGGCCGACGCAGGGTTTCGTCGGGGCCACGGCACTAACGTCATGGTGCCCTTGCAATTTGATGTCTCATAAAAAAGGTTGTGTGGTTCTGCAATGAAGGCATTGCTACCCCATTGCGATGAGATTTGGTGCCTCTTCAGGGCATCCAAACCTCCTTGGGCCAACGGGGGAGAGGAATGATCCCATGCCCCCTCCCCCGCACCCGGCCCTGCTTTGAAGTGCGTCAGGAAGTGTGTACCTCTGGAAATTATAAGCTAGTATGCCCGGTAATGAAGTTCTTTTTTTTGGTGCTCGCTCGTGGAACAGGCAGATTAAGAATTTTGCAAGGGTGAAAGGCATAGATATTGTGATGTCCATGGATTTTGAACACTGTTTACAACCAAAGCTTAGGAAAATTTGAATTGCCCACTTAGATAGAGGGACTGTTCAAAATAAAGGTTATGGTGCCGCGAAACGAAAGTTATTGTGCCTCAAACTGACCATTTTGGTGCCTCTAGCCCAGGGGACCAATCCAGGGTTTCGTCAGGATGCGAGGCACAACAATGCTGTATCCCTGAAACGTTGTGCCATTAGAGAATGAAGGTTTTGGGCCGCTTATGGTGTACCCGGATTTCAGTGCTTGTCGAAAAAAAAGATTTGTAGTCGTTTGTGGTGCCCGTGAAAATTTTGGGGCCTTTTGAAAATAAAGGCTATGTGGATCAGAAATGAAGATTTTGCTGCCTCTTCACCATTATATGTTGCTGCCCCCTCGCCCCAAGGGGCAGGGGGCATATCCCCATCCCACCCTCACCCCCCAACCACTCTTGACTCGCAATTGCTCAAGGTCGATTGACAAGACACAACTCATCGCCTCATCGCCTCAAAGCGTAGCACGTTCTTTTTTCCTAATTCGTTATTCGGCTCCACGCGTAAGCCCCATTTATGTCAGTTTGGTGTAGATGTGAGTATATCCAGTGTTGTGTTTATGACTGTAAAACTCGAATCTATATTCCGGAAAACGCTGTTTGTACATGCTATATAGCTGTTGTCTCCTTCGCACGAGACATGTGTACTGGGCCATACGGCCTCTAAACTCTCCCCACGCAGGCTCTAAGCGCATGTTTCCCTTCAAATCAACAGGTACCCACCAGCGGTTCAGGTACGCACACAAACAGGTACGCTCGCTGTGATGCTACATACGGCCCGCTGATAGACGCCTATTGCATACTGCATCACTCATCCTGTTTCAAAAACATTCGCAATAATCACCGTTCCAAGTGCTCTCTGCTGCCCTTGCCCCGAGCACGCGGTGTTCCTACCTCCATTTCCAAGGGCGTGGCAAAACAATGAAACGAACTATGCATATTAAAAACTATAGTTATCACATTCATGGTATAGATATATACATATATATATATATATATATATATAGAGAGAGAGAGAGAGAGGAGAGAGAGAGAGAGAGAGAGAGAGAGAGAGAGAGATATATATATATATATATATATATATATATATATATATATATATATATATATATATATATGTATGTATCGTGGTTGTATTTCCCTTGGCCTTATGCGAAGCCTGTTTCACTGACTTCTGATTTACGCGGTTACGGCCATGGGTTGCCTAGGCCGATCAGCTGATCGTTCGCGTCATTTTCATTTGCGCCAGCCTGCCTGTTGTCAAGCGCGTGACGTTCGGTGCGAGAATGAAAATGTTCTAATGACATTCATAACTGGTCGGACGGGGACGTTTCCCGCTTTGAGTTTCTCAAGAGCCGTAGTCGTCTAGCACCGGACCTGAGACAGATCGTGACTTGTCGCGTGGGAGTGGTTTTCGGAGGCGGGCTCAGTGTGAGATGAAACAAGGAGCAAGTAGGTATGAAAGTAAGCAAACATTCTTGCCTCACATGGTGTAGCTGTCGACAAAATGAGAAGAATCTTTTGACGAAACATCATTACCGATATCTAATGCAGCAATAAGATAATGTATGAGACAGCGAGAATAGGTACTTGAACATGCGTACGACATAACGCATGCAGAAGGGTTATCACCATCAACCATATATGTCTAGGCGTTACATGATATGAAATCACACATTCGCATTATAATTCTGGTGACACATATCCCCGTTATATAACTCCGTTCACAACGAGGCATGTTTATTACGGAGACCAGAAAAAATGTGAGAAGACACAAATGCACGGTATGCTGTCATCCTAACCGATACATGCATTAGAGAAAACCTGTCTCCCCCTGAAATGGCGGAAAAATCGAATTAAATAGCAGAATATGCCGCCACCCTACTGCCTGCTGGCCAAGTATCCGCTAAATACCGACAATAACATGGTGCTCTGACATATGCCTCGGTGTTCTTATATGCAGTCGGTTGTTTGTCGCCTAACGCCTTCACTTTCGCATCTTCCATTTCAAGAGCATTTGTAGCATGCCCCACACACTGGGTTTGCCATAAGCGCACTGTGTGCTCCTACATCCATTATCAAAGACTTAGCGAAGCGATGAAAGGGGCTGAACATAATGAAACTATTATGATCATGTTCAAATTACATACCCTTATCTTTTTCACATTTCCTTCGGTCTTATGCGTTCACTGCAGTTCGTCTCACGCGATAACAGCGACTGGTTTCCTTGGTCGGTCATCTTATCGTTGGCGCCATTTTCATTCGCGCCAACCTGCGTGTCGCCAAGCGTGTGCGAACAGTCTGGCGCATCAATGAAGATGTTCTCGTTGTTCGGACGGGGAAAGTTTCGCGAGCATGGAAACCTTTCGGCGCTAGCCCATGGACAGAGCATTACTTGTTGCGATAGACTTGGTCTGTTGGGACGGGTCAGTGTGATGTCAGGCTAAGAGCAAGCAATTATGGAAGGAAGCAAGCGTTGTTTTTTTCCTGTTTTGCCCGCTATGGCTTCAGTTATTAGCAAAATGAGGAATATTGTTTCACAAAAAATCGTAGACGATACCAAACGCAGCAATATCGTGACGCTTAACGCTCGCCGTGATAGGCGATGATGCTGGCACGTGTTTTTATACCAAAACGTGTTCCTAGATTTTCTTATTTCGAAGCAGCGGCAGTTTGTGATGAGCGCTCGACGGCAATCTATGGGTACCTCAGTCGGCGGGTGGCAAGAGAACTGCGCTACAGAATGTACTCAGAGTTGAACAAGACACACGCCAATTTAACACGCGCTCGGGTAGCCGGCTAGATACCTTGGTCAGTTTGACCCCCCCCCCCCCCCCCAGGGATCTCGGGAACTTAGAAAGCTAGAGACACCAAATTTACAGGGTGTCTTCACCTGTACGTAAACTCACTTAGGTAAACGTTTGAGCTTCCTAGGTCATGACCTTCTGGTTAACAAAGGTCAAAAAGTTCAAATTACAGGTTGGTCTTTAAAGTGCCACCAAAACATTGTTCCAAAACAATGCAAATGTTTCTAAGCAAAAGGCCACAGGTCCATTTGATGTCAGTGACCTTTTTACCTTTTGGTCATCATGACCAAAATCATACAAGACTGCTCTGAATTTTGCATTTGCATAAGCGACAAAGATTACGCTAGGCAGTATGTTCCTAAAACAAAATGTCAACCATGGTCATCTTAGGTCAGTGACCTGTTTCGACCTGTAAGAAGTCAAAGGAAGATATATGATGCGGTTCCTGCTGTCAATAAGTTCGAAATGATCACCACAGCCTTCATACCTGACCTTAGGTCAACGTAATTTGCTCATACAATATTTGTGGTGCCTCAGAAAGCATCTCAGAGATGTATGGCTTCGTTAAGCACTCCGTCATTGTATCAGATTGAATGATTTCGAGAAACTGCCTTTGCTTAAACTATGACCTGATTTTGACCTGCCATAGGTCAACGACATTACAAGGTTTATCTAAATGTTTCATGTCAAACGATCCGCTATTCGATTGTCTACTGCTATGCAACATTTGGCGCGGCTACGATGCGTCGTTCGGAAACCATGCTGGAAAAACCTTTGCGGGGGTTCAATTTGGCCTCCCCCCCCCCCACCCAAGCGCGTGTTAAGGTTTGTGTCACTGTGAGGCTTGTTCTCGTTAACATAAAATAAAGCTACGAAGTGCAGTTTTCTGTAAAATTCGACCTTTGACCTGTCAGCAACATAAAACAACAGCAACAGCAACATAAAAACCAGTAGCAATCGTGAGATCGTGTTCAGAACAATATATTGTTGTTCTCAGCATGCTCTATCTTTATGAACATGGAAGCGCCGGAGGAGGGTCGCATCAACCCCCTCTCCCCCTATCAGTTCGAGTAATGCAAAATGGCGAATCAGGGCGATGGTTAAGACATATAGCGAGAATAGGTATTTAAACATACGCACAACGCACATGCAGAAGAGATATTGCTATCAGCCACATATTTCCTGAGTGCAATATTGCATGAATCCACACTTTTGCACTCCGATTTGTGGGGGCCGAAGCTCTCCCGTTATGTCACCCTGGTCAAAATTCGGCCAGATATTGCAGACGCTAGACAATCTTCACAAGAAACAGAAAATTCCACGATATGCTGTTATTTTCACCGAAAGAGTCAACTAAATTACTTGTCATCATCAATCACGAAAACACATGATGTAGGTGAGCGCTTGGCGTTGCAGTGCTTTTGAGACAAGTATTTCTGAAGGTGTATTCGCATTGCCCTGCCATGAGATTGTCGTTGGTGAACGGGGACACGCACTGAAGCTAATTTTTTATAACAAATCAGATTGACTTAACCTACAACCGCCCCTTGTGTTGGCGATTCTGGACCACTACCTGGCGCGGAATCTGATGCATGACTTAACTGCATGTCCCGACTGAGCGGCCAGAGGGGGTCCACGAGTTTACCAGAGAGGGCTTCTTGGACTGCTAGACGCTGCTATGGTATTGTCAGAATTTTTATTTGGCAATATTTTTGCTCTTATTCAGTATGGTCATTTTTTGGACTTCACGGTTCCGAAAAGAGCTCCTCCAAAGGGGTTCCTGGACCTCTCGACCTTCTCCCCTCCCCCCTCCCTTCAACAGCCAGAACTCAATAGAGTTTTCAGCCAAGACTTGAGGCCCAATGCATTTGTCGATTGGGGCTGAAGGACCTTTCCGTCCCTTTTCGGATTGTCAATCGGTTACTATTACTACACATGATACATTGGTCCCCTCTCTGACGCCGAAGGCTCTCTGACCGGGATGGTTGACCCTGGTCAACGC
Organism: Pollicipes pollicipes; assembly: GCF_011947565.3. Classification (NCBI taxonomy): domain Eukaryota; kingdom Metazoa; phylum Arthropoda; class Thecostraca; order Pollicipedomorpha; family Pollicipedidae; genus Pollicipes; species Pollicipes pollicipes. Next base: position 35,643,650 of record NW_023596576.1, read on the forward strand.
GGGGCCACCCACCGTTTCAGAAAGGTCCCAAGAGTAGCGGGGTTGATAAGTAGCACAGAAATCCCCGTTCGACGCATTTGGGCTGCAGAGAAAACCGGCAGAGGGACCCTGTCCGGTACTGACTCCTGACCGACATGAGGCTCTTCCATCAAGGCATCTGTCAAGGAGGAAGAGAGGGGGGCGGCTCCGGTCCAGCACGAGCGGGATCCCGAGATGTCCGACACGTCCGGATGTCCGGTCCGCCGGGATGTGTGCGGTGGCGAAGTGGCGGGGTTCGGTTCTTGGGCGAGGGACGGCGCGCGCGTGAATGCGTTCTTTTTTTGGCGGCCGGGCAGCCTCGTCCGCCGGCCCGCCGCAGGCGTGGTTGCCGACTGGATCGTCGAGCTGGGCAGCCTCTGGGCTGGCCTGTGTGTTCGAGCTCCGCGTCCAGCCTATTGCACATTATTATTCCCATATGTATATAGTGATTGCACGGAAGTATTGTCTGCAAATTTGGCGGGCGGCAGTTTGTTTGTCGAGCTCGTGTACGAATATGAGCTCGTTGTACGAATATGCTAGTTTGTATTGCTTTAGACTTTCCCTTCTCTAAAATGACCCACGTGATGCAAACAAAACTATGCGTAGGATATGATTCAGAATATATCGTCTGGTGTACAACTTAATACATGCGGTAAGTTTTGCAGCCTGTACCACGGACGTAGAGGGGGGAGGGGCGGTAGGGTGACCCCATCCACATCTTGCTCCTTGCCGAGCCTGTGTAGTCGATGCACCGGCCCAAACGGCAACTGCTCACAGCCTGGAACCCCAAAACTCGTGTTGGCAGAGATCGTCCGGTAGCAGAAATACCTTCGCAGGTGGGCTCCACATTTTGCCGAAGCTCCAGTTCCAGCTCCAGACGACCTCGGCAGTGCGGCGCCGCGTCGCACTCCTAGTGTGAACCAAATAGGGCAAGATGGCCAGCGGTGCCTGCACTTTGTTCCGCAACACGTAGCCGCTGAGGTTTCGCAGTGGGGGCTGTGTGACTGGTCCGTCCCAGGAAATCAGTTCGGTGTACCTCACGGCCTCGAAGTTGACTGCTAAGATGACAAAGACCCTGGACTGAAAAGGACCCTCCTCGGTTTGTTGCTCACGAGCGGTGCGACGATCGGAACCGCCTGTTCGCTGGCCATGCGGTTCTCATCCCACACCCTGTCCAACAGCAGCTATTCCGGACGGACCCAGTACACGTTACGCTGGAGGACTGGCTGCACCGTGACCTATGTGTGCTGTGTCAGGTCGCGGAGCAGCGCGATGCTCCGGAACAAGCTGCGTAAGCCAAAGTCGCAGCTGCTGTTTTGCCAGATGGCGGACCATACTGACACATAGTGACCGACCACGCACTAGACGAGGTTCTTGAGAGCGCTGCTGGAAGTCTCGGTAGGGATGTGAGCTAGGAGCAGACCAGAGGCCAGGGTCAACTGTCTGAAAACAAAAGCGAATTTATTAGAACAATTCGCGGCGAACTGGGCATTAGATCATATTATTGCGCATATATCAAAAATTATTGCGCATTTTTACTGCATGTAACTGTGCCGATATCCAGAGTCCTCAAATGTGACGGAATACATATCAGCAAATATGCTAGTCAGCATGAACCAACCAGCAAATGATGCGACATACAACGGCACAAGGCATGACAATAAGTAAATGCTCAGCAGTGAGCACATGAAATATCGGTTAATATTTCATGAACTTTAAACACTCGTTGCTGTAAACTCGAAGATAGTGTGCTTTCATATTTACCTGACATGGTTCAATGGTCCGATTCGCCGCTGGGCTGCCACGTTTCGGACAGAGCCGTTTTGAACGCCGGAGGCCAGAAGGTACGGTAGCTGCTGGTTGGTGCTCAGCTGCTGAATCAGGTCGACCGGCAAGTTTGGCACGCGCCCCGACCTAGCGTTGAATGCCACAGCGTCCCTCTCCCAGACCTCTCCGGCACAGGTCTTGCCGATGGGTCCAGAAAAATTTCGATCCCGGGTTCGTGCCGTCCAAGCTTAGCAGCAGATGGAGGAGGTTCAGCTCGTTGCCACACAGCTGGCAAATGAAGCAGTGTACGAGTGACTCGGTGGCCAGCTCAAACAGCCGGAACACGTCGCCTATCGTTTCGGTGTTGACGGCCGTGCCATCGCCGCCGAGTACATTAATGTGACTGTAGTACTGCGGGCTCACGGAGTGTAGCTCGTTGAACAAGTGCGGGGCGCGGCCGAACTCGGACGTAAAATGACTTATGTAGCGGCTACCTGGCTAGTGATGACAACCACGTGTTTTCGACGGCATTCGTCTGCCTCCGTGTGCCTTATGTAGCTCCTGCCTTCGCGACCGTCGGAGCAGAGGATGGTCAAACCTGACTCGTGGATTGCTCCAGCATTTTGACAAGCCGCCTCTTTTCTCCCTCTGTCTCTTGCGCAGCAGATCTTCTTAGGATCTATGATATTTGATTTTAAGTAGCCATTCTATCTCTGCTGTCTTTTTGAAAGCCGATGATAGTAGCAGCGACCCGTTTCGAGCCACCGTACTCGCCAACCACCAGAACGGTGTTGGTCAGATCGTTCATGTTATAATCTACAGTGACAGTGGTCTCAACCGGAGCGAACAATCGGCGTCGTCGCCATCTTCCACCATGTACGGAACCGTGAATGAATACATGAATCAGTTCTCTCGGCTGACTCGCGTGCACTGAGACCACTTGGTACGGAACAGCAGGCTCGCGGTCAGCACTACGTCGCCTTCTTGAAGATGGTATTAGTGAGATTCCTCTTCGATTCACTCAGTTACCTGATGTAGCTCAAGGCTTTCTCCTAGTCGGCAGCTGGTGGTGGGACAGTAGAGCCGGGTGGCCTGTCACAAAATGTTTTGTGAGTGACCGTGTAGCCTTCGGCATGATCATGCAAGTAATTATTCGAAAGAAATGTTTCAGTATCGGCAAAATCAAACTAAGAAGCCCATATCTCCCACGCAAAAAGCAAACTTGAGCCTAACCCGGTCTGCTCGGGAATTCTCATAGCCTTGCAGCCTTGGGTTTTACCCAAAATTAATGTTCTTTACTAAAAAGTTAGTTTAAAAGCTGTTTGGCCATATTTTGCTGGTGCCCTTCATGATATTTTGTAATACTTAATCTGCCCAATATCAGTAGTGTGGTAATTGGCAGCTCTGAGGCTTGCTGGAGGATGATCCCGGTGCGTAAAATAGGTGGCGCAAGCATCAAATGCGGTTTTCTTGGTCTATCAAAGAAAACTGCTCTCGCCTAACGACTATCAACATCGGTACGGTGCGACAGACCTGAAATTTTATCATTAACCCGTGTGCCAAGGAAAAATTTTGTCCCCGCTGATTCCAACAGATTTATCCGCTCGATGACACACCCTACTCACAATTCGTTTGGTACCGAGACGACGCTCACGAAAAATAGGCCGCCGTCCCTATAGCCATCCCTATTTCATCTACTTACTGCTAGTGATACAGATGTTGTCTCTATAGCATTACAGACCAGCTTCGCATAGCTCAATCTATCTACTCATGTCTGCAAGTCGATATGAACTGATAATTTAAGGTGGCAGGGAGAGCAAATAAAATGTGTTTAAATAATATGATAACCTTCAGCGCCTCCAATGATTTCATCGGACCACTATGTGCATCTGTCCGCAACAACTACCTTCATAAAGTCAACGACATCGCACTAAAAAGCTCGTTAGTGTTTTGGCGCTTACAGCGTCCGCAGACATAGGGACATCTGCAGTCACTGAGTGCCCCGCTCAGCTGGTGCCGATATTTGGTTTGCTCACCTGCATACATTTCACACAAAGTTTACCGCCCCCACCCCTAATTTTCAGAATTTATTGGCGTTGAACGTAGCTTGGTTCTACCTTAAACATGCATCCGGTTTGCCTAGTTCACAAGCGATCTTCCTGACACCTACTGGACACAGTTGCTCCACGTCGTAAAAACAGCATATCATCCTGTCATAAACGGCAGATGTGGGTATTGCGGGGCAAACCCAAGGTTCCTTTAGTAGCAAAGACTTAATTTCGTCAGTTTATAAAGCCTTGAGTCGGGTAAGCCACGGCGATCGGTGATAGCCCTCGTTTACCCGTCCACCAAGGCCGGAGAAGGGCCCAATCCCGTCATGCAAGTTGCTTGATGATGAGCCTTTATTGGAATCTCAGCTAACGGTGCTACAATGTTGTACATGCTTTTAAGACGGTAGAATACTAGCGCCGGCGTAGTAGGGCTCCTTGCCGTGAAGGCGTAAAAGGTCGCAGAAGTGATAAGTAGAGTGGATCAAAATGAGGTAAAAAGAAAATGGCCAACCCGTGCTCGCCTGATAACGTTATGTTTTTGCAGAATCGACTAGTGAAGCAAGTAACATAAACAGTTTTAGACCCTGATCCTTCGTAAATTAAGAAGCAAGAACAACAATGGCCGCTGCTATAAGGGATGTCCCCTGTCCGAATGCAGGGGAACATCCCTCATAGCAATATAACACTGTTTAAATGTATGCAGGTGCACAAAGAAAATATCAGTACCGACTTGGTGAGGCACACAACGACTACAGATGTCGGCATGTCCGCGGACGCTATAAGCGTGAAACACTAACGAGCTCCCTCATAATTCCGCGTTGACTTTGCGAAAGTAGTTGTTGCCGATGGATGCACACATTGGTCCCTTGAAATCGTTAGAGATGCTCAAATGCATGAACATATTTAAATTCATGTCATTTGGGCACATCAGTTCAAATAATTTGTATTTTTTGTGTGGCACACAAAAAAGCTACAAGCGCACAACAATAGATGAAGGTAACAGGGGCCACACAGGAATTGACTTTGTCTGACAAAATCTAAACACGCGAGTGGCAGTGCAGCCAGAAGATCATCCAAGACCAGCCACGATTGGCGCACTTAGATTTCAGCCCTATGGTGTTGCACAAAAAGAGACGGTATAATCAAACCCACCTCCCCCGCCGAACTTCTCAGGGGTTTTTATACCATATTCATAAAAGGGTGGTGGGTTCTTGCATATCTACCTCCCTGAGGCTACAAATGTCGTTAAAACACTTTGTGCTGTACAGCTGATCTCAGCTAGCCCAAGTTATGCTACTTTTCCTCGTAAAAATATTAGCAAGAACATTTTTGCAGCTTGGTGGGAATGCACCGTACCCACTGTCGCTGTTGCTGGAGAGTCTATTGTCGCGCCCACGGAAGATCCTGCTCTCCCTGCCACGGAAGAAGTCGCCGTAGCTACCGTGGGGAACTTCCCCCACAGCCACGGAGGTAGCCTCTTGCTCTGCCGCGTGGAAAACTACTGGTTTTGAAAACTGGAGCGGTCGCCAGCTGTATAACGCATACGGCGATGTTGGCACTTCCACAGAGGGAGCCACCGGTCCAAGCTACCACAGAGGGAGCTACCGGCGCCATCGGAGCGGGGGGCCCACCGTTTCAGCTGGTGTACCTAAAACGCGATAGGGGTAATACCAAGCATTCCTCGTTAAGAAGGAAAGCTGAAAGCTAAAAAAACTTCGCGACATGAAGACAACCCTGGATTGTGCATCGGCTATCTTGTGCAAACACCAGCAAGGCTGGTAGAGACTTTTACTCCACGTATTTCTTTTTTCCAGAGGAAACTTAATCACTAAATGGCATCACTCCCGAAATGCAGGGGTGAAACCTTCAAGAAATGTCTTCTAAATTAAATTCACATGAAGAAAATCGCCATTTGGACACTGACGTCAACAGATTTTAAGTCAAATCAGCTGATTACAAAATTTTGCCAAAAAAGTGTTAGTCTTTAATTTATTTAAGTACATTTGTTTTCTTGGTATCACACGAGTGTGATGCCACTTTATTCTTCCTTTCGTTTCAAGTGCCTTTAGAGGTACCATCTGTTGCTTAAAATGTTGACTAATTTCTCTGCAAGATTTTCCAACTGCAAACTTGAACGTATTTCATACATCAATTGAATAAATTCACCAGCCGCCCAAACATGTTTGATATGCACCCAAGAGTGAACAATTCACAGGTGATAAGGGAGACAATCTGAAGCACGGAACTTATTTTTTCCGTCATTTTCCCCTCTGAAACCCTCGTTTAACCGTTTTTTTTTTTGTTAATGGCGGTGCTCAATAATGGTAAATCTTAGCCTTTCGAGCGTCTAACTCACCAGGCTACCTGACAAGGTCATCCTAATGCTGTCATACAGAGCCCTGGGACAGACCTGACGCAGGTACTACAGAAATGTTTGATGGCGAAATTCTGCCCTCTGGCGATGTTTATCATGCACACCTCTTACTTGTTTCCGCATCTTAGTCTCGTAGGTTGGTGGGCATGATTGATATTTATACTCGGAGGGTGAGTAGGATGACTCTGCCTGACATGACATGACATGACATGACATGACATGACATGACATGACATGACCTGACATGACATGACAACCATGACAATCAAAATAGGTTGTTCAAAGTGATATTAAGTGTGTTGATTTGTGTTGTCAAATTTTCTGATGTAACGAAGCATACACAAATGAACGCAATAAAAATGCAAGTTAAAAGTAGCCAAAAAATAGCTTTAACATGTTTTTATTACAAATGATGCAGTCAACAGATAAGTGAGTTGAGATGATGCACAACATATGGGCTACTCTAAGTTAGGTTAAGTTAGTTAAGTGCATGGCAAGTGGCAATAGGAATCGTGCAAGAAGCAGTAACTCACAACTGCTGCTGTGATACAAACAGGTTAGACAGAATGAGATGAAGTAAGGCATCTTTAGGTTGGCATAGTTAGGCTGCTTTCATGAAAATAAGCATTGGTATTTTGTAAGAAACAGTGACAAAATGCTTTGTTTTCCCTGACCCCATCTTAACAGAAGCCAGACTTATGTCTATAGTGTTTGACTTGGCCTGATGTGTAGGAGTCCATCGTTGTGTTTTTTGTTTTTTTTAGTGTTTTGTGCCTGCTGAATTTTCTGTTGTTATTTTGTCATTGAATTCCTTTGCTTTGTTAAAAGGAAGTGTAAACAGCGCTGTGGAAGGGACCCGCAAAGTGCAGCATCAAATTATTCGTGCTAATAATGTTTTATGCTCGTTACACTGTCATGAAATTACGATGGTTTAATGTATTCTGTTTCACATACATTGCCTAAGATGTTAAAAAACAAAACAGTTTTGTGAGGTTTCTGATATTACGTCCATGCCAACTTAACACAGATGTCTTTGTTTGCTGAAGCAATAGTCACGAGGGCATAAGTTCCATCTTTCGTGAATTGATTTTTTTACTCCCGCACGGTCTTTTTCCGACGGAATGTTTCACTCCCACCCTAATTCAAAAGCGATTCTAGCTCCCTGTAAAATCAGCTCGCTTGTAACTACTGGTTTAGAGCTCAGTGGAAAATGCTGCTATCAAATATGCTCATGAATACGGCATCGTCTGAGTACGTCGAGAGGCACAGATGTTCACTGTTGCGCGCTTGCTGAGCCCGAAGATTGTCCTACGCTTGCGTTTCAGCCCTTTCTCGTAGTGTTTTATATTCGTCCTGGACTTCGTAAGGCCAACTGCTGTCCGTTGATGCCACGAATCGTGCTGATTTATGCCAAACCCCAACAATTTTATAATTATATTCGCACTGACCTAGAGCACTACACAGCCAACGCGGTGGCGTCATTTGCGTGATGTTTCTATAGCATCGTGGATGTCTGATCCACCTCGAAGTAGTCTGTCCAAAAAAGTTTCCAGAAGTTCGCGAACGTGAAGCTGAAAAGCGAGAGGACTTTAAGTGTTTAAAAAGCCGTGACTGTGAACTGCATGGAATGGTGAAAAAATAGGATCCATGTGTTTGTCACCGTTTCATTGAATACAGCTATACCGCCGCTTTCAAGCATATTTTGTATTACGTCGAACACAATCCACACCTAATGTTCCTCGTACCAACCAAGCTCGGTAAGTTGTAAATACGTACCCTGGCACCAAGCTGAAACAATACACCAAACATGACAAGTTTCAGGTGTAACGGCATATGAACACAAACAGAACGCTTGAGAGCGAGTCAGAAATGAAAAGTCAGCGTTTGATCGCAAGTAAGCAGGCTCAGAGCACATACTAAAACAGGCGAAGGTGAGGGAGGCGGTTTGGGTAAATTGAGCTGTACGAGTGAGAAACGCCCTCCGGGCCGTACGTGCCCTGGAACGTGACGGGAGCGCCGGAGGCAGCGCACGTCTGAGGGTAGACACCAAGAGCGGCTGCGTTGTACAGGCGTGCATGCTCAACCTTAGCGGCAGCCACCTAAGGGATATCGTCGATTGGCAGAGCGCTGCGTTATTTGCGGTAGCCACTGTTGGTAGCACCAGCGTCGGTGGGCCTCTTCACGCCGGTGGCGGCAGCCGCCGGCAGGTTGGTGCCAGACACATGGCAGCCAAACTCGTCCACAACATAGTCGACCGTCTGTTTCACACCATTGAGGTCGGCGTAACTAAACGAGCCAACGATAGGAAAGACGGGAATTTCACCGTCGAATTGGGTGCTGACACCGTCGACCTGGGGGTGGACACCGGCCGGGGCGTTGGCAGCGAAGTCGTTATAGGCGGCAAAAGCGTACTTGGACGCGGCCAAGTTGGTCGAGTATCTGGAGGCGTCCGGTTGTACCGAGTGGGTCTGGCCGCTGTAGGGCAGGACGTACTGGGCAGACGCAACGGTCAGGACAGCGCACACTGCCATCTGAAAAGGACAGAGTCAACACAATATTTGTTGTTGAAAAGAGCTGGAAGAAGAAAGGCTGCTTCAAAGAACGTTGCTGCTTAAAATAATTAGTAGACGAAGCCTGTCATACATCTACCGAGCCATTGGTCCCGAGTGGAAAGTTGAGATCGCAATATTTATAAAACATGTGCAAGACAAAAAGGCATCCCAGTTACGCTAACATGTCTTTTTAAGCTCTTGGTATGTCACCCTGCGGATATGTAATGGTTGCGTTGTTGCCATGAAGCAGTGACTATGAAGAAACAGTTATTTTTTTTGAAATTCGAAATCACTTCCGTTAAAGAGACTGCTTCGCATTTGTATGGGGTTTTGAACTGAGATTCCCATCTTCATGATCCTTCCCTGAAGTTTATAGGCACCGCCATGTCCGGTTTAAGACTTTAAAGTAATCTTGTTTCTTAGCTTGATGCACGTGAACTTGTAGCGCCTAGTAAACATCGGAATACCTATAGTAGTTTTACCCAGGCATGTATGTCATCGTAGGAGTCAGGTGAAAACCTCATTACATTGGCCATGCTGTACTTATGGTGAAGATATCGCCATTTAACCAACTGTGTTTGTGGTAATGCATGTAGACCAAAAGACAATGGATAACGGTGGTTCCAGACTACAAGCGCCTGGGGGTCTATTCGTCGACGCCTAGCTCGTACAGGGATTCCGCTGCGCGATATGTGCTAGGCGCTCGGAAGGGGCCACACCGACCCATATATAATGACCTATAGGGCATCCGACCTATTCATGACTGGCGCTTGCAGCCTGCCTTGTACTTGCGGCTTCCAAAGTCCCATGGAGTCGCCTTGCAGCTTTTTAGCATAAGCAAGTCACTTGCTACCGAATGCTTAATTCATGATTATTTGCTGCATTTTAGAACTATGACCCTGTCTGGTTCAAGACTTCAAATCCCCTTGTTTCTGAGCCTGAGGCACGTGACCTTGTGCAGCCTAGAGGCGTAAGTCGCACAGGGACCCTTCTGAGCGGCATGTGCCAGGCGCTCGAACGGTGGCCGCATAACAGGATATTTTACCTAGTCATGGCTGGTGCGTTTAGCCTGCCCTGTGCTTCGGACTTGCAAAGTTTCATGGGGTCCCCTTCCGAATTTAACCACAGGGAGGTTACTTGCTACCGAATGGTTAATTCATGATGATTCTCGCCACTTTAGAACCATGACGCTGTCCGTTTCAAGATTTCAAATCCTCTTGTTTCTGAGCCTGAGGCACGTGAACTTGTGCGCTTGTGCGCACGTGAACACGCACGTGCACTTGTGCAGTCTAGTACCCAAAAGAACGAATACAGGGATTTCATCCAGATACGTATGCCATCATAGTCACATCACGCGAAAACCTATTTTGGCATTGCCATGCCGACGAGTGCAGGATAAAGGGAAGAAAGCATGCAAAGGCGAATGTCGCGATCACGGACCGCTTGACATCATGGATAATACAGCTATTCGGGCAATTGCTAAATGAGGCAGACAAAAGGCAGAAATAACCCAGGAATGGTGCCGTAATCGAAAACGCAACTGCAAAAACAAGAAAACTATCACGAAAAAATGCAACAAAACCACGAGAAACGGCCAAACCACACACACTTAACGCACGTAGGTTCAGTTGACACCCATGGATCAACACTGCCCCTGTGCAGTTTGTAAAAGCACTACAATTGTGTCATCGCCGTCCGCTACAGCGGCAACTCTGACGTGGCAGCACTCGCTGTGAATCTGACGTCATAAAAACTTTGTATGACACAATGAAGCGATGGTGTGATCAAAATCATCATATAGCAAAATTGCTGTATTCAGCAGGCATTTGCATTTAAAAGCATGCAAAATCGGAACACCGATAGCATTTTTACTTAGACATGTACGCCACTATAGAAAGGTTACGTTAAAACCTCACTGCATTGGCTGTGTTGTCGTATGTTGAAGATATGGTCATTTAACCATTCGTGCTTGTGGTGATGCATGCAAAATAAAGGGCAATGGAAAACGGTGGGCCAAGACTACACGCGCCTGGGGGTCTATCCGCCGAGGCTTAGCCGGGGACCTCACTGTGCGGTATTTGTTAGACTATCGGACGGGTGCCGCATAAGGGGGCACCGACCTATTTGTGACTGGCGCGTGCAGCCTGCCTTGGACTCGGAACTCGCAAGGCCTCAAAGGGTTGCCTTGCCGCATCTAACCATAGGGAAGTCGCATGCTAACTAATGCTTAATTCATTATCACTCTCTGCAGTTTACAACCATGACGCATAACGCATTACGAGGGACGGAGGCTAAAAGAAAGAAGGGATGCAGTAACAAATGTCGCGATCACGCACCGCTTTATGCCATAGGTAACACAGCTATTCGAACACCTGCTAGGCGATATGGACACAGCGCTGAGAAAAATAATCCGAGAATGCCGACGTAATCGAAGACGCAACTGCAAAAGCAACGACACTGTCACAAAAAAGAAAACAACTGTCAACAACACGACGAGAAAAAACCATATCGCACGCATACGACGCTCGTATGTTCAATTAACACTAATGGATCAACACTGTCGCATTGCGGCACGTCAAAGCACTACAAGTGAGTTTCGCCTTCCGCTACAGCGATCACTCCGACGCGGCAACTCTCGCATTGACTCTGTCGTCTCCAGCAGTCAGTTGCATTTAAGTTTTCAGATGTCAGATTCTTTCAGCATTGGCGCAAAATGACCGCTGCAGTCGACGCGCCCGAAATCAGCAATGAATAGCAACAAAGATTCTGTCAGCAGTATTTAAAAGCATGCGAACAATTACTAGCGAACTTTGTATATCATGTATGAGGGTTGCCTTGATATTTCCAAGTGTGGAAAGTTCCTTGATGCTGCTGATTGGGACTGGATCTCCTGGTGAAATGAAACAGCTTATCGTGGTGCATATCGTCAGCAAGCATCGCAAGCGGAGGACTCACCAGGATTTTCATGGCTGAACTCGCTGGGATCTGTGATGCTTGTGGACCGGCACCTGCCAACGTTATACCAACTGGGGGCTGCTCTAACTGGGAACCACTCCCGTGGCCAGCGGGTAACACTCGCATGTTGCGGAGAGGTTTAGTCGGCCGCGCCACGGTGGTCGGTGATTGCCCTCGTTTTCCCGTCCCCCAAGGTCGGGGAAAGGCCCCGTCCCCTCATGCAATTTGCTGAGTGATGGGTCCGTTACTGGAAAGCTCTGCTGGCAGTGCTACAATGTTGTGATGCTTTTAAGACCGTAGAATGTTATCGTCGGTGTGGTGCGAGCCGCCTCATACACAAATACGGGACACTGTCTCAGATAGTTGCACCCAGGATTTTCCTTGCCGTGTCTGGCCATAGGGAAGCCATTTGCTACGAAAATTGCATTTGCTCTCAACATGACGTCAGTGATCGTCTGGCCTGTATTATTATAAGGCCACCGATCACGGCTCTTCTCAGCGCCGTACACTTGCCTCGTCCGTCCCGTGTGTTATATAGGACATATATGGGGTACCCGGCTGGTTGAATTTGGATGGAGTAGTTCAAGTTTATTTTCAGCAAGAATACAAAGGTCTGTAATAAAACAGCAGCCTACGCAACTCTCGGTAGGATTAATTTTGCACAAACGAGACGCTCACATATAGAATAACAACAAAAGGGAAACTGGCCTTATCCGCCGCGTAAGTCGCTGGGGTTGGGTCATATGTGGTGTATGTATGCCGTCCTGAGGGTTTAATTGTGGAATGTTTAAATCAGTGTTGGTCAAGCATACAAATGTTTGTAAGTTAACAGAAGCTACCAACATCACCGTTGACTTTGTTTGACGCCAATAAGATGCTCACGAAAAACAGGCCGCCGTGGCCAACCCCATCCCTTTTCCATCCATTTGCTGCTAGTAATATATGTGTTGCTTTTGTAGCATTTTAGACCAGCTTTGCACAGCTCTATCTGCCTGCTTATGTATGCAGGTCAACGTGACATATCAGATTAGAGGTGGTGAAATCGAATGTTGGCGAAAAGGGGATAGGGAGCTTCGCTCATCCAACTCTACCAACGTCCAGCTATTTAAAAATTTGAGTTCCTGAAGGAATTGTGTCCTGTAGCAAGACAAGCGTTTATGCAGAAATGGTCCACAACCGCCTAGCCATGCAGTGAGCATCTCACCTTTCAAACACTGGCAGCACTCATGCTTTGCCTTCATTCAGCAGAATCTCGCATTATGCCCGCAACAAGAGTCTCACTCACCCAAATGACCATTAACATCGCCCGCGACAAGATGAGCCATGCTCTGATATTCACACCGTGCCATTGAAAGCGATTACCGCAATCTCCCTTGCCATCAATGGATTTCGTGGGCAAATGGCAACTCCACACTAGCTAAAAGTTGAGGTATCTTGGAGGTCATTGAATATGAGCATGCCCACGCACATCGGGTAAAGAGCAGGGCCCCACTTTTCAAGGTGAAAGCGGGGGTTCAGCAGTCTTAAATGTCTCCCACCCGTATTCAGATGTAAGTTGTATTAAACCTGCTTTTGCACCACATTAACTATGCATGCCGATTTATCTAGGTCACCAGCGACCCTCCTCCAGCCGCACTGGATACAATTGCTTCGTGTCGTAAATGGCAGCATGTTATCCTATTATAAACGGCGAACAGGGTTGAAGAAACAGAGACTCCCGTGTCTCCAGAATGGCACGTTAAAAGAAACAGTATAACAAAGTTTTAGACCCTGCGCGCTCGCAATCGAAGGAGTAAAAACAGCAATCGCCGCTGATATAAGGGATGATCCCCTCTCCGAATGCAGGACAATACAACACTGCCCGAAGGTATGCATGCAGGCAAACCAAGTATTGGCATCAGATAAGTTAGGCATTCTTTGAGTGCAGATTTCGCTATGCGTTCAGACGCCATAAGCGTGAAAACACGAACCAGCTGCTTCATGAATCATGGTGGACTTTGCGAAAGTAGTTCTTGCCTATGGATCCACACATTGGTCCCTTAAAATTGTTAGAAATGCTCAAATGAATCATTCCATTTCAATTAATTTTATTTCTTGACGTCACCCCATACCATTTGTAATGTATTTTTCCGTGGCACACGAGCGAGCTCCTTGTACGAGCTGAGCGTCGACAAATAGACCCCAGGCGCTTGTCGTCTGGCCCCACCGTTATCCACTGTCTTTTGGTCTGCATGCATCACCCTAAACACAGATGGTTAAGAGGCCATATCTTCATCATAAGTACAACATAGCCAATGTAACGAGGTTTTCACCTGACTACTATGATGACATACATGCCTGGGTAGAATTTCTATAGGTATTCCGATGTTTGCCAGGCTCGACAAGTTCACGTGCATCAAGCTAAGAAACAAGAGGATTTAAAGTCTTAAACCGGACATGGCTGTGCCATTAAACTTCACAGAATGATCATGCAAATGGGAATCTCAGTTCAAAGTCCGATACGAATGTGGTACAGTCCCTTTGACGGAAGTGATTTTAATTTTCAAAAATGTTTCTCCATAGTCACTGCTTCGTTGCAACAACGCAACCATTACATTTGCGAAGGGTGATATCAGTTCCAAGAGGCTCAAAACATCTCAACTTAACTGGAATACCTTTTTGTCCTGCAGATGTTTTATAATCATTTCGGTCTCATCTTTCCACTCGGTTCCAAGGGCCCGTAAAATATAGGATAGCCTTTGTCTGCTAAATAATTGAAGCAGCAAACGTTGTTTGGAATTGTCTTTTATTTCAACTCTTTTCAGCAACAAATATAGCCTAAAATATATAATACGATATTTAAATACGCCCGGAAATAAGTATATGAGTATCCCAACTGTATACATTCATTACCAATGAGAAAAAAAGGTATTTATAAGCACATTTGAAGTTAATAGCTCTTTTCGGGTTCAACATGAAGAAACCGGTGTTTTTGGCTTGGAATAATTGTGAGTCGTAACTTCATAAAAAGCTTCGATGTTTAAAACAAGCACTAAAACCTCACGTGAAATGTGTCCTGTTTCATGCCGCTCTCCATCCAAAACTCTGATTCTGAGCACATTGGATATCAATAGGTTTAGGATCGTAAATGGACATCACTTAAGTGGCGAACACATAATTTTATTTACACTAACATTACACACATTTTTAACATTAATTTTTTAATTAGTAATTATCTTGAACACTATTTTTTAGTAGAAAATGCCGAACTTTTGTTTCCAATCAAGTGTGAAAAGTAGGTAAGGTAAGCAATTACTTGAACCACCTGAGACTTACTGGCTTTTTCCTGCTCCCCAAAACAAAGTAACATCCTCTTGCATCTGATGGCAGACAGAGTCATCCCACTCACCCCCCCCCCCCTCATATATATATATATATATATATATATATATATATATATATATATATATATATATATATGTGTGTGTGTGTGTGTGTGTATATATATATATATATATGGATCATGCCCACCAGCCTACGTGATTAAAATGTGAAACAAGTACGAGGTGTGCATGATAAACATTTCCAGAGGGCAGAATTTCGCCATCAAACACTTATGTATTAGCTGCTTTAGATCTGTACCGAAGCTCTATATGGCGGCATTAGAACAGCCTCGTCAGGTAGCGTGAGGAGTTCCACACTCGAAAGGCTTAGATTTGTCATTATTGAGCACCGCCATGAACCAATAAAACGGTTAACCGAGGGTTTAACAGCGCAAAAATCGCGGTAAAAATAAGTTCCGTGCTTTCAGTTGTCTCCTTTGTTCCCTGTGAATTGTTCACTCTTGGGTGCAGATCAAACACGCTTGGGCGGCTGGCGAATTATTCCAAGTTATATATGAAAAACGTACAAGTGTGCAGTTGGAGCATCGTGCAGAGAAATTCGTCAACATTTTAAGCAAGAGATGGTACTTCTAAAGGCAATCGAGAAGAAAGGAAGAATAAAGGGGCATGATATTCGTATGATACCAAGAAAGACAAAAGTGGTTCAATAACTATAAAGATCGGTGCTTTTCTGGCAGGATTTTGTCATCAGCGGCTTTGACTTGAAATCTGTTAACATGAATGCTCAAATGGTGATAATCAGCTTTTAAATTTAATTTAGAAGACAGTTGTTGAATTTTTGAATCCTGCATTTCGGTAGTGATGCAATTTATAGGTCAAGTTTCCTAGGGATAGAGAAAATATGTGCAGTAAAATTCTCTACCAAGCCTTGCTGGTGTTTGCACCAGGCTTTGCTTTCGTGGCGTGGCGGTGAGACCAAAAAGGGGATGCGTGAAAACCTTGCATTTGGCAATTAGCTGCCGATTGGGATGCATTTCGTAAATAAAACAAACTTAATGCCTCCAAGCAGCTGGAGTCGCTTGGGTTGTTGGGCTCGGAGGTACTTGGTGCCCTTGCTCTGTGCATACATAGACATGATTCAGATCTAGGTGAGGCGGGACATAGCCATAGGGGTCCAGGTTCCGTGGAGACTCGTTAAGCTTGGTGGTTTCAAGTGAGCTCGGTTTTGGATGACATCTCAAAACCTGAGAAAGGGGAAGAGGGGCTTGGCATGTGCGATTAGCCATTGTCAGGCAGGCGTGAAATTCATATCAAATATGACGAAAATGAGTGGAAAATCCTCCTTGTAGGGTGTTCCTTTACACTCAAAGCCGGCAATTCTAGGACACTGCCTGTGTTTCTTGTGGTTCGGTACCGGCCAGCTTTATGCCGGCTGGAGGCCGTCCTAACTGTTGAGCCACGCCCGGGGCCAGTGGTAACACTTGCATGCTGGGGAAGGTTTAGTCGGCTGCGTCACGGCGGTCGGTGATACCCCTCGTTTACCCGTCCCCCAAGATCGGAGAAAGGCCCTATCCCACCATGCAAACCAATGCGTGATGAGCCCGTTGCTGGAAAGCTCTGCTGGCAATGCTGCAATGTTGTAGATGCTTTTAAGATCGTAGAAGGCTAGCGCCGGCATAGTGCGAGCCGCCGGACGCTGTCGCAGATGGTCGCGTCCCGGGTTTTCCTTGCGGTGTCTAGCCATAGGGAAGTAATTTGCTACCGAATGCTGCTAATATGACGTTAGTGGTTATCGGGCCTATATCGCCACTGGATCCCCAGACGCGGTTGTCGTGGGCGCCGGAAGCTCGCCTCGTCCCTCCCGGCTATTATATAAGATATATTTGGGGTCTCCGTCTGGTTGAATTTGCGTGGAACAGTCCAAGTTAGTTTTGAGCAGGAATATCATTGTAATACGGCAGCGGCCTATCAAAATTAGTGTAAGCTTAAGGTTGCATCAACGAGCCGCTCACAAATAAAAAACAACAAAATAGAACACTGGCCCCGTCTGTCACGTAAGTCCGTGGGGCTGTGTCATGTATGGTATATGCATGTTGTCTCGTGGGTTGAATTGGCGTGTAATATTTCATATTAATTTAGAGCAAGCATACACATCTTTGCAACGCAACTGAAGGTTATCGAAGTCACCGTTGACCATGTGATACTGTTACCATTGACCATCGTTTGGTACCGAGGAGACGCCCACGAAACACAGCCGCCGTCTCCATCACCACCCCTATTTCATCCACTTACTTCTAGTGCTGTCTCTGTAGTATTACAGACGAGATTTGCACAGCTCAATCTATCTGCTCGTGTCTGCAAATCGATATGAAATGCTAAATCAAAATGGCGGAGGAGGGCGAATGAGATGCTTTTAAATGATATGATAGCTTTCAACGCCTTTTATGATTTCAAGGGATCACTATGTGCATCCATCCGCAACAACTACCTTCATCAAAACCACGATAAAGTACGAAAGACGTAGTTAGCGTTTTCACGCTTACAGTGATCGCAGACATAGGGACATTTGCAGTCATTAAATGCCTTACTTAGTTGGTGCCGGTATTTGGTTTGCTCACCTGCATACGTTCAACAAAAAGTTTACCACCCCCACCCCAAATTTAAGATATTCTTTGCGTTAAACTTCCTTTTGTTGTACCTTAAACATGCGTCCGATTTGCCTACTCCACCAGCGATCTGTCTCAAACCTGCTAGATACAACTGGTTTATGTAGTAAGTCAGCATTTTATCCTGCCATAAAAGGCGAGCGTGGTTATTGAGGGGAAACCCAAGGTTCCTTTAGAAGCAGACTTCATTCCGTCACTTTACATAGCCTTGATTATTCTTATGGAGTGCAGCTGTGGGAGCACATGTTTATGGTATGATGCATCCTTTTGAAGTGTCTCCGGATCGACAAATGGCTCTGTGCCGCCAGAACAGCAGCCGGAACGCACTTTGAAAGGGAACAAAATGGCCCTTCAGCCCTAGACCAGCAACAGCAATGTGCCTCATTGTGTTCAAATCACGGGACTCCTTGCCCTGAAGGCGAAAAAGATCGTAGAAACGATGAATGCAGTGGACCGAAAGAAGGGGAAAATAAGAATCGTCCACTCATGCTCGCCTCGAAACGTTATTCTTTTGGAGAACTGACTAGCGAAAAAAGCAACACGAACAGTTCTAGACCCCGAGTCCTCGTTATCTAAGGAGCAAGAACCGCATTGGCCGCTGATGTAAGGGATCCTCCCCTGTTGAAATGCGAGGCAATAGAACAGTGCTAGAATGTATGCAAGTGGGCAAACCAAATATATGTGTCAACTGAATGAGGCGCCCAATGACTACATATAACGGGACATCTCCTGACGCTATTACCGTAAAAACACCAATGAGCTCCCTCAGGCTTCATCGTCGCCTTTATGAGGGTAGTTCTCATGGATGAATGCGCACAGTGGTCTCTTGAGATTATCAGAGGCGCTAAAAGTTGTCCATATTATTGCAAGGCATTTCGTTTATTTACATCAGTTCAAATGGGTTGTAAATTCTTTGGAACGCCTACAAGAAATATACAAATCCATGCCTGCAGATAAAGGTAGCAGTGGCCGGACTGGAATTGAGTTTGTCTAAATCAAAATCTGAACAGGTAGGGGCGGTACTAATTAGAGGGGACATGTAAAAGCAGCCACCATTGGCGCATTTAATTTTCAGCCCTATGGCGATGCGCAAAAAGAAACGGTAAAAAATAACCCAAACTCCTCCCGCCGAACTTCCTAAAAGCTTTAGTGTCAGATTGTAGGATTGTGGTGGGTTCCTGCCATTCTCTCTCCCTTGGGCTTCTGTTATTTAAGAAAAGTGCTGTTTTGTCTTTGTGTGCATTTTCCATGCTAATAACCCACTTGTCATATCAGTTTGATATCAGAACAGGGAAAATACAGGCACAGGTCATGATACCTGGAAACTCAACTGCTACGGTGCAGGCTGTTGACGAGTAGTAATCAGGCCTGATGTGAACTTGGCATAACATTGCACAATTGCAAACAGTTGTGACTTCTTTGAGATTGTGCGCTTTACAGTTATTCTCTTACAAAAAGGTGGTTAGTTTAGACAGGAAATTGATATATTACCTCGAAAACAAGATATCCCAATTGCATATATATATATATATCTATATATATATATATATATATATATATATATATATATATATATATATATATATATATCTCTCTCTCTCTCTCTCTCTCTCTCCCTCTCTCCTCTCTCTCTCTCTCTCTCTCTCTCTCTCTCTCTCTCTCTCTCTCTCCCTCTCTCTCTCTCTCTCTCTCTCTCTCTCTTCTCTCTCTCTCATCTCTCTCTCTCTCTCTCTCTCTCTCTCTCTCTCTCTCTCTCTCTCTCTCTCTCTCTTCTCTCTCTCTCTCTCTCTCTCTCTCTCTCTCTCTCTCTCTCTCTCTCTCTCTCTCTCTCTCTCTCTCTCTCTCTCTCTCTCTCTCTCTCTCTCTCTCTCTCTCTCTCTTCTCTCTTCTCTCTCCCTATCTATCTATCTATCTATCTATCTATCTATATATATATATATATATATATATATATATATATATATATATATATATATATATATATATATCTATATCTATATCTAGATATATATATAGATAGATAGATAGATAGATAGATAGATAGATAGATATATATATATATATATATATATATATATATATATATATATATATATATATATATATATATATATATACATATACTCTCTTCATTGAAAATGGGGAAATATATTACTTTTTAGCACATTTGGTTTCCACCAGCATTTTCACGCTGCAGCTCGATGGCATCAATATTTGTAGCATAGAGTAATTATGACTCATGACTCCATAAATAAGTTTGCTTGTTAAAACAAACGATGATAAGTTATATAAAACGCTTACCTTTTCGTGCCGCTCTCCATCCAAATCCCTGCAGTTGAACACCGTCGGCATTATCGTGTTTTGGGTGATAGATATAATTTTAGTCGGAATAGCGGCAGATGCAGGATATTTCTTAATTTCTCATGGCTGGTAAAAGTATCTGCTAATTAGTGCTCATGGTATAATCAGTAATTGCTTGAAAACCATTTTCTTATCAAAGTGTAACCTCTGTTAGTTTGAATGAATATGTTACAAATATTGCTACCACACTGTTTGTGCTGTACAACAGCATAACGAGACAACGAAGGAGACAGTGGGAAGCACGGAACTTGAGTTTAACGCCATTTTGGGCCTGTTAAACCCTCGGTTAACCTTTCTCTCGGTTCATGGTGGTGCTCAATAACGACAAATCTAGGCCTTTCGAGTGTCGAACTCACCAGGCTACCTGACAAAGCTATTCTAATGCTGCCACATAGAGCCTTGGTGCAGACCTAACGCAGCTAATGCAGAAGTGCTTGATGGCGAAATTCTGCCCTCTGGAGATGTTTATCATGCACACCTCGTACTTGTTTCGCATTTTAATCTCGTAGGTTGGTGGGCATGATTGATATTTGTATTTGGGGTGTGGGTGGGATGACTGTCTGCCAGCGGATCATGCAAAAGGTACTGACTTTGTTTTGGGGGAGCACGAAAAAGCCAGTAAGGCACCAGTGGTTCAAGTAATTGCTGGCCTTATCTGCTTTTAACACATGGTTGATAACCAGAGCTAGCCATTTTCTGATTTAATCCATCGAGTTTTTTTATCATACAACTTATGATGCCACAAGGCATGCGTTGGGCTTATGTTGTTCTATATCCTTGATTATTTACCCCAAATTCCTTGAGGTGGTCCCTCACGGCTGCTTCAACCAGATGTTGTCTATAGTTATCGCTTGCTTACTGGCAAATGACTCTACGGTATATATGCACAATATTTTTAACACGGATAGTCTAATCTGCATAGCAATTTTAATTGAGTTTAATATTAGTACGTAACAAATAGTCAGACCATCCCATTTAAAATGTGAAGCCAACATCTCAAACCTTGTCATGAACTATGAATAAGCAAGCCTAAATAAATGCCTTTGCTGCAGCTGAAAAGGCAAGCAGCGATACTGGCATCGTCATCTGCAAGCTATGTTACTTTTGGAGAAGAGAGATTGTTTTGTGGAGCATACTCATTGCCCGTTACATGGGTTAACCATGGCAATCAAAATAAGCTGTTCAAAGTTATTTTAACCGTTTTGATTTGTGTTGTCAAATTTTCTGACGTCAGGAAGCATACACAAATAAACTCAAAAAAGTGCAAGTTGAAACCAGCCAAAACTTAGCTTTATCATGTTTTTATTACAAACGCATGGAAGAAGTATTGGTATTTTGTAAGAAACAGTTATAAAATAGTTACTTTCCCTCACCCCATCTGAACAGAAGCCAAACGTATGTCTATAGTGTTTGACTTGGCGATTGGCTGACGTGGAGGCGTCCAAGGTTGTTGTTTTTTAGTGTTTTATGCTTGCTGAATTTTCTATTGTTTTTTTGTTATCGAATTACTTTCCTTTGATTTGTGTTAAAAGTGCTGGGGAAGGGAACTGCGAAGTGCAGCATCAAATTTTTGGCGTTAATAATTTGTTATGCCCATTACCCTGTCATGAAATTACGATGCTTTAATGTATTCTGTTCCACTTCAATAACCTACGATGTTAAAGAACAGTTTTGTTAAGTTTATGATATTGCGTCCATGCCAACTTGATTTACATGTATTTGTTTGCTAAACCATCAGTCACAAGATCATAAGTTCAACCTTTTGTGACTTGATTTTTTCACCGCCGCACGCTCTTTGTGCGAAGGAAATTTTCACTCCCATCCTAGTTTAAAATCGATTCTAGCTCTCTATAAAATCAGCTCACTTGTAACTAATGGTTAAGATTTCAGTGGAAAATACTGTTCTCGACAAACCATCAGTAATTATCAATTACGCTCATCAAAACGACATCGCTTGAGTACGTCGAGAGGCGCAGATGTTTGCTGTAGCGCGCTTGCTGGGCCCAAAGATTGTCCCTGCGCTTGCGTTTTAGCCCTTTCTCGTTGTGTTTTATATTCGTCCAGGACTTCGTACTATTTGCTTCCATTTACATATCTGGTTATGGCGCTACTCCCACGTTCTTCGATCCTAGTCTTTTCTCAATCATAGCACTTACCACTGCACGAATCCTCGTATCACGTAGCGCAAAATTGATTCGTACTCGAAACTTACACCCAGGTTTGTTTTTATTAAATTTCATTACTCTATTTATTATTGTATTTGATATTTACTCACTATTTATTATTATTACTAAAATGGTTGAAGGCCAACTGCTGTCCGTTGATGCCATAGTCTTCAGGAGTTCACGGACGTCAAGCTTAAAAACAAGACGACTTTAAGTCGTCAAAAAGGCGCAGCTATGAACTGCATGGAATGGTAAAAAATTAGGATGCATGTGTTCGCCACCCCTTAACTGAATACAGCCATACCACCGCTTCCAAGCATCTTTTGTATTACGTCGAAGCGGATCCACTTCTTTATGTTCCCCGTACCAACGAAGCTCATTAACCTGCAAGTACCTATCCTGGCATCAAGCCTAGACAAACACCAAATATGACAGGTTTCCGATGGAACGGCATATGAACAAAAACAGAGCGTTTGGGAGCGAGTCAGAGATGAAAAATCAGCATTTGATTGCAGGTGAGCGGCTCAACGCATTTACCAAAACATCCAAAGGTAAGGGAGGGGGTTCGAGTAAATAGAGTTGTACGTGTAAGAAACGCCCTCCGGGCCGCACGTGCACTGGAACGTGACGGGAGCGCTGGAGGCAGCGTACGTCCGAGGGTAGGCACCGAGAGCGGCTGCGTTGTACAGGCGGCGTGCTCAGCCATGGCGGAAGCCACCTCAGGGGTATCGCCGATTGGCAGAGCGCTGCGTTACTTGTGATAGCCACTGTTGGTAGCAGCAGCGTCCGCGGGCCTCTTCACGTCGGTGACGGCAGCCGCCGGCAGGTTGGTGCCAGACACGTGGTACCCAAACTCGTCCACAACATAGTCCACTGTCTGTTTCACACCATTGAGGTCGGCGTAACTAAACGAGCCGACGATAGGAAAGACGGGGATTTTACCGTAGAATTGGGCTGCTGACACCGTTGACCTGGGGGTGGACACCGGCCGGGGCGTTGGCAGCGAAGCCGTTATAGGCGGCAGAAGAGTATTTGGAGACGGCCAAGTTGGTTGAGTATCTGGAGGCGTCCGGTTGTACCGAGTAGGCCTGGCCGCTGTAGGGCAGGGCGTGTTGGGCAGCCGCAACGGCAAGGACGGCGCACACTACCATCTGAAAAAGACAGTCAACACAATAGTTATTGTTGAAAAGAGCTGGAAGAAGAAAAGCAGTTCCAAAGAACGTTGCTGCTAACAATAATTAGTGCACAAAGCCGGCCATATATTTACCTAGCCATTGGTGCCCAGTAGAAAGATGAAATCGCAATATTTTTAAAACATTTATATGGCAAAAAGGCATTCATTCATGTTCACGCCGTTTTTAACATCTTGGAACTGATGGAACCCTGCGAACACATCATGGTTGCGTTGTTGCAACAAAGCAGTGACTTTAGAGAAACATTTTTGAAACTCTGAATTCCTTCCGTTAAAGGGACTGTATCACATTTGTATGGGGTTTTGAACCGAGATACCCATCTTCATGACCATTGTCTGAAGTTTACAGGCACAGCCATGTCCGGCTTAAGACTTTAAACCCTTTTCTTCGTGAGCTCGATGCACTTGAACTTGTGGAGCCTCGTGAATATCGCAACACCTATAGGAATTTTACTCAGGCACGTATGCCATCAAAGTGGTCAGGTGAAAACCTCGTTACATTGGCTATGCTGTACATATGGTGAACAGATGACCATTTTATCATTCGTGTCTATTCTGATGCATGCAGGATGAAGGACAATGGATAACGGTGGGGCAACACTAAACGAACATGGGAGTCTATTCGCCGAGGCTTAAGTCGCGCAGGGACCGCTCTGCGCGGTATGTGCTAGGCGCTCGAACAGGGGCGCATAACGGGATATTTGGCCTATTCATGGCTGGTGCGTTTAGCCTGCCCTGGACTAGGGACTTGCATAAGTCCCATGGGGTCGTAAAATCCCACGGGGTCGCCTTCTGCATTTAACCATAGGGAAGTCACTTGCTACCGAATGCTTAATTCATGATGATTCTCAGCACTTTACAACTATGACCCTGTCTGCTTCAAGACTTCAAATCCTGTTATTTCTGAGGCTGAGGCACGCAAACTTTTCCTGCCTAGTACCCAAAAGAACGAATACATGGATTTCATCCCGATACGTATGCCATCATAGTCACATCACGTGAAAACCTGTTTTGTTATTGTCATGCCGACGAGTGCAGGATAAAGGGAAGAAGGGATGAAATGGCAAATGCCGCGATCACGGACCGCTTGACACCATGGATAACACAGCTATTCGGACAATTGCTTGATGTGGCAGGCAAAAGGCAGAAATCACCCGGGAATGGCGCCGTAAGCGAAAACGCAACTGCAGCAACAAAAATACTATCACGAAAAAATGCAACAAAACCACGAGAAACAGCCAATTCACACACACATAACGCTCGTAGATTCAGTTGATATTCATAGATCAACACTGCCACCGTGCAATATGTCAAAGCACAAGTGAGTCTCGCCGTCCGCTACAGCGGCAACTCTGACGAGGCAACACTCGCAGTGAATCTGACGCCATAAAAACGTTCCATGACACATACATTAAATTCCATGACACACATACATTAAAATTATGCAAAATCGCAACACCGATGCAAATTTTAGTTGGACATGTACGCCATGTAAAGTCACGTGAAAACTTCACCGCATTGGCAGTGTTGTCTTATGTTGAAGATATGGTCATTTAACCACTCGTGTTCGGGATGACGCATGCAGAATAAAAGACAGTGGAAAACGGTGGGGCAAAACTACACGCGCCTGGGGAGTCTACCCGCCGAGGCTTAGCCCGGGACCTCCCTGTGCGGTATTTGCTAGACGCTCGGACGGGCGCCGCATAAGGAGGCATCCGACTTATTCATGACTGGCGCGTGCAGTCTGCCTTGGACTTTGAAACTAATGGAACTGAACTGGAAAATAATCCGGGAATTGCGACGTAATCGAAAACGCAACTGAAAAAGCAACGACACTGTCACAAAAAGGAAAAAAATTGTCTACAACACCACGAGAAAAAGAAAACAAATCACACACAAAGAACTCTCGAATGTTCAATTCACACTAATGGATCAACACTGTCGCCTTGCGGCACGTCAAACCACTACAAGTGAGTTTCGCCGTCCGCTACAGCGATCACTCTGACGCGGAAACTCTCGCATTGACTCCGTCGTAAGCAGTCAGTTGAATTTAAGTTTTCGGCAGTCAGATTCCTTCAGCAGTATTCAAAAGCAAGCAAACAATTACTAGCGTGCTTTGTATATCATGCATGAGGGTTGCCTCAATATTTCCAAGCGTGGAAAAGTTCCTTAAGCTGTTGATTGGGACTGGATATCCTGATGAAATGAAACAGCTTATCGTGATGCATATCGGTAGCAAGCAACGCAAGCGGAGGACTCACCAGGATTTTCATGGCTGAACGTGCTGGGGGCTGTGATGCTTGTCGACCGGTACCGGCCAGCTTTATACTGGCTGGGCGCCGTTCTAACTGGGAACCACACCCGTGGCTGGAGGTAACACTCGCATGTTGCGGGGAGGTTTAGTCGGCTGCATTACGGCGGTCGGTGATTGCCCTCGTTTCCCCGTCCCCCAAGGTCGGAGAAGGGCCACCATCCCCTTATGCAAACCGCTGAGTGTTGAGTCTGTTAGTGGAAAGCTCTGCTGGCAGTGCTACAATGTTGTGATGCTTTTAAGACCGCAGAATGTTGTCGTCGATTCGGTGTGAGCCGCCTCAGATACAAATACGGGACTCTGTCTCAGATATTTCCACCCAGAGCTGTCCTTGCCGTGTCTGGCCATAGGGAAGCGATTTGCTACGAAATGCTCCCAATATGACGTCAGTGGTGGAAACTTAACTGGAATACCTTTTTGTCCTGCAGATGTGTTATAGACATTGCGATCTCAGCTTTCCACTCGGCACCAACGGCTCGGAAAATATAGGACAGCCTTTGTCCGCTAAATATTTGAAGCAGCAACGTTGTTTGAAATTGTTTTTGATTCCAACTCTTTTCAGCAACAAATACGGTCGGAAATATGTAATAATATCTTAAAATGCACTCGGAAAAAAATACATAAGTATGCCAACTATGTACATTCATTAACAATGACAAAACATGGTATTTGTAAGCACATGTGAATTTAAAAGGTTTTTTCCGGCTTCAACTTGAAGAAACCAGTATTCTTGGCTTGGAATAATTGTGAGTCATGACTTCATAAACAGCTTCGATGTTAAAAACAAGCACTAATGTCTCACCTAAAATGTGTTCTGTTTCATGCCGCTCTCCATCCAAACTCTGAATCTGAACACATTCGTTATCAGTAAGTTTAGGATCATAAATAGACATCACTTGAGCAGTAATAATGACAGATGCTGCGCATCACTCAAGTTGTCATGGATGATCAAAAACTGGTAGTCAATGCAGTTCGTGTGATCATTAGTTGTTTTAATATCATTTTCTTATGAAACAGCTACATCTGATAGTTTAAATACATATGCTACAAATGTTACCACACTGTTTATGCTGTTCAGGTTATCTCAGCTAGGCAAAGTTGGCAACCTTTTCTGGCAAAACCATCAGCAGGAGCATTTCTTGCAGCTTGGTGTGAATACACTCTATTTCAGAAACCCCTTTTTTATAAAGCAACATAACAATTGTATACATCCAGCTTATGATTAAAATGCCTTGAAACCAATTTGGCACACACGGAGGCGCTGCCACGGAGAATCCGGCCCAAGTACCGTGAAGGAACCCGTTGATGCTGCTGCTGGAGAGTCTATTGTCGCGGCCACCGAAGATCTCGCTCTCCCTGCCACGAAAGAAGCCCCTGTAACTACCATGGGCAACTTCCCCATAGCCACGGAAGTAGCCGTTAGCTCTGCCGCGGGGAAAACCGCTGGCTTTGTTGCCGGCACAGATGAAGCGGTCGCCAGCTGTGTAACGCATACGGCGATGTTGGCACTTCCACAGAGGGAGCCACCGGTCCTAGCTACCGCAGAGGGAGCTACCGGCGTCATCGGAGCGCGGGGCCCACCGTTTCAGGTGCTGTGCCCAAAACGCCATGGGGGTAATCCCAAGCATTCCTCGTTAGGAAGGAGAGCTGAAAGCTGAAAAACTTCGCGACATGAAGACAACCCTGGATTGTGCATCGGTTCTCCACACACGAGATTGGGCAGTCAAACTGGAATCTGGCGGACAGCCTAACGCGAAGATGGCTTTCTGAGTGAAAAAAAACAACAGAAATGTGCATGCTTACGACCAAAAATGGAGGGGGCGCAACGTCCTTACAAGAAAATTGGAATGCAACCGCCCCCCCCCCCCGCCCCTTCTGGTGTTAACAAACATACCACTGCTGCCAAGCACATTTTGTATTACGTCAAGCATGGTCCACACCTTTCGTCCCTTATGCCAGCCAAAATAATGTCCAGGAAACGGACATTGCCTACTGTGGCATCAAGCTGAGAGAATGCACCAACCACGGCAGGTTTTCGGTTCAACGATAACTGAACACAAACAGAGCAGTTAAATACAATGTTCCACTGTTGAAGATTTTGAGGCGAGCATCAGATACGATAAAACCAGCTCACTTGTAGTTAATGGTTCAGATTTAAGTGAAGAAGCCTGCTCTCCACAAACAAGCAGTAACCAAATATGTTGATTCATAGGGCATCCTTTGATTACGTTAAAAGGCGCGGATTTTTGCTGTTGTGCACCGTCTGAGCCCGACTATCGTTATGTGCTTGTGTTTCAGCCCTTTCTCGTAACGTTTTATATTCGTCCTGGATTTTGCAACGCCTTCTTGCATTTGCATATCCAGTTATGGCGCAACTGCTACGTTCTTCGATCCCAGTCTTCTTTCAATGACAACTCCCACCACTGGGAAAATTCCCGTATCACGTAGCTCAAAAGTGATTGGTGGTCGAAGCCTGCACTCAACACATCGCAATGGTTAAACGCCAACTGCTGCCCGTTGATGCACGAATTGTGCTGATATACGCTAGACCCGAACAATTGCATAATCATATTCGTATTGACCTTGAGCACTGCATGACCAAGGGGGTCGTGTCATTTGCGTGATATTTCCATGGCATTGTGGATGTCTGAGTAACCTCGAAGTAGTCTGTCTAAATAGTCTGCAGAAGTTCGCGGACGTCTAGCTTGAAAACAAGAGGACTTTAAGTGTTCAAAAAGGCGTGGTTGTGAACTGCATGGAAAGGTGAAAAAATAGGATGCATGCGTTCTCCACCTTTCCATTGAATACAGCCATACCACCGCCTTCAAGCATGTTTTGTATTACGCGCAATACGATCCACATGTTTATGTTCCTTGTACCAACCAAGCTCGGTAAGCTGGAAATACGTCCCTGGTACCATGCTGGGACAATACACCAAACATGACAGGTTTCCGGTGTAACGGCATATCAACACAAACAGAACGTTTGGAAGCCAGTCAGAGATGAAAAGTCAGCATTTGATCGCAGGTGAGCAGGCTCAGAGCACTTTCTGTTTCTTTGTTTTCTTGTTTTTCTTTCTTTTCTAGCCTTTTAAAAAAGGCGAAAGTATGGGATGGGGCTCGGGTGAATGGAGCTGTACGGGTAAGAAACGCCCTCCGGGCCGTACGTGCCCTGGGACGTGGCGGAAGCGACGGAGGCAGCGTACGTCTGAGGGTAGACACCGAGAGCGGCTGCGTTGAGCGCGCTCAGCCTTGGCGGCGGCTCCCTCAGGGGTATCGCTGATCGGCAGAGCGCTGCGTTTCTTGCGGTAGCCACTCTTGGTAGCAGTAGTCTTGGCGAGCGCCTTCACGTCGGTGACGGCAGACGCCGGCAGGTTGGTGCCAGACACGCGGTAGCCAGACTCGTCCACAACGTAGTCGACCGTCTGTTTCACACCATTGAGGTCCACGTAACTAAACGAGCCCTTAATAGGAAAGACGGGCATTTTGCCGTCGAATTTGGTGCTGAGACCGTCGTCGTGCGAGCGGAAGCCGGCCGGGGCGTTGGCAGCGAAGCAAACGCCCCGGCCACTTAACCAACTGTGTTTATCGTGATGCATGCAGACCAAAAGACAATGGATAACGGTGGTTCCAGACTGCGAGCGCCTGGGGGGTCCATTCGTCGACGCCTAGCTCGTACAGGGACATCGCTGCACGGTAGGTGCTAGGCGCTCGGACGGGGCCGCACCAACCTATATGTGATGACCTATAGGGCATCCGACCTATTCATGACTGGCGCCTGCACCCTGCCCTGAACTTGGGACTTGCAAAGTCCCATGGGTTCACCTTGCCGCTTCTTATCATAGGGAAGTCAGTTGGTACCGCAGCCTTAATTTATGATGATTCTCTGCGGTTTACAACTATGGCACTATCTGGTTTAACAGTTCAAATCCGTTTATTTCTGAGCTTGATGCACGTGAACTTGTAGAGTCTAGTACCCAGAAGAACGCCTAGAGGAATTTCATCCAGATACGTATGACATCATAGTCACACACATGAAAACCTACTTTCATCGTCATCCCGACGAGTACAGGATAAAGGGAAGAAGGGATACAATGGCAAATGCCGAGATTATGGACCGCTTTACGCCATAGGTAACACAGCTTTTCAGACAATTGCTAGATGAGAGAGACAATTGCTGGAAAAATTGCTACATTTGGCAGGCATTTCCATCTAAAAGCTTGCGAAAAATTACTGGCGAGCTTTGTGTATCATATATGAAGGTTGCCTTAATATCTCCAAGAGTGGAAAAGCTCCTTCAAGCTGCTGATTGGGACTGGATCTCCTGATGACATGAAACAGCTCATCGTGACGCATCGTGACACTATTACAACCGCATATGCTTTTAAATACCATGTTTTTCTCATTGTGAATGAAGATATACAGTTGGGATTCTTTGTATTTCTCGATAAGACATCAGTTTCGTGCTAAATCCACAGCATTTTTTAACCTAGCATAGTTGTAAAGCACACAACCAGAAAGAAGACAACTGTCTGCGATCATGATATGTCATGCTAACTTTGGCTCAAGCATGATTCCAACTCGTTAATAGCCTGCACCAAAACAATTGAATAATCATCCATCATGCCTTGCGCCCGTAATTTCTCTGTTGTTCTGATATCATACTGATATAGAAAACGGGTAACTGGCATGGGAAAATGCAAACGAAGACAAACAACTACGCCTTTTTTTCAAAAAACGGCAGCCCCAGTGAGGTAGTTCGTCAAGAACATACCACCCTTTTATGAATCCTCTTGAAAGCGTCCGAGAAATTCGGCGGGAGGTGGGTCCGTTTGGACCGTTTCTTTTTGTGCAACACTATAGGGCTGAAATAAAAGTGCACCAATCGTGGCTGGTCTTAGACGCTCCTCTGGCTGTACTGCCACTCCCGTGTTTATATTTTGTCAGAGATATTCAACTCCTGTCTGGCCCCTGTTATACAAATGCATCTACTGGTGTATTTTTTTACATTTTTTGGTGTGCCACGCAAAAATATATCACAAATGATTTGGGGTGATGTGAAGAAATGAAATTCATTGAAACATAATGATAGCTTTGAGCGCCTCTAACGATCTCAAGGGACCAATGTGTGCATCCATAGGCAACAACTACTTTTGCAAAGTCCACAATGAATCATGAAGCAGCTGGTTCCTGTTTTCACGCTCATGGCGTCTGACCGCATTGGGAAATCTGCAGTTATAGAGTACCTAACTCAGTTGATGTCAGTACTTGGTTTGCCGACATACATACATTCCGGCAGTGTTTTATTGTCCTGCATTAGGAGAGGGGAGTATCCCTTATATCCGCGGCCATTGCTGTTCTTGCTCCTCAGATTGCGAGCGCGCAGGGTCTAAAACTTTGTTATATTGTTCCTTTTTATGTGCCCTTCTGGCGACACGGGGGCTTCCGTTTCTTCAGGTCTGTTCGCTGTTTATGATAGAATAACATGCTGCCATTTATGACATGACACAGTTGCATTCAGTGCGGTTTGAGGAGGGTTGCTGGTGAACTGGATAAATCCGCATGCATTTTAAGGTAGTGCAAAAGTAGGTTGAATGCAACTTACATCGGAAGATGGGGGGTATGTTTAGGACTGCTGAACCCCGCTTTTGCCTTGAAAAGTGGGGGCCCTGCTCACCCCTATTCCTAAACCGATGTACGTAAGCCTACTCATATTCGGTGACCTCCAAGATGCCTCAACTTTTACCTAGTATGGAGTTACCATTTGCCCACGAAATTCTTTTATGGCAAGGGAGACTGCGGCAGCCGCTGTCAATAGCACGGTGCAAATATCAGAGCATGGCTCATCTTATCGCAGTCGGGGTTAATGGTCATTTGGGTGAGTGGGACTCTTGTTGCGGGCATAATGCGAGACGCTGCTGAATCAATGCAACGCATGAGTGCTGCCAGTGTTTGAAAGGTCAGATACTGACTGCATGGCTAGGCGGTTGTGGACGATTTCTACATAAAGGCTTGTCTTGCTAAAGGACACAATTCCTCCAGGAGCCCAAATTTTTAAACAGCTTGACGTTGGCAGAGTGAGATGAGAGACGCGCGCCTCCCCCTTTTCGCCAAGATTCGAATTCACCACCTTTAATCTGGTCTGTCACGTTGACTTGCACACATAGGCAGACAGATAGAGCTGTGCAAAGCCGGCCTATAATGCTAAAAAGACAACATCTATATCAGTAGGAGCAAATGGATCGAAAAAGGATGGGGATAGCCACGGCAGCCTGTTTTTCGTGAGCATCTCCTTGGTGTCAAACAAAGCCAACGGTGATGTTGATAAGCTTCTGTTAAATTGTAAACATTTGTATGCCTGTCCTGCAATGATTTAAACATTTCACAATTGAACCCACGAGACAACATACCTACACCACATATGACCCAACCCTAGCGACTTACGCGGCGGATAAGGCCAGCGTTCTGTTTTGTTATTTTATATGTGTCTCGTTTGTGTAAAATTAATCTTACCGCGAGCAGGATTCAATCTACCAGCAGCTGGTAGGCTGCTGTTGTATTACAGGAATTTGTATTATTACTAAAACTAACTTGAACTATTCCACCCAAATTCACCCAGCCGGGTACCCCATAAATCTCATATAACACACGGGACGGACGAGGGAAGGGTCCAGCGACCACTGACGTCATATTACCAGTATTCCGAAGCAAATGACTTCCCTATGTCCACACACGGCAAGGAGAACTCCAGGTGCGAATATCTGAGACAGCGTCTCGTATTTGCATTTGAGGCGGCTCGTACCAAATCGACGATAACATTCTACAGTCTTAAAAACATCACAACATTGTAGCACCACCAGCAGAGCTTCCTAGTAACAGTCTCATCACTCAGCAAATTGCATGAAGGGATGGTGGCCCTTCTCCGACCTTGGGGGACGGGGAAACGGGGGCAATCACCGACCGCCGTGAAGCAGCCGACTAAACCTCCCCGCAACATGTGAGTGTTACCGCTGGCAACGGGAGTGGCTCCCAGTTAGAGCGGCCCTCAGCCAGTATAAAGCTGGCCAGCACCGGTCCACAAGCATCACAGACTCCAGCGAGTTCAGCCATGAGAATCCTGGTGAGTCCTCCACGGATGGTTCCACCAAACACGGATGGTTCAATGACCATATCTTCAACATAGGACAACACAGGCAATGTGGTGAAGTTTTGACGTAACCTTTCAATGGTGTCGTACATGACTAAGTAAAAATTTTATCGGTGTTCCGATTTTGCATGCTTTTAAATGCAAATGCTTGCTGAATACAGCAATTTTCCTATATGATGACTTTGATCACACCATCGCTTTATTGTGTCATGGAAAGTTTTTATGACGTCAGATTCACAGCGAGTGTTGCCACGTCAGAGTTGCCGCTATAGCGCACGGCAAGACTCACTTGTAGTGCTTTTATTAACTGCACAGTGGCAGTGTTCATCCATGAGTGTCCATTGAACCCACGTGCGTTAAGTGTGTGTGATTTGGCTGTCTCTCGTGGTTTTGTTGCATTTTTTCGTGAGAGTATTTTTGTTTTTGCAGTTGCGTTTTCGATTACGGCGCCATTCCTAGGTTATTTCTGCCTTTTGTCTGACTCATTAGCAATTGCCCGAATAGCTGTGCAATACATGGTGTAAAGCGGTCCGTGATCCCCGCAACATGCGAGTGTTACCTCCGGTCACGGGTGTGGCTCCCAGTTAGAGCGGCCCCCAGCTGGTATAAAGCTCGTCGGCAACGGTCCACGATTAGCACAGACTCCAGCGAGTTCAGCCATGAAAATCCTGGTGAGTCTTCCGCTTGCGATGCTTGCTAACGACATGCATCACGATGAGCTGCTTCATTTCATCAGGAGATCCGGTCTCAATTAGCAGTTTCAAGGAACTTCCCACACTTGGAGATATTGAGGCAACCTTCATACATGATATACGAAGCTCGCTAGTAATTGTTCCCGTGGTTTTAAATACCGCTTTAAGGATCTAACTGCTTAAAACTTAAATGCATTTGGCTGCTGGCGATGACAGAGTCAATGCGAGAGTTGCCGCGTCAGAGTGATCGCTGTAGCGGACGGCGAAACTCACTTGTAGCGATTTGACGTGACGCAAGCCGACATTGTTGATCTATTAGTGTGAATTGAACATACGAGCGCCATATGCGTATGATTTGGTTTTTTCTCGTGGTGTTGTTGACTATTTTTTCCTTCTTTTCGTGACACTACCGTTGCCTTTGCAGCTACGTTTTCGATTACGGCGCTATTCCTGTGTCGTTGTTCTTGGAGTTATGCCCATCTCACCTAGCAGGTGTTCGAACAGCTGTGTCAGCTATGGCGTAAACGGTGTGTCATCGCGACATTTGTTATGGCAGTTCTTCTTTCTTTTATCCTGCGTCCCTCGTAGCGCGATATGTGTTGTGGTTGTAAACTGTAGAGAATGATAATGAATTAAGCATGAGTTAGCAAGCGACTTCCCTATGGTTAGATGCGGCAAGGCAACCCTTCGAGACTTTGCGAGTTCCAAGTTCAAGGCAGGCTGCACGCGCCAGTCACAAATAGGTCGGTGCCCCCTTATGCGGCACCCGTCCGATCGTCTAGCAAATACCGCACAGAGGGGTTCCGGGCTAGGCATCGGCGGATAGATCCCCAGGCGCGTGCAGTCTTGCCCCACCGTTTTCCATTGTCCTTTATTCTGCATGCATGACCCCAAACACGAATGGTTAAATGACCATATCTTCAACATCAGACAACACAGCCAATGCAGTGAGGTTTTCACGTGACTTTACGTGGCGTACATGTCTAAGTCAAATTAGTATCGGTGTTTCGATATTGCATGGTTTTAAATGCAAATGTCTGTTGAATATAACAATTTTGCTATAGTATGACTTTGATCACGCCATCGCTTTATTGTGTCATGGAAAGCTTTTATGACTTCAGATTCACTGCGAGTGTTCCCACGTCAGAGTAGCCGCTGTAGCGGACGGCGAGTCTCACTTGTAGTGCTTTGACATACTGCACGGTGGCAGTGTTGATCTATGAGTGTGAATTGAACCCACGAGCGTGAAATATGTGTGATTTGGCTGTTACTCGTGGTATTGTTGTATTTTTGGTAATAGTATTTTTGTTTTCGCAGTTACATTTTCGATTATGGCGCCATTGCTGTTTTTTCTGCCTTCTGCCTGCCTCATCTACCAATTGTCCGAATAGCGGCGTTTTCCATGGTGTCAAGCGGTCCGTGATCGCGACATTTTCTATTACATCCTTTTTACCTTTATCCTGCACTAGTCGGCATTACAACGCCAAAATAGGTTTTCGCGTCATGTGACTATGATGGCACACGTATCTGGATGACATTTCTGTATTCGTGCTTTTGGGTACTAGGCTGCACAAGTTCACGTGGCTCAGGCTCAGAAACAACAGGATTTGAAGTCCTGAAACGGACAGGGTCATGGTTCTAAAGTGCAGAGAATCATCATGAACTAAGCATTCGGTAGCAAGTAACCTCCCTATGGTTAAATACTGAAGGCGATACCGTGGGACTTTGTGAGCCCCAGGCCCAGGGCAGGCTATCTCAGTTCAAAATCCCATACAAATGTGATAAAGTCCCTTTAACGGAAATTATTTAGAATTTCAAAAATGTTTCTCCAAAATCACTCCTTTGTTGCAACAACGCAACTGTTGTATGTCCGCAGGGTGACATCAGGTCCAAGATGTTAAAAAGGATGTTAAAATTAATGGAATGCCTTTTTGTCTCACAGATGTTTTATGCATATTGCGATCTCAAATTTCCACTCCGCACCAATAGCTCGGTGAATATATGACAGGCTTTGTCTACTAATTATTTTACGCAGCAACGTTCTTTGGAACTGCTTTTCTTCTTCAAGCTCTTTTCACACCAAATATTGGGTTGACTTTGCCCTTTTCAGATGGCAGTGTGCGCTGTCCTGGCCGTCGCGGCTGCCCAGTACTCCCAGCCCTACAGCAGCCAGGCCTACTCGGTACGACCGGACGCCTCCAGATACTCGACCAACTTGGCCGCCCCCAAATACGCTTCTGCCGCCTATAACGCCTTCGCTACCAACGCCCCGGCCGGTGTCTACCCCCAGGTCAACGGTGTCACCAGCCAATTCGACGGTAAAATCCCCGTCTTTCCTATCGTCGGCTCGTTCAGTTACGCCGACCTCAATGGTGTGAAACAGACGGTCGACTATGTTGTGGACGAGTTTGGCTACCACGTGTCTGGCACCAACCTGCCGGCGAATGCCGTCACCGGCATGAAGAGGCCCGCCGATGCTGCTGCTACCAACAGTGGCTACTCCAAGTAACGCAGCGCTCTGCCAATCGGCGATACCCCTGAGGTGGCTGCCGCCATGGCTGAGCACGCCGCCTGTACAATGCAGCCGTTCTTGGTGTCTACCCTCAGACGCACGCTGCCTCCGGCGCTCCCGTCACGTTCCAGTGCACGTACGGCCCGGAGGGCGTTTGTTTCTCGTACAGCTCTATTCACCCGAACCCCTCTCTTACCTTTGGATGTTTTGGTAAGTGCGTTGAGCCTGCTCACCTGCAACCAAATGCTGACTTTTCATCTTTGACTCGCTCCCTAATGTTCTGTTTGTGTTCATATGCGGTTACACCGGAAGTCTGTCATATTTGGTGTTTGTCTCGCCTTGATGCCAGGATACGTACTTGTAGGTTATTGAGCTTCGTTGATACGAGGAACGTAAAGATGTGGATCCACTTCGACGTAATACAAAATATGCTTGGAAGCGATGGTATAGCTGTATTCAGTGAAAGGGTGGCGAACACATGCATCCTTGTTTTTCACCATTCCATGCAGTTCATAGCCACGTCTTTTTGAAGACTACCGGTCATCTTG
Source organism: Pollicipes pollicipes (assembly GCF_011947565.3). Lineage (NCBI taxonomy): Eukaryota > Metazoa > Arthropoda > Thecostraca > Pollicipedomorpha > Pollicipedidae > Pollicipes > Pollicipes pollicipes. The sequence goes on from NW_023596576.1 coordinate 35,680,283, forward strand.
TTTTTAAGCTTGACGTCCGAACTTCTGCAGGCTTTGGCATCAAGGGACAGGAGTTGGCCTTCAACTATTTTAATGTGTTGAGTGGAAGTTTCGAACACGAATCACTTTTGTGCTACGTGATGCGAGGATTCGCGCAGTGGTAAGAGCTATGATTGAGAAAAGACTGCTATGGAAGAACGTGGAAGTAACGTCATGAACAGATAAGCAAATGGAAGAAAATACAAAGTCCAGGGCGAATATAAAACACAGTGAGAAAGCGCTAAAACGCCAGCGCAGGACAATCCTCGGGCTCAGCAAGCGCGCAAAAGCAAACAGCTGCGCCTCTCGACGTATTCAAACGATGCCACATTGATGAGGATAATTGATAATTACTGATTACTTGTCGAGGGCAGCATTTTCCTCTGAAATCTTAACCATTAGTTACAAGTGAGCTGATTTTACAGAGAGCTAGACTTGCTCTTGAACCAGGGTGGGAGTGAAAAATGCCGTCGCAAAAAGACCGTGCAGGAGTGAAAAAATCAATTCACAAAAGATTGAACTTATGATCTCGTAACTGATGGTTCAACGAACAAAGACATGTATTTCCAGTTTGCATGGACGTAATATCATAAACCTGGCAAAACTGTTTTTCAACATCTTAAGCATTAAAGTGAAACAGAATACATTACAGCATCGTAATTTCATGACAGTGTGATGGGCATAACAAATTGTTAACACCAAAAATTTCATGCTACACTTTGCGGTTCCCTTCCATAGCACTTTCAACAGAGACCAAAGCAAAGAAATTAAATAACAAAACAACATCAGAACATTCAGCAAGCATAGAACGCTCACACAAAAAAGCATTGGACTCTTGCACATCAGCCCATCGCAAAGTCAAGCACAATAGACGTGCGTTTGGCTTCTGTTCAGATGGGGTGAGGGAAAACAAACATTTAGTCATCGTTTATTACAAAATACCAATGCTCATTACCATGAAAGTAGCACAACTATGCCGAACCTAAAGAAGCCCTACTTCATCTCATCCTGTCTAACCTGTTTGTATCACAGCCGCAGCTGTGAGTTACTGATTTTTGCACAGTTCCTATAGCCACTTGCCATGCACTTAACCAACATAACGTAACTTAGAGTAGCCCATACGTTGAACATCATTTCAACTCACCGATGTTTTGGCCGCAGCGTTTGTAATAAAAACATGATAAAGATAAGTTTTGGCTGGTTTCGCCTTGCATTTTTATTCAGTTCATTTGCGTATGCGCACTGACATGAAAAAATTTGACAACAGAAATCAAAACACTTAAAATCACTTTTGAACAGCTTATTTTGATTGCCATGGTTAACCCATGTCAAGGGCAATAATGAGTAAGCTACACAAAACAATTTCTCTTTTCCAAAAGTAACAGAACTTGCAGATAACCATGCCATATTGCTGTTTGTCTTTTCAGCTGCAGCTAAGGCATTTATTTAGACCTGTTTATTCACAGTTCATGACAAGGTTTGAGATGTTGGGTTCACCTTTTTAACTGGATGGTCTGACTATTTGGTACATAGTCATATTGCATTAAACTCATATTGTAATTGCTATGCAGATTAGAGCATCCCTATGTTAAAAATATAGTGCATATATACAGTAGTCATTTCCCAGTCAGCAAACCATAACTATAGACAACATCTGGTTGAAACAGCCATGGGTGACCACAAGAAAGTTGGGGTAAATAATCAAGAATATGGAACAAGATAAGCTCATTGCATCCCTTGTGGTATCATAACTTGTATTATGAAAAACACTCGGTGTTTTTAAACAGAAAATAGCTAATGGCCAATCATGCGTTAAAAGCAGGTAAGGTAAGCAATTATTTGAACCACCGGTGACTTGCTGGCTTTTTCCTGCTCCCCCAAAAGAAAGTCAGTACCTTTTGCATGATCTGCTGGCAGACAGTCATCCCACTCACCTCCCAAGTATAAATATTAGTCATGCCCACCAACCTAGAGATTAAAATGCGAAACAAGTAAGAGGTGTGCATGATAAACACCTCCAGAGGGCTGAATTTCACCATGAAACACCTCTGTATTAGCTGCGTTAGGTCTGTACCGAAGCTCTATATGGCAGCATTAGAGTAGCCTTGTCAGGTAGCCTGGGGAGTTCTACACTCGAAAGACATAGAGTTGTCATTATTGAACACCACCATGAACCAAGAAAACGGTTAACAGAGGGTTTAACGTGGCAAACATGGCGGTAAAAGTAAGTCCTGTACTTCCCATTGTCTTCTTCGTTCCCTCGGAATGGTTCACTCTTATGTGTGTGTATGATTGGGGCTTTACGACGCACTCAGCTGCTGAGGCTATATGACGTCGCCTGCCTGTCACCCTGGCAGGAAGGGCGGGCACCTTAGGGATTGTTCACTCTTGGGCGGATATCGAACATGTTTGGGCGGCTGGCGAATTAATCCAATTTATGTATGAAATACGTGCACGTGTGCAGTTGGAGCTTCTTGCAGAGAAATTGTTCAACATTTTAAGCACCAGATGGTTGTTCTAAGGGCAATCGAAAAGAAAGGAAAACTAATGTGGTATGCCACTCGTATCATAGCAAGAAAAACGGAAGTAGTTCAATACCTATAAAGATTGATACTTCTCTGGCAAAATGTCGTAATCAGCGGAATTGACTTAAAATCTGTTAAGACGAGTGATCACACGGTGATGTTCGGCTTGCAAATTTAAGTTAGAAGACATTTCTTGAATTTTTAACTCTTGCATTTCGGGAGTGATGCGATTTAGTGGTCAAGTTTTCTCGGGAAAAAGGATACACGTGGAGTGAAATTCTCTATCAAGTCTTGCTGGTGCTTGCACCAGGCTTTGATTTCGTGGCGTGGTCGTGAGACCAAAAAATAGGGGATGCGTCAAAACCTTGCATTTGGCAATCAGCTGCCGATCGTGATGCATTTTGTAAACAAACCAAACATAATGCGTGCAAGTAGCTGGAGCCGCTTGGGTTCTTGAGCTTGGAGGCACCTGACGCCCTTGCTCTGTGCATACAAAGACATGATTCAGGTGCAGGTGAGGCACGACATAGCCATAGATGTCCAGGTTCTGCGTAGCCTCGTTTATGCTTGGTGGTTTGAAGTGAGCTCGGTTTTGGATGACGTCTGAAAACCTGAGAAAGGGAAATAGGGGTTTGGCATGTGCGATTAGACAATGTCAGGCAGGAGTGAAGTTCACATGAAACATGAGGAAAAGGAGTGAAAAACACGTCCTCAGAGGGTGTTGCTTTACACTCAAAGCCGGCAGTTCTAGGACACTGTCTGTGATGCTTGTGGACCGGTGCTAGCCAGCTTATACCGGATGGAGGCCGTCCTAACTGTTGAGTCACGCCCGGGGCCAGCGGCAACACTTGCATGCTGGGGGAGGTTTAGTCGGCTGCGTCACGGCGGTCGGTGATACTCATCGTTTACCCGTCGGCTAAGGTCGGAGAAAGGCCCATCCCCTCATGCAAAGTACTGAGTGATGAGCCTGTTGGTGGAAAGCTCTGCTAGCAATGCTTCAATTTTGTACATGCTGTAAGACGGTAGAATGCTAGCGCCGGCGTAGTGCGAGCCGCCGGACGCTGTCGCAGATGGTCGCACCCCGAGTTTTCCTTGCCGTGTCTAGATAGGAAAGTCATTTGCTACCGAATGCTGCTAATACGACGTCAGTGGTTGCCTCACCTGTATCGCCACGGGATCCCCAGGCACGGTTGCTGTGGGCGCCGGATGCTGGCCTCGGCCCCGGGTGTTATATAAGATACCTTTGGGAAGCCCGTCTGGTTGAATTTGCGTGGAACAGTTCAAGTTAATTTGGGGAGGAATATAACTGTCTGTAGTACGGCACCAGCTTATCAAACTTAGTGTAAGCTTAAGTTTGCATCAAGGGGCCGCTCACAAATAAAAAACAACAAAATAGAACGCTGGCCTCGTCTGTCGCGTAAGTCCGTGCGGTTGTGTCATGTGTGGCATATGTATGTTGTTCCGTGGGTTTAATTGGCGTGGATTATTTCATATTAGTTTAGAGCAAGCATACACATCTTTGCAACACAACTGAAGCTGATCGAAGTCACCGTTGACCATGTGGTACTGTCAAACATTGACCATCTTTTGGTGCCGAGGGGACGCCCACAAAACACAGGCCGCCGTCTTCATCCCCATATTTTTTCATCTACTTACTTCTAGTGATATAAATGTTGCCTCTGTAGCATTACATCCCAGGTTTGAACAGCTCAATCTATCCACTCATGTCTGCAAATCGATATGAAATGCTAATTTAAAATGGCGGGGGAAGGCAAATGAAATGCGTTTCAATGAAATGATATCTTTCAGCGCCTCCATTGATTTCAAGGGACAACCTATCTGCTATGCTATCTACTACTACCAGCGATCTGCCTGAAACCTGCTGGCTACGACTGCTTTATGTAGTAGAAGTCAGGATTTTATTCTGCAATGAACGGCTGACGAGGGTACTGAGTAAAAATCCAAGGTTTATTTAGTAATAAAGCCTTCACTCCGTCACTCTACATAGCCTTGCTTCTTCTGCACGACTTCTTACAGTACGCCTTCCCCACGATCTTATGGAGTGCAACTGTGAGAGCACATGTTCATGGTATGATGCATCCTTAAAGTGTCTCTGGATTGATCAAACGACCCCCGTGCCGCCAGAACAGCGGCCGGAAAGCACTTTGAACGGGAACGAAATGACCCTTCAGCCCTAGATCAGCAATAATAATGTGCCCTCCAAGTGCTCAACTCACGGGAATCCTTGCCCTGAAGGCGTAAAACATCGCAAAAATGATGCATGGGATGGACCGAAAGGAGGTAAAAATGAAAATGGTCCACTCATGCTCGCCTCGGAACGTTATTCTTTTGCAGAACCGAATAGTGAAAGTAGTAACACGAACAGTTCTAGGCCCAGAATCCTCGCAATCTAAGGAGAAAGAGGAGCATTGACCGCTGATGTAAGGGATCCTTCCCCGTTCAAATGCAGGGCAATGAAACAGCGCTAGAATGTACGCAAGTGGGCAAACCAAATATATGCGTCCGGTAACCGGTAAAAATAACCCAAACTCCTCCCGCCGAACTGCTTAGAGGCTTTTATGTTAGATGGTGGGATGGTTCTAGGTCCCTGCCGATCTATCTCCGCGGGGCTTCTGTTAGTGAAGAAATGTTTTTGTCTTTGTGTGCATTTCCCATGCTAATATCGTACTTGTCATATCAGTTTGATGTCAAAATAAGAGGAAAATTACAGGCGCAGGTCATGATGCCTGGTAACTCAACTGTTATGGTGCAGGCGTTTGACGAGTTGTAATCATGCATATATATATATATATATATATATATATATATATATATATATATATATATATATATAGGTGAATCTATCTATAAATAATCTCCCTCTCTGCATTAAAAATGGAGAAATATATTACTTAAGCACATTTGGTTTCCACCAGCATTTTTACGCTGCAGCTCGATGGGAACAATATTTTTAGCATAGAATAATTATGACTGATTCATCCATAAATAAGTTTGCTTCTTAAAACAAGCAATGATAAATGATATGAAACGCTTACCTTTTTATGCCGCTCTCCATCTAAAACCCTGCAGGTAAACACATTTGACACCTATGTATTTTGGGTGATAAATAGATGTTATTTAAGTCGGAACAATGGCAGATGCAGCATATCTCCTAATTTGTCATGGCTGGCAAAAGTATCTGCTAATTAGTGCATATGGTATGATCAGTAGTTGCTTGAAAGCCATTTTCTTATCAAAGTGCAACCTCTGTTAGTTGAAATGAATATGTGACAAATATATTTACGACACTATTTATGCTTACACCAGCATAAGGAGACAATGGGAAGCACGGAACTTACTTTTACCGCCATTTTTGCCCTGTTAAACCCTCGGTTAACCGTTCTCTTGGTTCATGGCTGTGCTCAATAAGGACAAATCTCAGCCTTTCGAGTATCGAACTCACCAGGCTACCTGACAAAGCTATTCTAGTGCTGCCACATAGAGCTTTGGTACAGACGCAAGGCAGCTAACACGGAAGTGTTTGATGGCGAAATTCTGACCTCTGGAGATGTTTATCATGCACACCTCTTACTTATTTCGCATTTTAATCTTGTAGGTTGGTGGGCATGATTGATATTTATATTTGGGGGGGGGGGGGGGGGGACGATTGGGATGACACTGTCTGCCAGCAGATCATGCAAAAGGTGCTGACTTTGTTTTGGGGGAGCAGGAAAAAGCCACTAAGTCGCCAGTGGTTCGAGTAATTGCGTACCTTACCTGCTTTTAACACATGATTGGTAACCAGACTTAGCCATTGTCCGTTTTAATCCACTGAATTTTTTCATAATGCAACTTATGATGGCACAAGGGATGCAACGGGCTTATTTTGTTCTATATTCCTGATTATTTACCCGCAATTACTTGAAGTGGTCCCTCATGGCTGCTTCAACTAGATGTTGTTTATAGTTATGGTTTGCTGGCTGGCAAATGACTCTAGTGTATATATGCACTATATTTTTAACACAGGGATACTCTAATCTGCATAGGAAATATAATTTGAGTTTAATATTAGTATGTAACAAATAGTCCGACCATCCCATTTAAACTGTGAAGACAACATCTCAAACTTTGTCATGAACTATGAATAAACGGGCCTAAATAAATGCTTTTGCAGCAGCTGAAAAGGCAGGCAGCAATACTGGCATGGTCATCTGCAAGCTATGTTACCTTTGAAGAAGGGAGATTGTTTTGAGGAGCATACTCGTGATTGCCCTCGACATGGATTAACCATAGCAAGCAAAATGAGCTGTTCAGAGTGATTTTAAGTGTTTTGATTTGTGTTGTCATATTTTCTGATATCAGCAAGCATACACAAATGAACTGAATAAAAATGCAAGTTGAAACCAGATAAAACTGATCTTTATCATGTTTTTATTACAAACGCTGAGGTCAACACATAGGTCAGTTGAGATGATGTTCAACGTATGGGCCACTCTAAGTTAGGTTATGTTGCTTGAGTACATGGCAAATGGGAGTAGCAACTGTGCAAAAATCAGTAACTCACACCTGCTTCTGTAATACAAAGAGGTTAGACAGAATGAGATGAAGTAAGGCCTCTTTACGTTAGGCATAGTTACGCTACTTGCATGGTAATAAGCATTGCTATTTTGTAAGAAACGATGACAAAATGTTTGTTTTCCCTCACCCGATCTGAACAGAAGCCAAACGTATGTCCATAGTGTTTGACTTGGCGATTGGCTGATATGTAGGCGTCCAAGAATGTTTTTTTGTGTTTTATGCTTGCTGAATTTTCTGTTGTTATTCTGTGAGTGAATTACTTTGCTTTGGTTTGTGTTAAACGTGCCGGGGAAGGGAACTGCATAGAGCAGCATCAAATGATTGGTGTTAATAATTTGTTACGCCCATTACACTGTCATGAAGTTACGATGCTTTAATGTATTGTTCCACTTTAATGGCCCAAGAGGTTAAAAACTAGTTAAGTTTTCTCAAGTTTATGATAATACGTCCATGCCAACTTGAACTACATGTCTTTGTCTGCTGAACCATCAGTCGCGAGGTCATAAGTTCAATCTTTTGTAACTTGATTTTTTCACCCCCGTACGGTCTTTTTGCAACGGAATTTTTTACTCCCACCCTAGTTCAAAAGCGATTTTAGCTCTGTGTAAAATCAGCTCAATTGTAACTAATGGTTACTATTTCAATGAAAAATATTGCTCTTGACAAACGATGAGTAATTATGAATTATGCTCATGAATACAACATCGTTTGAGTACGTCGGGAGGCGCAGATCTTTCCTGTTCTGCGCTTGCTGATACCCCGAAGATTGTCCCTCACGTGCGTTTTACCCTTTTCTCGTGGTGTTTTATACTCGCCCTGGACTTTGTATTTTGTTCCAATTGGTCATCTGGTTAGAGCACTACTTCCACGTTCTTCGATCCCGGTCTTCTCTCAGTCATAGCTCTTACCACTGCACGAATTCTCGTATCACGTAGCGCAAAAGTGATTCGTGTTCGAAACTTGCACTCAAGTTTATTATTATTAAATCTTATCATTATATTTCTTAGCTATTTGTTATTTATTTTAATTACTAACATGGTTGAAGGCCAACTGCTGTCCGTTGATGCCATAGTCTGCAGACGATCACGGATATCAAGTTTAAAAACAAGACGACTTTAAGTCCTCAAAAAGGCGCAGCTATGAACTGCATGGAATGGTTAAAAATTATGATGCATGTGTTCGCCACCCTTTCACTGAATACACCTATACCACCGCTTCCCAGCATATTCTATATTACGTCGAAATTATGGCAGGTTTCCGGGGAAACGGCATATGAACACAAACAGACCGTTTGGGAGCGAGTCAGAGATGAAAAGTCAGCATTTGATTGAAGGTGAGCAGGCTCAACGAACTTACCAAAACATCCAAAGGTAAGGGAGGGGGTTCGGGTAAATAGAGCTGTATGAGTAAGAAACGCCCTCCGGGCCGTACGTGCACTTGAACGTGACGGGAGCGCCGGAGGCAGCGTACGTCCGAGGGTAGACACCAAGAGCGGCTGCGTTGTACAGGCGTCGTGCTTAGCCATGGCGGAGGCCACCTCAGGGGTATCGCCCATTGGCAGAGCGCTGCGTTACTTGTGGTAGCCACTGTTGGTAGCGGCAGCGTCGGCGGGCCTCTTCACGCCGGTGACGGCAGCCGCCGGCAGGTTGGTGCCAGACACTTGGTAGCCAAACTCGTCCACAACATAGTCCACCGTCTGTTTCACGCCATAGAGGTCGGCGTAACTAAACGAGCCGACGATAGGAAAGACGGGGAGTTTACCGCCGAATTGGGTGCTGACACCGTCGAGCTGGGCGTGGAGACCGGCCAGGATGTTCGCAGCGAAGTCGTTATAGGCGGCAGAAGCGTATATGGGGGCGGCCAAGTTGGTCCCGTATGTGGAGGCGTCCGGTTGTACCGAGTAGGCCTGACCGCTGTGGGGCTGGGCGTACTGGGCAGCCGCGACGGCCGCGACAGCGCACACTGCCATCTGAAAGAAACAGAGTCAACACAAGATTTGTTGTTGAAAATGTGCTGGAACAAGAAAAGCAGTCCCAAAGAACGTTTCTGCTGAAGGTAATTAGTAGGTAAAGCCTGTCATATATTTACCGAGCCATTGGCGCCGAGTGGAAAGTTGAGATCGCAATATTCATCAAACATCTTTAAGACAAAAAGGCATTCCGTTCATGTTAACATCTTTTTTAACATCTTGGCGCTGATGTCACCCTGCAGATAACTAACGGTTGAGCTGTTGCAACAAAGCAGTGACTATGGAGAAACATTTTTGAAATTCTAAATCACTTCCGTTAAAGGGACTGTATCACATTTGTATCGGGTTTTGAACTGAGATACCCATCTTCATGACCATTCTCTGAAGTTTACAGGCGCAGCCATGTCCGGTCTAAGACTTTAAGTCCTCTTCTTTGTGAACTCGATGCACTTGAATTTGTGGAGCCTAGTAAACATCGGAACACACATAGGAATTTTACCCCCGCACGTATGCCATCATAGTAGTGAGGTGAAAACATCGTTACATTGGCTATGTTGGTGAATATATGGCCACATATGGTGATGATATTGCCATTTGACCATTCGTGTTTATGCTGATGCATGCAGGATAAAGGACAATGGATAACGGTGTGGCAAGACTACACCAACCTGGGAGTCTATTCGCCGACGCTTAAGTCGCACAGGAACCCGTCTTCGCGGTATGTGTTCGGCGCTCGAACGGGGGACGCATAACGGGATATTTGGCATATTCATGGCTGGTGCGTGCAGCATGCCCTGAACTTGGGACTTGCATAAGCCCCATGGGGTCTTAAACTCCCATGAGGTCGCATTCCGCATTGAACCATAGAGAAGATAATTGCTACGGAATAATTAATTCATGATAATTCTCTCCACCGACCAACTCTGACCCTGTCTGGTTCAACAGTCCAAATCCTCTTGTTTCCGAGCCTGAGCCACGTGAACTTTTGCAGACTAGTACCCAAAAGAACGAATAGAGGAATTTCGTCCAGATACGTATGTCATAGTCACGTCGCGTGAAAACCTATTTCGGCATTCCCATGCCGACGAGTGCACGATAAAGGGTAGAAGGGATGCCATGGCAAATGTCGCGATCACGGACCACTTTATACCATAGGTAACACAGCTATTTGGAAATTGCTAGATGAAGCAGACGGAAGACAGAAATAATTCAGGAATGGCGCCGTAATCGAAAATGCAACTACAAAAGTAAAAGACTATCACGAAAAAATCCAACAATACCACGAGAAACAGCCAGATCACACGCACTACAAGTGAGTCTCGCCGTCCGCTACAGCTGCAGTTAAAGGCGCTACATCACATTTGTTCTCTGAAGTTTACAGGCACGGCCATGTCCGGTTTAAGACTTTAAATTCTATTCTCTCTGAGCTCGATGCACCTGAACTTGTGGAGCCTAGCAAACATCAGAACACCCATAGGAATTTTACCCAGCCACGTATGCCATCAGAGTAGTCAGGTGAAAATCTCCTATCTTGTACTTATGGTGAGGACATGGCCATTTAACCATTTGTTTATGCTGATGCATGCATGACAAAAGACAATGGACAACGATGGGGCAAGACTACACGAACCTGGGAGCCTATTCGCCGAGGCTTAAGTCTCACAGGGACCCCTCGGCGCGGTATGTGCTAGGCGCTCGAACGGGGGCCGCATAACGGGATATTTGGCCTGTTCATGGCTGGTGCGTTTAGGCTGCCCTGGACTTGGGGCTTGCAAAGTCCCATGGGGTCGCCTTTCGCATTTAACCATAGGTAAGTTACTACTACCAGCGGGAAGTTAACCATAGGGAAGTTACTGTTACTACTAGCGAATGCTTAATTCACGACGATTCTCTGCAGTCTAGAACTATGACCCTGGCTGGTCCAAGACCTCAAATCCTCTTGTTTCTGAGCCTGAGGCACGTGAATAAAACAATGAGGCATGCAGAATAATGGACAATGGAAAACGGTGGGGTAAGACTACACGCGCCTGGGAGTCTATCCGTCATGGCTTAGCCCGGGACCTCTCTGTGCGGTATTTGCTAGACGCTCGGACGGGTGCCGCATAAGGGTGCATCCGACCTATCCATAACTGGCGCGTGCAGCCTGCTTTGGACTTGGAACCCGCAAAGTCTCGAAGGGTTGCCTTGCCGCATCTAGCCATAGGGAAATCGCTTGCCAACTAATGCTTAATTCATTGTTATTCTCTGCAGTTTACAACCATAACACCTAACGCATTACGAGGGACCCAGGATAAAAGGAAGCGGGGATGCAATAACAATGTTGCGATCACGCACCGCCTTACGCCATAGGTAACACAGCTATTCGAACACCTGCTAGGTGAGGTGGGCATAACTCTGAGAAAAATAGCCCAGGAATAGCGCCGTAATCGAAAACGTAACTGTAAATGCCACGATACTGTCACGAAAAAAGAAAAAATTGTCAACACCACGAGAAAAAACCACATCACACGCATATAACGTTCGATGGTCAATTCACACTAATATATTAAGACTGTCGCCTTGCGGTACGTCAAAGCACTACAAGTGAGTTTCGCCGTCCGCTACAGCGACCAATCTGACGCGGCAACTCTCGCATTGACTCTGTCGTCGTCAGCGGTCAGTTTCATTTTAGTTTTCGGCAGTCAGATCCTTTCAGCATTATTCCAAAGCATACGAACAATTATTAGCGAGGTATATCATGTATGAAGGTTGCCTCAATATTTCCAATTGTGCAAAGTTCTTTGAAGCTGCTGGTTGGGACTGGATATCCTGATGAAATGAAACAGCTCATCGTGATGCATATCTTCAGCAAGCAACGCAAGCGGAGGACTCACCAGGATTTTCATGGCTGAAACTCGCTGGGGTCTGTGATAATTGTGGACCGGTGGCGGCCAGCTTTATACCAGCTGGGGGCCGTTCTAACTGGGAGCCACTCCCGTGGCCAGCGGTAACACTCACATGTTGCGGGGAGGCTGCGTCACGGCGGTCGGTGATTGCCCTCGTTTACCCGCACCCCTCAAGGTCGCAGAAAGGCTGCATTCCCTCATGCAAATTGCGGAGTGATGAGCCTGTTGCTGGAAAGCTCTGCTGGCAGTGATACAATGTTGTGATGCTTTTACGACCGCAGAGTCTTAGCATCGGCGTGGTATGAGCCACCTCAGAGACAAACACGGGCGCTGTCTCAGATATTCGTACCTGTAGTTTTCCTTGCTGTGTCTGGCCATGGGAAAGTCATTTGCTTCGGAATACTGATAATATGACGTCAGTGGTCGTCTGGCCTGTATCACCAATGGATCAACGGCCACGGCACTTCTCGGCGCCGGACGCTTGCCTCGTCCGTGCCGTGTGTTACGTAAGAAATTGATCGGGTGCCAGGCTGGGTGAATGTGGTCGGAATAGTTCAAGTTTATTTTCAGCAAGAATACAGACGCGTGTAATACAACAGCAGCCTACCAGCCTGCTCCCGGTGGGATCAATTTTACACAAACGAGACGCTCACACATCAAATAACAACAAAACAGAACGCTGCCCTTATGCGCCGCGTAAGACGCTGGGGTTGGGGCATATGTGGTGTATGTATGTTGTCATGTGGGTTTAATTATGGAATATTTATACAGTGTAGGTTAAGAGAAACTGGCCTCATCAGCCGCGTAAGTCGCTGTGGTTGGGTCATACGTGGTGTATGTATGCCGTTCTGAGGGTTTAACTGCGGAATATTTAAATCAGTATAGGTCAAGCATACAAATGTTTGCAAGTTAACAGAAGCTACCAACATCACCGTTGACTTTGTTTAACACGAATAAGATACTCACGAAAAACAGGCCGCCGTGGCCATCCCCATCACTTTCCATCCATTTGCTGCTAGTGATATATGTGTTGCTTTTGTAGCATTTTAGACCAGCTTTGCACAGCTCTATCTGCCTGCTTATGTATGCAAGTCAACGTGACATATCAGATTAGAGGTGGTGAAATCGAATGCTGGCGAAAAGGGGATAGGGCGCGTCACTCACCCAACTCTACCAGCGTCCAGCTTTTTAAAAATTTGAGTTCCTGAAGGAATCGTGTCCTGTAGCAAGACAAGCCTTTATGCAGAAATGGTCCACAACCGCCTAGCCATGCAGTGAGTATCTCACCTTTCAAACACTCGCAACACTCATACTTGGCTTTATTCAGCAGTATCTTGCATAATGCCCGCATCAAGAGTCCCACTCACCCAAATGACCATTAATATCGACCGAGACAAGACGAGCCATGCTCTGATATTTACACCGTGCTATTGACGGCGCTAACCGCAATCTCCCATGCCATAAAGAGATTTCGTGGGCAAATGGCCACTCCATACTAGCTAAAAGTTGAGGTATCTTGGAGGTCATTGAATATGAGTAGGCTTACGCACATCGGTTTAGGAACAGGGGTGAGCAGGTGCCCACTTTTCGAGGCGAAAGCGGGTGTCAGCAGTCTTAAAGGTCTCCCATCCACCTTCAAATGTAAGCTGTATTTAACCTACTTTTGCACTACATTTAAGATGCATGCCGATTTATCCAGCTCACCAGCGACCCTTCTCAAGCCGCACTGAATACAATCGCTTCGTGTCGTAAATGGCAGCATGTTATTCTATCATGAACGGCGAACAGACCTGAACAAACAGAGGCCCCCGTGGCGTCAGAAAGGCACATTAAAAGGAACAATGTAACAAAGTCTTAGACCCGGTTTTCACGGTGGGTCACGTCATAGCGTCACGATGAGTCACGATGCGTCACGATGAGCTGTTTTATGTCATCAGGAGATCCAGTCCCAATCAGCAGCCTGAAGCAGCTTTTCCACACCTGGAGGTATTAAGGCAACCTTCATATATGATATACAAAGCTCACTAGTGATTTTTCGCAAGCTCTTAAATGCAACTTTCTGCCAAGTGTAGCAATTTTTATATAAGAATGATTTTGATCATACCATCGGTTCATTGTGTTACGGAATGCTTGTATGACGTCATTGCCAATGCGAGAGTTGCCACGCAGAGTTGCCGCTGTAGCTGACGGCGAGACTCACTTGTAGTGTTTTAACATGCCGCACGGTGGCAGCGTTCATCTAGGATCTATATATCAACACTATCAATATCAATACTATCAATAATATCATCTATGATCTATATATCAAATTTCTCCTCATTACCTCCAACTATGTGAAACGGGACGCATTTTACGTCATGTATCAGTGCTTGTTTTAAACAGCGAAGCTTTTTATGAATTCATGACTTATAATTATGCCAAGCCTAGAATATTGATTTCTTTATGTTGCAGCCGGAAAAAATTGTTCAAAGTCATATGTGCTTATAAATACCATTTTTATCATTGTTAATAAATATATGCAGTTGAAATACTTTGTATTTCTAGGTAATATACCAGCTTCCTGCTAACTTGACGACATATTTTATCTTGTATAGCTGTAAAGCACACTACCTGAAAGAAGACAAGTGTTTGCGATAGTGCCATGCCATGCTAACTTTGGTTCAAGCATGATTGCAACTCGTTAATTTCCTGCACCATAACAATGGAATTCACAGCCATAACGCCTTGCGCCTGTAATTTCTCTATTGTTCTGATATCATACTGTTATGAGAAACAGGTGATTGGCATAGCAAAGTGCAAACGAAAACAACTACGCTTTTTCAGATAACGGCAGCCCCAGGGAGGTGGACCGTAAAGAACCTACTACGTTTTTTAAGAGTCTTGTCGAAAACGTCTGATGAATTCGGCGGGGAGGTGGGTCCGTATATGCCGTTTCTTTTTGTGCAACACTATAGGGCTGAAATCAAAGTGCACCAATCGTGGCTGGTCTTAGGTGCTCTTCTGGCTGTACTGCCACTCACGTGATTATATTTTCTCAGACAAACTCAATTTCCTGTCTGACCCCTGTCACCTCCATCTCCTGGTGTGGGTTTTTACATGTTTGTTGTGTGCCATCAAAAAAACATTCCAAATGATCTGAGGTGATGTGGAGAAATGAGATGAATTGAAACATGATACCTTTGAGCGCCTAGAACGATTTCAATGGACCAATGTGCGCATCCATAGGCAGCAACTACTTTTGCAAAGTCGACGATGAATCGTGAAGCAGCTGGTTCGTGTTTTCACGCTTATGGCGTCTGCAAATATAGGGAAATCTGCAGTTATAGAGTGCCTAACTCAGTTGATGCCAATACTTGGTTTGCCTACATGCACACATTCCGGCAGTGTTCTATTGTACTGCATTTGGAGAGGGGATCATCCCTTATATCCGCGGCCATTGTTGTTCTGGCTCCTCAGATTGCGAGCGCGCAGGGTCTAAAACTTCGTAATATTTTTTCTTTCAACGTCCCTTTCTGGCGACACGGGGGTGTCTTGGTCGATCCGTAGACATTTAAAAGAATACATCATGTCATTCTGCGCTCCATAAACATGCGTTGAAGGCACTGTAATCAGCCATGGAGGAGAACCGAGCCTATATGAAAGGACAGCAGGGAACCTTTGCTACTGAAGGAACCCTGGGTTTGCCCTCAGTATGTCTGTTCGCCGTTATGAAACCACAAGATGCAATTGTATACAGTGCGGCTTGAGGAAGGTTGCTGGTGAGCTAGATAAATCGGCTTGCATGTTTAAAATCGTGCAAAAGTAGTTTAAATACAACTTAGATCTTAAGATTGGGGGGGGGAGCATTCAAGACTGCTGACACTCGCTTTCGCCTTGAAAAGTGTGGCCCTGCTCCCCCTGTTCCTAAACCGACGTGCACAGGCAAGCTCATCTTCAATGACATCGCAGACACCGCAACTTTTAGCTAGTATGGAGTTACCATTTGCTCATGAAATCCCTTTACGTCAAGGGAGATTGCGGTAAGCGTTGTCAATGGCATGGTGTAAATACCAAAGCATGGCTCATCCTGTCACGGACGATGTGAATGGTCATTTGGGTGAGTGAGAATCTCGTCGCGGGCATAATGCGACAAGCTGCTAAATAAAGGCAAAGCTCGTGTGCCGCCACCGTTTGCCACTGACTGCCATGTCCGATACTGACTGCGTGACTAGGCGGTTGCTGACCATTTCTGCATGAACGCTTATCTTGCTGCAGAACACAAGTCCCTCGGGAACTCAAATGTCTAGATAGCCGGATGTTGGTGGAATGGGATGAGCGACGCGCCCTTTCCCTCCTTTCGCCAAGATTCGATTTCACTACCTTTAATCTGACATTTCACATTGACTTCCATACATAAGCAGACAGATACAGCTGTGCAAAGCTGGTCTATAATGCTACAAAGACAACATATATGTCACTAGCAGCAAATGGATGGAAAAGGGATGGGATGGCCACGGCAGCCTGTTTTTCGTTAGCATCTCCTTGGTGTCAGACAAAGTCAACGGTAATGTTGATAAGCTTCTGTTAAATTGCAAACATTTTTATGCTTGGTGTACACTGATTTCAATATTCCACAATTAAATCCACGAGACAACATACATACACCACATATGACCCTGCCCAACAAATTGCAGATCACTCAGCAAACTCCATGGGGGGATGGGGCTTTTCTGCGGCTTTGAGGGGGGCGGGTAAACGAGGGCTTTCACCGGCCGCCGTAATGCAACCCACTAAACCTCCCCGCAACATGCGAGTGGTGCCGCCGGCGAGGGCGTGGCTCCCAGTTATAGCGGCCCCCAGGTGGTATAAAGCTGGCCGGCACCGGTCCACAAGCATCACAGACCCCAGCGAGTTCAGCCATGAAAGTCATGGTGAGTCCTCCGCTTGCGTTGCTTGCTGACGATATGCATCACGATGAGCTGTTTCATTTCACCAGGAGATCCAGTCCCAATCAGCTTGAAGGAGTTTTCAACATATGGAGATATTAAGGCAACCTTCATACATGACATACAAAGGTCGCTAATAATTGTTCGCATGCTTTTAAATACTGCTGAAAGGATCTGACTCCTAAAAATTTAAATGCAAATGACCGCTGACGACGACAGAGTCAATGCGAAGTGTTGCCGCGACAGAGTGATCGCTGTAGCGGACGGCGAAACTCACTTGTGGTGATTTGACGTGCCGCAAGGCGACAGTGTTGATATATTAGTGTGAATTGAACATACGAGCGTTATATGCGTATGATTTGGTCTTATCTCTTGTGTTGTTAACAATTTTTTTTTTCGTTTTTTCGTGGCAGTATCGTTGCTTTTGCAGCTACGTTTTGGATTACGGCGCTATTACATCCCTTCATTTTTTTATCCTGCGCACCTCGTAACGCGTTATGTGTTATGGTTGAAACTGCAGAGAATGATAATGAATTAAGCATTAGTTAGCAGGCAACCTCGCTACGGTTAAATGCGGCAAGGCAACCCTTCGAGACTTTGCGAGTTCCAAGTCCAATGCAGGTTCAACGCGCCAGTCATGAATATTTCGGATGCCCTCTTATGCGGCACCCGTCCGAGCGTCTAGCAAATACCGCACAGAGAGGTCCCGGGCTAAGCCTCGGCGGATAGACCCTCCAGGCGCGTGTAGTCCTGGCCCACCGTTTTCATGGTCTTTTGTTCCGCATGCATCACACCAAACACAAATGGTTAAATGACCATATATTCAAGATAAGACAGCACAGCCGATGCGGTGAGGTTTTAATGTGACATTACTATGATGTCGTATATGTTGAAGTAAAATTATTTTCGGTGTTCTGATTTTGCATGCTTTTAAATGCAAATGCCTGCTGAATAGAATAATCGCGCTATAGGATGATGTTGATCACACTATCGCTTCATTGTGTCATGGAACGTGTTTTATGACGTTAGAGCCATTCCGAGTGTTCCCACGTCAGAGTTGCCTCTGTAGCGGACGGCGTCTCACTTGTGCTTTGACATACTGCACGGTGGCAGTGTTGATCTATGAGGGTGAATTGAACCTACGAGCGTTAAGTGTGTGTGATTTGGCTGTTCCTCGTGGTATTGTTGCATTTTTCGTGACAGTATTTTTGTTTTTGCAGTTGCATTCTCTATTTCTCGTCGGCATGACAATGCCAAAACAGGTTTTCACGTGATGTGACAATGATGGCATACGTATCTGGATGACATTCCTGTATTCGTTCTTTTGGGTACTAGGCTGCACAAGTTCACGTGCCTCAGGCTCAGAAACAGGATTTGAAGTATTGGACCAGACAGGGTCATAGTTTTAGAGTGCAGAGAATCATCATGAATTAGACTTTCGGTAGTAGCAGTAGTAACTTCCCTATGGTAACTTCCCTATGC
Source organism: Pollicipes pollicipes (assembly GCF_011947565.3). NCBI lineage: Eukaryota > Metazoa > Arthropoda > Thecostraca > Pollicipedomorpha > Pollicipedidae > Pollicipes > Pollicipes pollicipes. The sequence continues at coordinate 35,698,665 of NW_023596576.1, forward strand.
TAGTGGCAACATCCCCATGGTTAAATGCGGAAAGCGACCCCATGGGACTTTGCAAGTCGCAAGTCGACGGCAGGCTAAATGCACCAGCCATGAATAGGCCAAAAATCCCGTTATGCGGCCCCCGTTCGAGCGCCTAGCACATACCGCGCCGAGGGGTCCCTGTGCGACTTAAGCCTCGGCGAATAGGCTCCCAGGTGCGTGTAGCCTTGCCCCACCGTTTTCCATTGTCCGTTATCCTGCAAATGGTCACATGGTTAAATGGTCATATCCCTTCCGTAAGTACAACCTAGCCAATGTAACGAGGTTTTCACCTAACTACAATGATGGCATAGGTGCCTGGGTAAAATCCCTATGGGTGGTCCAATGTTTACTAGGCTCCACAAGTTCAAGTGCATCGAGCTCAGAAAGAAGAGATTTAAAGTCTTAAACCGCACATGACTGTGCCTGTAAACTTCAGAGAACAAATGTGATACAATCCGTTTAACGGAAGAGAAGGTTTTACGAATGTGGGAGTTTCAAAAATGTTTGTCGAATGTCATTGCTTTGTTGCAACAACGCAACCGTGATATGTCCGCACGGTGACATCAACTCCAAGATGTTAAAAATGATGTTAGCGTGAAGGAAATGCTTTATCTTACAGATGTTTTATGAATATTGCGATCTCAACTTCCCACTCGGCACCAATAGCTCGGTATATATATGACAGGCTTTGTCTACTAATTATTTTCAGCAGTAACGTTCTTTGGAACTGCTTTTCTTCTTCCACCTCTTTTCACCAACAAATGTTGGGTTGATTTTGTCCTTTTCAGATGGCAGTGTGCGCTGTCCTGGCCGTTGCGGCTGCTCAGTACGCCCAGCCCCACAGTGGCCAGGCCTACTCGGTACAACCGGACGCCTCCAGATACTCGACCAACTTGCCCGCCCCCAAATACGCTTCTGTCGCCTATAACGGCTTCGCTGCCAACGTCCCGGCCGGTGTCTACCCCCAGGTCGACGGTAAAATTCCCGTCTTTCCCATCGTCGGCTCGTTTAGTTACGCCGATCGCAATGGTGTGAAACAGACTGTCGACTATGTTGTGGACGAGTCTGGCTACCATGTGTCTGGCACCAACCTGCCGCCGGCTGCCGTCACCGGCGTGAAGAGGCCCGCCAACGCTGCTGCTACCAACAGTGGCTACCACAAGTAACGCAGCGCTCTGCCAATCGGCGATACCCCTGAGGTGGCCTCCGCCGTGGCTGATCACGCCGCCTGTACAACGCAGCCGCTCTTGGTGTCTACCCTCGTGCGTACGCTGCCTGCTGCGCTTCCGTCACGTTCAAGTGCACGTACGGCCCGGAGGGCGTTTCTTACTCATACAGCTCTATTTGCCCGAACCCCTTCCCTTACCTTTGGATGTTTTGGTAAGTGCGTTGAGCCTGCTCACCTGAAATCAAATGCTGACTTTTCACCTCTGGCTCGCTCCCAAACGCTCTGTTTGTGTTCATATGCCGTTTCACCGGAAACCTGTCATATTTGGTGTTTGTCTCGGCTTGATGCCAGGATACGTACTTGCAAGTTACTGAGCATTGTTGGTACGAGGAACATAAAGATGTGGATCCGCTTTGACGTAATATAAAATATGCTTGGAAGCGGTGGTATAGCTGTATTCAGTGAAAGGGTGGCGGAAACATGCAGTGTTGCAATACAAAAACCGCATCGTTCTTCATTCTGTCATGTCACAGTACGGCACTGGGGTAGTGCCACAATAACACTGTTGACCCGTGCATTATACAAAGTACCACATTGGTTGACTGCCCTATCTCAAGCCTGCGAGATAACAGCTTATAATTTTTGAATGACTGGTAAGAGCTGATTTAACATAGTTATAGTATTGTCACCAGCGAGAATGGTGTGCACCACGATGGTTATATCACGGCTAACTAGAAATTGCACAAATAATCCTAAGCAAGAAAAACTGTCTTGGTATTTCAGCCTTGCTATCCTTACCATGGAAATAACAATCCTTTGGCAATTAATTCATAGCAATGTTACAGATGCATTCATTTTTGCAGGCAACCGCGAAAACAACAACAAAACAACAGTTACAAATAATCAAGAAAGTAACTACTGTGCACATCGCATGACATTAATGTCAGGACTGCAGCCTTGCAGGCAAGGATAAGGCGAGATGTCGTGAGTCGTACCATGTCATGCTCACTTTGCCTCATGCATGATTACAATCTGTCAACAACCTGTACCATAACAATTGAATCACCAGCCATCATTGCTTGCGCCTGTAGTTTCTCTTTTGCTCTGATATCATACTGATATGGAAAATAGGCAATTGGCGTGGCAAAATGCAAACGAAGATAAGCAATTACGCCTTTTTCAAATAATGTCAGCCCAGGGAGATAAACAGGCAAGAGTCTACCCCCCTTTTATGAATCTGGTAGAAAACGTCTGGGATGTTCGGCGGCGGAGGTGGGTTTATTTATACCGTTTCTTTTTGTGCAGCACCGTAGGGCTGAAATCAAAGTGCACCAATCGTGGCTGGTCTTGGATGCTCCTTAGGCTGTACTGTCACTCCCGCGTTTAGATTTTGTCAGACAAACTCGGTTCCAGCCGTACCCTTGTTGCCTTCATCTGCTGGTGTGGGCTGTTACACTTCTTTGTGCCACGCAAAAAAAAACATTACAAATGCTTTGAGGTGATGTGAACAAATGAAATGAATTGAAATATAATGATACATTTGAGCGCCTATAACGATTTCAAGGGACCAATGTGTGCAACCATAGGCAACAACTACTTTCGCAAAATCGACATTAAATCATGAAGCGGCTGATTCGTGTTTTCACGCTGATGGCACCTGCAGGCATGGGGAAACCTCCGGTCATTGAGTGCCTAATTCGGTTGATGCCAATACTTGGTTTGTCTACATGCATACATTCGGGCAGTGTTCTATTGCGCCGCATTAGGAGAGGGGATCATCCCTTGTATCAGCGGCCATTTCTGTTCTTACTCCTTAGATTGCGAGCGCGCAGGGTCTAAAACTTTGCTATATTGTTTCTTTTTATGTGCCCTTCTGGGGACCTCTGGTCGATCCGGAGGCAATTAAAGGAGTGCATCTTACCATCCTGCGCTCCATAAACATGCGCTGAAGGCACTGTAAGCAGCCGTGCGGAAGAACCGAGGAGACGAGGAAGGAGGAAAATAACTATATGAAAGGACAGAAGGGAACCTTTGCCACAGAAGGAACTGTGGGTTTGCCCTCAGTATGTTTGTTCGCCGTTCATGATAGGATAAGTTGCTTCCATTTACAGCACGAAGCAATTGTATCCAGTGTGGTTTGAGGAGGGCCGCTGGTGAACTAGATAGATCTAGATCTGAAGACGGAGGGGGGGGGGAGACATTTAGGACTGCTGACACCCACTCTCGCCTTGAAAAGTGGGGCCCTGCCCCCCCCCCCCCCCCCCCCTGTTCCTGGACCGTTGTGCGCATGCATGCTCATATTCAATGACCTCCCAGATACCTCACCTTTTAGCTAGTATGGAGTTACCAACTGCCCACGAAATTCCTTTATGACAAGGGAGATTGCAGTAAACGCTGTCAATGGCACGGTGTAAATACCAAAGCATGGCTCATCTCGTCGTGGTCGATGTGAATGGTCATTTGGGTGAGCGAGACTCTTGTTGAGGGCATGGTGCGAGGCGCTGCTGAATCAAGGCAAAGCTCGAGTGCTGCCAGTGTTTGGTGCTGACTGCCAGGATTCGATTTCACCGCCTGACAAGACTGACAAGATTCTGACTGACAAGATTCGATTTCACCGCCTTTAATCTGGTCTGTCACGTTGACTTGCATACATAAGTAGACAGATAGAGCTTTGCAAAGCTGGTCCATCATGCTTAAGACAACATCCAAATCAATACCAGCAAATGGGTGACAAAGGAATGGGGATGGCCACGGCGGCCTGTTTTTCGTGAGCATCTTATTGGTGTCAAACAAAGTCAACGGTGATGTTGATAAACTTCTGTTAAATTGCGAACATTTGTATGCTTGATCTACACTGATTTAAATATTCCATTATTAAACCCACGAGACAACATACATACACCACATATGACCCAACCCCAGCGACTTATGTGGCGGATAAGGTCAGCGTTCTGTTTTTTTAAATGTGAGCGTCTCGTTGGTGCAAAATTAATCCTACTGCTAGTTTGATAGGCTGCTGTTGTATTACAGGCGTTTGTATTCTTGCTGAAAATAAACTTGAACTATTCCAGCCAAATTCAACCGGCCTGGCACCCAATATGTCTCTTTTATAACACACGGAACAGACGAGGCAAGCGTCCGGCGCCGAGAAGAACCGTGGCCGGTGATCACGTAGTGATACAGGCCCGACGACCACTGACGTCAAATCACCAGCATTCAGAAGCAAATGACTTTTCCATGGCCAGACACGGCGAGGAATACTCCGGGTGCGAATGTCTGAGACAGGGTCTCGTATTTGTATCTGAGGCGGCTCGTACCACGCCGGCGAAAGCATTCTACTGTCTGAAACACATGTACAACATTGTATCACGGCCAGCAGAGCTTTCCCACAGTAACAGGCTGACCACTCAGCAATATGCATGAGGGTATGGGGCTTTTCTCCGACCTTGGGGGACGGGGAAACGAGGGCAATCACTGACCGCCGTGACGCAGCCGACTAAACCTTCCCGCAACATGCGAATGTTTCCGCCGGCCACGGGCGTGGCTGCCAGTTGGAACGGCCCCTAGCTGGTATAAAGCTTATAAAGCTGGCCGGTACCGGTCGGTAAGCATCACAGACCCCAGCGAGTTCAGCCATGAAAGTCATGGTGAGTCCTCCGCTTGCGATGCTTGCTGAAGATATGCATCACGATGAGCTGTTTCATTTCATCAGGAGATCCAGTCCCAATCAGCAGCTTGAAGGAACTTTTCCACACTTGGAGATATTAAGGCAACCTTCAGACATGATAAACAAAGCTCGCTAGTAATTGTTTGCATACTTTAAAATATTGCTGAATGGATATAAATGCTCAAAACATAAATGCAACTGACTGCTGACGACGACAGAGTCAATGTGAGAGTTGCCGCGTCAGTGATCGCTGTAGCGGACGGCGAGACTCCATTGTAGTGCTTTGACGTGACGCAAGGCGACAGTGTTGATCCATTAATGTGAATTAAACATACGAGAGTTATATGCGTGTGATTTGTTTTTCCTGTGGTGTTGTAGATAATTTTTTTCCTTTTTCGGGACAGTATCGTTGCTTTTCCAGTTCCGTTTTTCATCTCGACGCTATTCCAGGGTTATTTTTTCAGAGTTATGTCCACCGCACCTAGGAGGTGTTCGCAAAGCTGTCTTACCTATGGCGTAAAGCGGTGCGTGATCGCGACATTTGTGACTGAATCCCTTCTTACTTTTATCCTGTGTCCCTCGTGATGCGTTATGCGTTAAGGTTGTAAACTGCAGAGAGTGATAGGAATTAAACATTAGTTAGCATGCGACCTCGCTATGGTTAGATGCAGCAAGGCAACCCTTCGAGACTTTGCGAGTTCCAAGTCCAATGCAGGTTCAACGCGCCAGTCATGAATAGGTCGGATGCCCCTTATGCGGCACCCGTCCGAGCGTCTAGCAAATACCGCACAGAGAGATCCCCGGCTAAGCCTCGGCGGATAGACTCCCAGGCGCGTGTAGTCTTGGCCCACCGTTTTCCATTGCCCTTTATTCTGCATGAATCACCCCAAACATGAATGGTTAAATGACCATATATTCAAGATAAGACAACACAGCCAATGCGGTGAGGTTTTAATGTCACCTTACTATGATGTCGTACATGTTAAAGTAAAACTATTATCGGTGTTCTGATTTTGCCGGATTTTACATGCATATGCCTGCTGAATACAACAATTTTGCTATAGGATGATTTTGATCACACCATCGCTTTATTGTGGCATGGAACGCTTTTATGACGTCAGATTCACTGCGAGTGTTGCCACGTCAGAGCTGCCGCTGAAGCGGACGGCAAGACTCACTTGTAGTGATTTGACATACTGCACAGGGGCAGTGTTGATGTTTGAGTGTGAACTGAACATACGAGCGTTAAGTGCGTGTGATTTGGCCGTTTCCCGTGTTATTGTTGGATCCTTTGGTGATGGTGTTTTTGTTTTTGCAGCTGCATTTTTTTATTACGGCGCCATTCCGGGGTTATTTCTGCCTTTTGTCTGCCTCATCTGGCAATTGTCCGAATAGCTGTGCTATCCATGGTGTAAAGCGGTCCGTGATCGCAACACTTGCCACCGCATTCCTTCTTCCCTTTATCCTGCACTCGTCGGGATGACAAAGCCAAAATGGGTTGCTACGTGATGTGACTATGATGGCATACGTATCTGGATGAAATTCCTGTATTCGTTCTTTTGGGTACTACGTTGCAAAGGTTCACGAGCCTCATGCTCAAAAACAAGAGGATTTGACGTTTTGAACCAGACAGGGTCATAGTTGTCATGGGATCGCCATCCTCATAGTGGAAGGCAATCTGGGGATCCCGTGGCGATACAGGCCAGACAACCACTGACGTCATATTAGCAGCCTTCGGTAGCAAAGTATTTATCTGTGGCTAGACACGTCAAGGAAAACTAAATTCTTAAAACAAGCGATGACAAATTATATGAAATGCTTTTCTTTTCATGCCACTCTCCATCGAAAACCCTGCAGTTGAACTCATTTGACACCTATGTGTTTTGGGTGATAAATACATATCGTTTTAGTCACGTAGCTCAAAAGTGATTGGTGTTCGAACCTTCCACTCAACACATTGAAATGGTTGAAGGCCAACTACTCTTTGTTGATGCCATAAATCGTGCTCATATATGCCAGACCCGAACAGTTGTATAATTATATTCGTATTGACACCAACTCGTTGGCCGTGCAGCTTAAAAACAACGTCAAGCAAAAACAACGTGGATGTCAAGCTTAAAAACAAGAGGACTTCAAGTATTCAAGTAGGCGTGGCTGTATACTGCATGGAAAGGTGAAAAAAGGATCCATGTGCTCTCCACCTTTCCGCTGAATACGGCCATAACACCGCTTCCAAGCATAGTTCCTATTACGTGGAACACGATGCGCTGTACAGGCGGGAGTGCCCAGCCTCGGCGGCGGCAACCTCAGGGGTGTCGCTGGTCGGCAGAGCGCTGCATTTCTTACGGTAGCCGCTCTTAGTGGCAGTAGTCTTGGCGAGCATCTTCACGTCGGTGACGGCAGCCGCCGGCAGGGTAGTGCCAGACACACGGCAGCCGGACTCGTCCACAACGTAGTCGACCGGCTGTTTCACACCGTTGAGATCCACGTAGATCCACGGCTTCGCTGCCAACATATTACTTGTTTGCCAACATATTATTTGGCCGTATTTGTTGTTGAAAGGAGTTGAAATAAAATAAACAATTCCACAGATCGTTGCTGATTGAAATATTTAGCACACAAGGGCTGTCGCATATTTTCCGAACCATTGGTGCCGAATAGAAAGATGCGATCGCAATGTTTATAAAACATCTGCAAGAAAAAGCGGCACTGCAGTTATGTTAAGATGTTTTTTTTTAACTTCCTGGATTTGATATCACCCTTCAGATGTGTAATGGTTGCGTTGTTGCAACGAAGTCTTCATGTTCGAACCTTCCACTCAACACATTGAAATGGTTGAAGGCCAGCTACTCTTTGTTGATGCCATAAATCGTGCTCATATATGCCAGACCCGAACAGTTGCATAATTATATTCGTATTGACACCAACTCGTTGGCCGTGCAGTGCCAACGAGGTGGTGTCATTTGCGTGATGTTTCTATGGCATCGTGGATGTCTGATTGACCTCGAAGTTGTCTGTCCAAAATTGTCTACAGAAGTTCGACTATGAAGACTGACTATGAAGAAACATTTTTTTGAAATTCGAAACACTTCGTTAAAGGGACTGTACCACATTTGTATGGGGTTTTGAACTGAGATTCCCATCTTCATCATCATTCTCTGAAGTTAACAGGCACAGCCATGTTCGATTTAAGACTTTAAGTTCTCTTGTTTCTTAGCTTGATGCGCGTAAACTTGTATATTCTAGCAAACATCGGAATACCTATCGTAATTTTACCTAGGCATGTATGTCATCGTAGGAGTCAGGTGAAAACCTTGTTACCTTGGCTATGTTGTACTTATGGTGAAGGTAAGGCCATTTAACCAACTGTGTTTATGGCAATGCATACAGAACAAAAGACAAAGGATAGCGGTGGTTCCAGGCTACAAGCGCCTGGGGGTCTATTCGTCGGCGCCTCGCTCGTACAGGGACTCCGCTGCACGGTAGGTGCTAGGCGCTCGGACGGGGCCGCACCGACCTACATATGATGACCTATAGGGCATCCGACCTATTCATGACTGGCGCCTGCAGCCTGCCTTGACCTTGGGACTTGCAAAGTCCCATGAAGTCGCCTTGCCGCTTCTTATCATGAGGAAGTCACTTACTCCCGAATGCTTAATTTTTGATGATTTTCTGCACTTTACAACTATGACCCTATCTCGTTTAACACTTCAAATCCGTTTGTTTCTGAGCTTGATGCACGTGTACTTGTGGAGCCTAGTACCCATAAGGACGCCTAGAGGAATTTCATCCAGATACGTATGCCATCATAGTCACATCACATCAAAACCTACTTTCATTGTCGTCCCGACGAGTACAGGACAAAGGGAAGAAGGGATGCAATGGCAAACGTCGAGATCATGGACTGCTTTAGGCCATAGGTAACACAGCTTTTCGGACAATTGCTAGATGAGGCAGACGAAATAGAAAAAAATAGCCCAGGAATAGGACCGTAATCAAAAATGCAACCCCAAAAGTAAAAATAACATCACGAAAATATGCAACACTGCCACAAAAAACAGCCAAAATACACGCACATTACGCTCGTATGTTTAATTCGTGTTCATAGATGAACGCTGCCACCGTGCGGCGTGTCAGATCACTACAAGTGAGTCTCGCCGTCAACTACAGCGGCAACTCTGCGTGGCACTAACTCTCGCGGCGTCAATGACGTCATATAAGCATTCCGTAAGACAATGAACCGATGGTATGACCAAAATTATTCTGGTAGAAAAGTTGCTATGTTTGGCAGAAATTTGCATTTAAAAGCATGCGAAAAATTATTAGTCAGCTTTATATATTATATATGAAGGTTGCATTAATATCTCCAGGTGTGGAAAACCTCCTTCAAACTGCTGATTGGGAGTGGATCTCCTGATGACATAAAACAGCTCATCGGGACGCATCGTGACCCATCGTGACGCTATTACCATCGTATATGCTTATAAATACCATGATTTTCTCATTGTCAGTGAAGATATACAGTTGGGATACCTTGTATTTCTCGATAATATATCAGTTTCCTGCGAAATTGACGACATTTTTAGCTTAGTATAGTTGTAAAGCACACAACCAGAAAGAAGACAACTGTTTGCTATGCTATGATCATGCTATGTCATGCTTACTTTGGCTCAAGCATGATTGCAACTCGTTGACAGCCTGCACCAAAACAATTGAAAAATCATCCATCACGCCTAGCGCCTGTAATTTCTCTTTTGTTCTGATACCATACCGATATGGAAAACGGGCAATTGGTATGGCAAAACGCAAACGAGGACAAACAACAACGCCTTTTTTCAAATAACGGCAGCCCCAGGGAGTCAGACCGTCAAGAACCTGCCACCCTTCTATGAATCTTGCTGAAAACGTCTGAGAAGTTCGGCGGGGGAGGTGGGTCCGTTTAGACCTTTTCTTTTTGTGCAACACCATAGGGATGAAATCGAAGTACACCAATTGTGGCTGGTCTTAGATGCTCCTCTGGCTGTACTGCCACTCCCGTGATTAGATTTTGTCAGAAAAACTAAATTCCTGTCTGGTCCCTGTTACCTCCACCTCCTGGTGTGGGTTCTTACATTTTTTGGTGGGCCACGCAAAAATACATCACAAATGATTTGGGTGATGTGAAGGAATGCAATGAATTGAAATATAATGATATATTTGAGCGCTTCTAACGATTACAAGGGACCAATGTGTGCATCCATAGGCAACAACTATTTTCGCAAAGTTCACAATGAATCATGTTTTTACGATTATTGCGTCTAAACGCATAGCGAAATCTGCAGTTATAGAGTGTCTAACCCAGTTGATGCGAATACTTGGTTTGCCTACATACATACATTCGGGCAGTGTTCTATTGCACTGCATTCTTAGAAGGGATCATCCCTTATATCAGCGGCCATTGATGTGCTTGCTCCTTGGATTGCGAGTGCGCAGGGTCTAATACTTTGTTATATTATTTCTTTTCATGTGCCTTTCTGACGCCACGGGGCCCCTGTTTGTTCAGGTCTGTTCGCCGTTCATGATAGAATAACATGCTGCCATTTGCGACATGAGGCAGTTGTATCCAGTGCGGTTTGAGGAGGGTCGCTGGTGAACTGAATAAGTCGGCATGCATGTTTAAGGTAGCGCAAAAGTAGGTTAAATGCGACTTACATCCGACGATGAAGGGATGGGAACATTTATGACTGCTGAACCTCGCTTTCGCCTTGAAAATTGGGGACCTGCTCACCCCTGTTCCTAAACCGATGTGCGTAAGCCAGCTCATATCCAATGGCCTCCAAGATACCTCAACGTTTAGTTAGTATGGAGTTGCCATTTGCCCACGAAATCCCTTTATGGTATGGGAGATTCGATGTTAATGGTCATATTAGTGAGTGAGACTCCTGTAGCGGGCATAATGCGGGATGCTCCTGAATAAAGGCAAAGTATGAGTGTTGCCAGTGTTTTAAGGTCAGATACTGACTGCATGGCTGGACGGTTGTGAACCATTTTTGCATAAACGAATATCCTCCTACAGGACACAATTCCTTCAGGAGCCCAATTTTTTAAATAGCTGGACGGTGGTAGAGTGCGATGAGCGACGCGCCCTCTTTCCATTTTCGCCAAGATTCGATTTCACCGCCTTAAATCTGGTCTGTCACGTTGACTTGCATACATGAGTAGACAGATGGAGCTGTGCAAAGCCGGTCCATAATGCTAAAACGACAAAATCTATATCAGCATGAGCAAATTGGTTGGAAAGGTATGGGGATGGCCACGGCGGCCTGTTTTTCGTGAGCACCTTATTGGCGTCAAACAAAGTCAACGGTGATGTTGATAAGGTTCTGTGAAACTGAAAACATTCGTATGCTTGACCTACACTGTATAAATATTCCACAATTAAACCCACGAGACAACATACCGGCACCACATATGGCCCAACCCCAGCGACTTACGCGGCGAATAAGGGCAGCGTTCTGTTTTGTTGTTATTTTATATGTGAGCGTCTCGTTTGTGTGAAATTAATCTTACCGCGAGCAGGCTGGTAGGCTGCTGTTGTATTACACGCGTCTGTATACTTGCTGAAAATACACTTGAACTATTCCAACCAAAGTCACCCAGCCTGGTACCCGATAAATCTCTTATAAAAGACACGGCACGGACGAGGCAAGCGTCCGGCGCCGAGAAGAACCGTGGCCGTTGATCCATCGGTGATACAGGCCAGACGACCACTGACGTCATATTATAAGTATTCCGAAGCAAATGACTTTCCCATGGCCAGCCACAGCAAGGAAAACTACAGGTGCGAATATCTGAGACAGCGTCCCGTATTTTTATCTGAGGCGGCTAGTACCACGCCGGCGCTAACACTCTACGGTCTTAAAAGCATCACAACATTGTAGCACTGCCAGCAGAGCTTTCCAGCAACAGGCTCATCACCCAGCAATTTGCATGAGGGAGTGGAGCCTTTCTGCGAGGGGTGCGAGTAAACGAGGGCTATCACCGACCGCCGTAACGCAGCCGACTAAACCTCCCCGCAACGTGTGAGTGTTACCGCTGGCAACGGGAGTGGCTCCCAGTTAGAGCGGCCCCCAGCTGGCATAAAGCTGGCCAGCACCGGTCCACAAGCATCACAGACCCCAGCGAGTTCAGCCATGAAAATCCTGGTGAGTCCTCCGCTTGCGTTGCTTGCTACCGATGTGCATCACGATGAGCTGTTTCATTTCACCAGGGGATCCAGTCCCAATCAGCAGTTTCAAGGAACTTTTCTACACTTGGAGACATTAAGGCAAGCTTCAGATATGATATCCAAGGGTCGCTACTAATTGTTCGCACGCTTTTAGATACTGCTGAAAGGATCTGACAGCCGAAAATTTAAATGCAACTGACCAACGACGACAGAGTCAATGCGAGAGTTGCCGCGTCAGATTGATCGCTGTAGCGGACAGCGAAACTCACTTGTAGTGCTTTGACGTGCCGTAAGGCGACGGTGTTAATATATTAGTGTGAATTGACCATCGAACGTTAGATGCGTGTGATTTGGTTTTTTCTCGTGGTGTTGTTGGCAATTTTTTTATTTTTTCGTGACAGTATCGTTGCTTTTGCACTTACGTTTTCGATTACGGCGCTATTCCTGGGTTATTTTTTTCCGCCTTATGTCCACCTCACCTAGCAGGTGTTCGAAAAGCTGTGTTACCTATGGCGTAAAGCGGTGCGTGATCGCAACATTGTTATTGCATCCCTTCTTGCTTTTACCCTGCGTCCCTCGTAATGCGTTGTGTGTTATGGTTGTAAACTGCAGAAAATAATAATGAATTAAGCCTTAGTTAGCAAGCGACTTCCCTATGGTTAGATCCGACAAGGCCACCCTTCGAGACTTTGCGAGTCCTAAGTCCAAGGCAGGCTGCACGCGCCAGTTATGGATAGGTCGGATGCACCCTTATGCGGCACCCGTCCGAGCGTCTAGCGAATACCGCACAGTGAGGTCCCGGGCTAAGCCTCGGCGGATAGACCCCAGGTGCGTGAAGTCTTGCCCCACCGTTTTCCATTGTCCTTTATTCTCCGTGCCTCATTATTTTATTTACGTGCCTCAGGCTCAGAAACAAGAGGATTTGAGGTCTTGGACCAGGCAGGGTCATAGTTCTAGACTGCAGAGGATCGTCATGAATTAAGTATTCGCTAGTAGTAATAGCAACTTCCCTATGATTAACTTTCCTATGGTAGTAGTAACTTCCCTATGGTTAAATGCCAAAGGCGACCCCATGGGTCTTTGCAAGCCCCAAGTCCAGGGCAGGCTAAACGCACCAGCCATGAATAGGCCGAATATCCCGTTATGCGGCCCCCGTTCGAGGGCCGAACACAAACCGCGCCGAGGGGTCCCTGTGCGACTTAAGCCTCGGCTAATAGACTTCGATGTTGGTGTAGTCTTACCCCACCGTTATCCATTGTCCTTTCTCATGCATGCATCAGCACAAACAAATGGTTAAATGGCCACATCCTCACCATAAGTACAAGATAGGAGATTTTCACCTGACTACTACGATGGCATACGTGGCTGGGTAAAATTCCTATGGGTGTTCTGATGTTTAGTAGGATCCACAAGTTGAGGTGCATGGAGCTCAGAGAGAAGAGGATTTAAAGTCTTAAACCGGACATGGCCGTGCCTGTAAACTTCAGAGAATAAATGTGATACAGCCCCTTTAACGGAAGTGATCTAGAGTTTCGAAAATGTTTCTCCAAAGTCACTGCTTTGTTGCAACAACGCACGCAGCCGTCATATGTCCGCAGGGTGATTTCAACTCCAAGGTGTTAAAAAGGATGTTAACATGAAGGAAATGCCTTTATTTTACAGATGTGTTATAAATATTGCGATCTCAACTTTCCACTCGGCACCAATAGCTCGGTAAATATATGACAGGCTTTGTCTACTAATTATTTCAAGCAGGAACGTTCTATTTAACTGCTTTTCTTGTTCCATCTCTTGTCAGCAACAGATGTTGTGTCGACTCTGTCCTTTTCAGATGGCAGTGTGCGCTGTCGTGGCCGTCGCGGCTGCCCAGTACGCCCAGACCTACAGCGGCCAGGCCTACTCGATACAACCGGACGCCTCCAGATACTCGACCAACTTGGCCGCCCCCAAATACGCTTCTGCCGCCTATAACGGCTTCGCTGCCAACGCCCCGGCCGGTGTCTACCCCCAGGTCGACGGTGTCAGCACCCAATTCGACGGCAAAATCCCCGTCTTTCCTATCGTCGGCTCGTTTAGTTACGCCGACCTCAATGGTGTGAAACAGACGGTCGACTATGTTGTGGACGAGTTTGGCTACCATGTGTCTGGCACCAACCTGCCGGCGGCTGCCGTCGCCGGCGTGAAGAGGCCCGCCGACGCTGGTGCTACTAATAGTGGCTACCACAAGTAACACAGCGTTCTGCCAATCGGCGATACCCCTGAGGTGGCCTCCGCGATGGCTGAGCACGCCTCCTGTACAACGCAGCCGCTCCTGGTGTCTACCCTCGGACGTACGCTGCCTCCGGCGCTCCCGTCACGTTCAAGTGCACGTACGGCCCGGAGGGCGTTTCTTACTCATACAGCTCTATTCACCCGAGCCCCCTCCCTTAACTTTGGATGTCTTGGTAAGTGCGTTGAGCCTGCTCACCTGCAATCAAATGCTGACTTTTTATCTCTGACTCGCTCCCAAACGCTGTTTGTGTTCATATGCCGTTCCCCGGGAAACCTGTGATATTTTCGACGTAATACAAAATATCCTTGGAAGCGGTGGTATAGCTGTATTCAGTGAAAGGGTGGCGAACACATGCATCCTAATTTTTCACCATTCCATGCAGTTCATAGCTGCGCCTTTTTGAGCGCTTAAAGTCGTATTGTTTTTAAACGTGACGTCCGTGAACTTCTGCAGACTGTGGAATCAACGGACAGCAGTTGTCCTTCAACCATTTTGGTAATAAAAATGAATTATAAATAAAGAACAAATACAATAATAAATAGAATAACAAAATTGAATAATAATAAACTTGAGTGCAAGTGCCGAACACGAAACACTTTTGCGCTACGTGATACGAGAATCCGTGCAGTGGTAAGAGCTATGATTGAGAACAGACCGGGATGGAAGAACGTAGGAATAGCGCCATAACCAGATATGTAAATTGAAGAAAATGATACAAAGTTCAGGACGAAGATAAAACACCACGACAAGACGCTAAAACGCAAGCGCAGGACAATCTTCGGGCTCAGCAATCACGCAACAGCAAACATCTGCGCATCTTGATGTACTCAAACGATGTCGTATTCATGAGCATAATTCATAATTACTTATCGTTTGTGGAGAGTGGCATTTTTCACTGAAATATTGACCATTAGCTACAAGTGAGCTGATTTTATAGAGAGCTACAATGGGTTTGAACTAGGGTGGGAGCGTAAAATTCCGTCGCAAAAAGACCGTGCGAGGGTGAAAAATCTAGCTGCAAAACTTTGAACTTATGATCTCGTGACTGATGGTTCAGCAAACAAAGACATGCAGTTCAAGTTGGCATGGACGTAGTATCATAAACCTGAGGAAACTTCTTAGGTTTTTTACATTTTAGGCCATTAAAGTGAAACAATACATTAAAGCATCAGAATTTCATGACAGTGTAATGGGCGTAACAAATTGTTCACACCAATAATTTTATCCTGCACTTTTCAGTTCCCTTCCCCAGCACGTTTAACACAAACCAAAGGAAAGTAATTCAATAGCAAAATGACAGAAAATTCAGCAAGCGTAGAACACAAATAAATCCTTGGACGCCTACACATCAGCTAATCGCCAAGTCAAACACTATAGACATACGTTTGGCTTCTGTTCAGATGGGGTGAGGGAAAACAAACATTTTGTCATCGTTTCTTACAAAATACCAATACTTATTACCATGAAAGTAGCATAAGTATGTCTAACCTAAAGAGGCCTTACTTCATCTCACTCTGTTTAACCTGTTCGTATCGCAGGAGCAGCTGTGAGTTACTGATTCTTGGACAGCATCTATTGCCACTTGCCATGCACTTAACCAACATAACCTAACTTAGAGTAGCCCATACGTTGAACATCATCTCAACTCACCCATCTGTTGACCGCAGCGTCTGTAATACAAACATGATAAAGCTACGTTTTGGCTGGTTTCAACTTGCACTTTTATTCAGTTCATTTGCGGATGCTTGCTGACATGAGAAAATGTGACAACAGAAATCAAAACAATTAAAATCATTTCGAACAGCTTGTTTTGTTTGCTATGGTTAACCCATGTCAAGGGCAATAATGAGTACGCGCCACAAAACGATCTCTCTTCTCCAAAAGTAACATAACTTGCAGATGACCATGCCAGTATTGCTGCTTGCCTTTTCAGGTGCAGCGAAGGCATTCGTTTAGGCTTGTTTATTCATAGTTCATGACAAAGTTTGAGACGTTGGCTTCAAATTTTAAATGGGATGGTCTGACTACTTGTTGCATACTAATATTAAACACATATTATATTTGCTATGCAGATTAGAGTATCCCTGTGTTAAAAATATAGTGGATATATACAGTAGAGTCATTTGCCAGTCAGCAAACGATAACTGTAGACAACATCTGGTTGAAGCAGCCATGAGGGACCACTTCAAGAAATCTGTGGTAAATAATCAAGAATATGGAACAAAATAAGCCCGTTGCATGCCTTGTGGCATCATAAGTTGCATTATGAAAAAAATCGATGGACTAAAACGGAAAATGGCTAGCCCTGGTTACCAATCATGTGTTAAAAGCAGGTAAGGTAAGCAATTACTTGAACCACTGGTGGCTTACTGGCTTTTTCCTGCTCCCCAAAACAAAGCATTCTAATAGAATTACCAGGTAGCCTGGTAAGTTCGACACTCGAAAGGCTTAGCTCCGTGCTCGGTGCTTCCCATTGCATCCTTCGTTGTCTCCTTATGCTGTTGTACAGCACAAACAGTGTCCTAGGAATATTTGTAGCACATTCATTTAAACTAACAGAGGTTATACTGTGATCAGAAAATGGTTTTCAAGCAGCTACTGATCATACCATGTGCACTAATTAGCAGATAATTTTGCCAGCCATGACAAACTACGAGATATGCTGTATCTGCCACTGTTCCGACGAAACTAATATCTATCGCTTAAAACACGTAGGTGTCAAATGTGTTCAACTGAATGTTTTGGATGGACAGCGGCATGAAAACGTAAGCGTTTTATATCATTTATCATTGCTTGTTTTAAAAAGCAAACTTACTTATGGATTCATGAGTCATAATCATTCTACGCTAAAAATATTGGTCCCATCGAGCTGCAGCGTAAAGATGCTGGTGGAAACCAAGAGTGCTAAAAAGTAATATATTTCTCCATTTTTAATGCAGAGAGGGAGACATATCTATATATAGATACATCTATATCTATATATATACAATTGGGATATTTTCTTTTTGAAGTAATATAGTTTCATGTCTAAACTAACCACCCTTTTATCACAGAATAACTAAAGCCCAGAATCTGAAAGAAGTCATAACTGTTTGCCATTGTGCCATGTTATGCCAAGTTCACCTCAGGCATGATTACAACTCGTCAAACGCCTGCACCATGACAGTTGAGTTACCCGGTATCATGACCTGCGCCTGTAATTTCCCTCTTGTTTTGATGTCAAACTGATATGACAAGTGGGATATGATATGACAAGTATGGAAAACGCACACAAAGACAGAAACATCACTTTTCTTAAATAACAGAAGCCCAAGGGAGATAGATTGGCAGGGACCAACCACAATCCTACAATCTGATATGAAACCCTCTAAAAAGTTCGGCGGGAGGCGTTTGGGTTATTTTTACCGGTTTTTTTTTGGCGCAATGCCATAGGGCTGAAAACTGAATGCGCCAATGGTGGTTGCTTTTACACGTCCCCTCTGGCAGTACCGCACCTGCCTGTTCAAATTTTGTTAGATAAGCTCAATTCCAGTCCGGCCACTGCTACCTTCATCTGTAGGCATGGATTTGTAGATTTCTTGTAGGCGTTCCAAAAAATTTACAGCTCATTTGAACTGATATAAATAAACGAAATGCCTTGGAATAGCATGGCAACTTTCAGCGCTTCCAATAATCTCAAGAGACCACTGTGTGCATTCATCCGTGAGAACTACCCTCGTTAAGTCGACGATGAAGCGTGAGGGAGCTCAATAGTGTTTTCACGGTAATGGCGTCAGGAGATGTTCCGACATACGTGGTCATTGGGTGCCTTCACCCAGTTGACGCATATATTTTGTTTGCCCACTTGCGTACATTCTAGCGCTGTTTCATTGCCCTGCATTTGAACAGGGAAGGCTGACCCCTTACATCAGCGGTCAATGCTGCTCTTTCTCCTTAGATTGCGAGGACTCTGGGTCTAGAACTCTTCGTGTTACGACTTTCACTATTCGGTTCTGCAAAAGAATAACGTTCTGAGGCGAGCATGAGTGGACCATTTTCATTTCTACCTCCTTTCGGTCCATCCCATTCATCATTTCTGCGAACTTTTACGCCTTCAGGGGAAGGATTCCTGTGAGTTGCACACTAGGAGAGCACATTGTTATTGCTGGTCTAAGGCTCAAGGGTCATTTCGTTCCCGTTCAAAGTGCGTTCCGGCCGCTGTTCTGGCGGCACGGAGGTCGCTTGATCGATCGGGAGATACTTTAAGAATGCATCATACCATGAACATGTGCTCTAACAGTTGCACTCCATAAGATCGTGGGGAAGGGGTGCTGTAAGCAGTCGTGCAGAAGAAACAGGGCTATGTAAAATGACCGAATGAAGTCTTTGCTGCTCAATAAACCTTGAACTTCTTCTCAATACCCTCGTCAGCCGTTCATTGCAGAATAAAATGCTGACTTCTACTACCTGAAGCAGTCGTATCCAGCAGGTTTCAGGCAGATCGCTGGTAGTGGCAGATAGCATCGCAGATAGCTGGTCCCTTGAAATCACTGCAGGCGCTGAAAGCTATCCTTTCATTGAAACGCATTTCATTTGCCTTCCCCCGCCATTTTGAATTAGCATTTCATATTGATTTGCAGACATGAGTGGATAGAATGAGGTGTTCAAGCCTGGGATGTAATGCTACAGAGGCAACATTTATATCACTAGTAGTAAGTGGATGAAAAAAAGATGGAGATGGAGACGGCGGCCTGTGTTTTGTGGGCGTCCCCTCGGCACCAAAAGATGGTCAATGTTTAACAGTACCACATGGTCAACGGTGACTTCGATATGCTTCAGTTGTGTTGCAAAGATGTGTATGCTTGCTCTAGACTAATATGAAATATTCTACGCCAATTAAACCCGCTGAACAACATACATATGCCATACATGACACAACCCCACGGACTTCGACAGACGAGGCCAGTGTTCTATTCTGTTTATTTTTTATTTGTGAGCGGCCCCTTGATGCAAACTTAATCTTACACTAAGTTTGATAGCCTGCTGCCGTATTACAGACAATTATATTCCTGCTCAAAACTAACTTGAACTGTTCCACGCAAATTCAACCAGACGGGCTTCCCGAAGATATCTTATATAACACCCGGGACGGACGTGGCCAGCGTCCGACGCCCACAACAACTGTGCCTGGGGATCCCGTGGCGGTGCAGGTCAGGCAACCACTGACATCATATTAGCAACATTCGGTACCAAATGACTTCCCTACGGCTAGACGCGGCATGGAAAACTCGGGGTGCGACCATCTGCGACAGCGTCCGGCGGCTCGTACTACGCCGACGCTAGCATTCTACCGTCTTAAAGCATGTACAAATTGAAGCATTGCTAGCAGAGCTTTCCACCAACAGGCTCATCACTCAGTAGTTTGCATGAGGAGATGGGACCCTTGTCCGATCTTTGGGGACGGGTAAACGAGGGCTATCACCGACCGCTGTGATGTACCCGACCGAACCTCCCCAGCATGCAAGTGTTGCCGAGGGCCCCGGGCGTGGCTCAACAGTTAAGACGGCTTCCAGACTGTATAAAGCTGGCCGGTACCGATCCACAAGCATCACAGGCAGTGTTCTAGAATTGCCGGCTTTCACTGTAAAGCACACCCTATGAGGAGGAATTCTTCATTCCTTTTCCTCATATTTCATGTGAATTTCACTCCTGCTTGACATTGTCTAATCGCACATGCCAAACCCCTATTTCCCTTTCTCAGGTTTTCAGATGTCATCCAAAATCGAGCTTACTTGAAACCACCAAGCATAAACGAGGCTGCACAGAACCTGGACCCCTGTGACTATGTCCAGTCCCACCTACATCTGAATCATGCCTATGTATGCACAGAGCAAGAGCGCCAGGTGCCTCCAAGCCCAAGAACCCGAGCGACTCTAGCTGCTTGCACGCATTAACTTTGGTTTGTTTACAAAATGCATCACAATCGGCAGCTATGTGCCAAATGCAAGGTGTTCACGAACCCCTCTTTTTTGGTCTCACCACTACACCACGAAAGCAGAGCCTGGTGCAAATACCAACAATGCTTGGAAGAAAATTTTTATCCACCTATTTCTTTTTTCTCGAGGAAACTTGACCACTAAACTGCAGTACTCCCGAAATGCAGGAGTGAAAAATTCAAGAACTGTCTTTTAATTTAAATTTTCAAGTGAATATCACCAGTTGACCACTCATGTTAACAGATTTTGAGTCAAATCCGCTGATATTTACTGTTTCTGTTCATATGCCGTTACACCGGAAACCTGTCATGTTTGCTGTATTGTCTCAGCTTCATGCCGGGGTACGCATTTACAGCTTACCGAGCTTAGGTGGCACGAGGAACATAAAGATGGCGATCGTGCTTGACGTAGTACAAAATATGCTTGGAAGCGGTGATACGCCTGTATTCAATGAAAGGGCGGCGGAAATATGCATCCTAATTTTTCACCACTTCATGCAGTTTACAGCCACGCCTTTTCAAAACTTTGAGCCCTCTTGTTTTCAAGAGGGCTTACTTCTACAGACCGTTTTTGGAGAGATTATTTCCAGGTCGATCAGACATCCACGGCGGCATGGAAACATCACGCAAATGACACCACCTCGCTGGCCGTGCAGTGCTCAAGATAAATACGAATATGATTATAAAATTGTTCGTGTCTGGCATACATCAGCATGATCCGTGACATCAACGGACAGCAGTTGGCCTTCAACCATTTCAATGTGTTAAGTGCAAGCCACCAATCTCTTGTTCTACATAATACGGGAATTTTTACCGTCGTAAGGGTTATGATTGAAAGAAGACTGGGATCGAAAAACGTAGGAGTACCGCCATACCTGGAAATGTAACTGCAAGAATGCAGTACAAGATTCCGAACAAATATAAAACACCACGAGAAAGGCCTAACACACAAGCACATCACGACATTCGGGCTCAGCAAGCGCGAAACAGCAATATCCGCGCCTATCGACGCATCCAAACGATGCCGTATTCGTGAACGTATTTGATAACTACTAATTGCTTGTCGAAAATACTGTATCCCCTTACATCTAAACCATTAGTTACAAGTAAACGATTTTATCGTATCTGATGCTCACCTCAATATCTTACAATGTGAAACATCCCATTTAAATGCTCTGTGTGTGTTCAGTTGTTGTTGAACCGAAAACCTGCCGTGCTTGGTGCATTCTCTCTGCTTAATGCCAGAGTACGCATTGACGGTTTACCCATGTTTGTTAACACTGCAACTAGTGGGTGGGCGGAGGGGCATTCCAATATCCCTGCAATGACGTCGCGTCCCCTCCATTTTCCACCGCAAGGATGCACATTTTTTGTTTTTCCATTCAAGAACCCGTCTTCGCCTTATTCGTCCGCCAGATTCCAGTTTGATTCCCCAATGTGGTGTGTGGAGAACCGATGCACCATCTGGGGTTGTTTTCATGTCGCAAAATATTTCAGTGTTCACCTTTCCTTCCTAACGACGAACGTGTGGTGTTACCCCTATCGCGTTTTGGGTACAGCACCTGAAACGGGAGCCCCCGCACCGATGACGCCGTTAGCTCTCTCTCCGGTAGCTAGGACCGGTGGCTCCCCTTGAGGAAGTGCTGACATCGCCCTATGCGTGACACAGCTGGCGACCGCTCCAGCTGTGCCCGCAACAACGCCAACAGTTTTCCCCGCGGCAGAGCTAACAGCTGACTCCGTGGCCGTGGGGGAAGTTTCCATGGTAGTTATGGGGGCTTCTTTCGTGGCAGGGAGAGCGAGATCTTCGGTGGCCGCGACAATGGACTTTCCAGCAGCAGCAACAGCGGGTTCCTCCATGGTACTTGGACCGGTTTCTCTGTGGCAGCGCCTCCGTGTGTGCCAAATTGGTTTGAAGGCATTTTAATTTGATGAATACGATTGCTATATTCCCTGATAAAAAAGGGTTTTCTTAAATACGACATATTCACACCAAGCTGCAAGAAATGCTTCTGCTGATAGTTTTGCCAGGAAAGGTAGTACAACTTCCGCTAAGTGAGATATGCTGTACAGCATGAACAGTGTGGTAATAGTCTTTGTAACCCATGTATTTAAGAAATCAGAGGTAGCTGTTTTATAAGGAAATGCTTTTAAAGAAACTAATAATCACACCACCTGCACAAACTACAAGTTGTATCATCCATGACAACGTAAGAGATATGAAACATCTGTCATTATTCCGGCTAAAGTGAAAGAGAGAGAGAGAGAGAGAGAGAGGAGAGAGAGAAGAGAGAGAGAGAGAGAAGAGAGAGAGAGAGAGAGAGAGAGAGAGGAGATAGATATAATATATATATATATATATATTATATATATATATATATATGTTTATTAGCGGTTATATAGGGGCTATACTTGATTTGCGTACTTGCATACCACAGCAACACGTTTGCAATGTGCTTGCGCTCCTGGTATTTCTGTGGATATCGCCAATTGCTGCTTCGGAAGCAAATCTCTATGCATGGGAGACGTTTGTATTTGTTTTCCTAGCCTTAGGCATAGCTTTTCTCGTCTGTCAGCGAGGATTTCCGATGCCCAAGCGTTGGCAAGATATGCAAGTACTTTCTGAATGGCCGAAGATGATTTTTAAGGCTCTCTTCTGCACTTTCTCAAGGTGTTGAGCCTGCTTGGCAATGAGATCCGGCATGAAAAAAACCCCGTGCAATAAATATCTCTGTCAATGGCCCGGATGTAAGTTGCACACACACGAACAAGCTGTTCCTGTAGTGGATTGTACTTCTTCATTATGTACGGCATATATATACAGCTTTCGATGCTTTGGTTGCAATGTTATCCACATGTGCGTGCCATGACATGTCATGTGATAGTGTTACGCCTAAAAGCTTAGTTTTTATGGCAGTTGGCAGGCTTTTTTCAATCATGATGTCCGGTAGTGCTAATGTTTTTTTTTGGCGGTGAAAAAATGCATGCCTTGACACTTGTCAGTGTTCAACATCATCTAGTTTGCTGTCGCTCACCCACTTATCATGTCATTGTCCTCTTGCAACTGGCAGTGCCGATCTACTTGGTCAGTTCGACACGCCTGGTATATGGTAAGGCCATCTACATACCTCATAGATGTCCAATGTGTTCAAATTCCGAGTTTTGGATAGAGAACGATGTGAAACAGGACACATTTCACATCATGTATCAGGTTGTTTTTAACAGCGAAACATTTTAAGAATTCAAGACTCATAATTATTCCGAGCCTAGAATGTTGGTTTTTTCAGTTGAAGCCGGAAAAACCTGTTAGAATCCATATGTCCTTATAAATACTACTTTTTCTCAATGTTAATAAATATATGCAGTTGAGATACGTTGTACTTCTAGGCAAAATACCAGCTTCCTGCTAATTTGACGACATTTTTTAACTTGTATAGCTGTAAAGCACACTACCTGAACGAAGACAACTGTTGGCGACAGCGCCATGTCATGCTAACTTTGGCCCAAGCATGATTGCAACTCGTTAATAGCGTGCACCATAATAATTGAATCACCAGCCATCATGCCCTGCGCCTGTAATTTCTCTTTTGTTGTGACATCATACTGTTATGGAAAACAGGTGATTGGTATGACAAAATGCAAACGAAGACAATTACTTTTTTCAAATAACGGCTGCCCCAGGGAGGTACACCGTCAAAAATCTACTACCTTTTAAGAATCTTGTCGAAAACGTCTGATAAATTCTGCGGGGGACGTGGGTCCGTATATACCGCTTATTTTTGTGCAACACTATAGGGCTGACATCAAAGTGCACCAATCAAGCCTGGTCTTAGATGCTCTTGTGGCTGTACTGCCAGTCCCATGATTAGATTTTGCCAGACAAACTCAATTTCCTGTCTGACCTCTACCACATCCATCTCCTGGTGTGGATTTTTACATTGTGTTGTGCGCCATTAAAAAACGTTACAAATGATTTGAGGTGATGTGAAGAAATGAAATGAATTGAAACATAATGATACCATTGAGCGCCTAGAATGGTTTCAAGGGACCAAGGTGTGCATCCATAGTCAGCAACTACTTTTGCAAAGTCGACGATGAATCACGAAGCAGCTGGTTCCTGTTTTCACGCTTATGGCGCCTGCAGGCGTGGCGAAATCTGCAGTCATTGAAAGCTTAATTCAGTTCATGCTAATACTTGGTTTGCCTACTTGCATACATTTGGGCAGTGTTGTATTGTCCTGCATTCGGACAGGGGAGCATTCCTTATATCAGTTCCATTGCTGTTCTTGCTCCTTAGACTGCGAGCGCGCAGGGTCTAAAACTTTGCTGTATTTTTTCTTTTGAATATGCCATTCTGGCGACACGGGGGTCTCTTGGTCGATCCGTAAACATTTAAAAGAGTGCATCATACCATCCCGCGCTCCATAAACATACGTTGAAGGCACTGTAAGCAGCCTTGGGGGAGAAAAGCCTATATGAAAGAAAAGCAGGGAACGTTTGTTACTGAACGAACCCCCTGCCCTCAGTATGTCTGTTCGCCGTTTATGACAGGATAAGATGCTGCCATTTTCGACATGAATCAGTTGTATTCAGCGCGGCTTGAGGAGGGTCGCTGGTGAGCTAGATAACTCGGCATGCATGTTTAAGGTAGTGCAAAGGTAGATTAAATACAACTTACTTCACACGATGGGGGGAGGGGAACATTTAAGACTGCTGACCCTCGTTTTCGCCTTTAAAAGTGGGGCCCTGCTCACCCCTGGTCCCAAACCGATGTGCCTAAGCCTACTGATATTCAATGGCCTCCAAGGTATGATCCAATGGCGCGGTGTAAATATCAAGGCATCGCTCATCTTGTCGCGGTCTATGTGAATGGTCATTTGGTTGTGTGACTCTTGTTTCGGGCATAATGCGAGATGCTGCTGAATCAAGGCAAAGCTCGAGTGCTGTCAGTGTTTGGTTCTGACTGCCAGGTCCGATACTGACTGCGTGACTAGGTGGTTGCTGACTATTTCTACATGAACGCTGGTCTTGCTACAGGACGCAAGTCCTTCAGGAACTCGAATGTTTAAGTAGGCGGATGCTAGTAGAGGGATGAGCGACGCGCCCTTTGCCCGCTTTTGCCAAGATTCGATGTCACCGCCTTTCTAATACGACATTTCACGTTGACTTCCACACATAAGCAGGCAGATAAGGCTGTGCAAAACTGGTCTGCAGTACTCCAAATACAACATATATATCACCAGCAGCAAATGGATGGCAAAGAGATGGGGATCGTCAGCATGTCGTTGGGGTGAAACAACGTTAACGGTGATATTGAGAAGCTCCTATGGATTGCAAACGTTGGTAGGCTTGATCTACACTGATTTAGATATTCCACAATTAAACCCTCGAGACAGCATACATACACCACACATGACCCAACCCCAGCGACTTCCGGGACGGATAAGGCCAGCGTTCTCTTTTGTCATTTTATATGTGCGCGTCTCGTTTGTGTGAAATTAATCCTACCGCGGGTTTAATAGGCTGCTGTTGTATTACAGGCGTTTGTATTCTTGCTGAAAATAAACTTGAACTATTCCACCCAAATTCAGCCAGCCTTGCACTCTACATATCTCTTATATAACCCACGGGACAGACGAGGCAAGTGTCCGGCGCCGAAAAGGACCGTGATCGGTGGTCTCATCGTGATACAGGCCAGACGGCCGCTGGCGTCATATTACCAGCATTCCGAAGCAAACAACTTCCCTATGGCCAAACACGGCAAGGAAAACCGTCGGTGCGAATATCTGAGACATCGTCCCGTATTTGTATCTGAGGCAGCTCATCCCACACCGACGATAACATTCTACCGTCTTAAAAACATCACAACATTCTAGCACTACAAGCAGAGCTTTCCAGCAAGAGGCTCATCACTCAGCAATTTGCATGAGGGGAACGGGCCTTCTGCGACCTTGGGGGGGGGGGGGGGGTAAACGTGGGCTTTCACCGACCGCCTTAATGCCGACTAAACCTCCCCGCGACATGCGAGTGTTACCATCGGTCAGGGCGTGGCTCTTAGTTAGAGCGGCCCCCAGCTAGTATAAAGCTGGCCGGCACCGGTGCACAATTATTACAGACCCCAGTGAGTTCAGCCATGAAAATCCTGGTGATTCTTCAGCTTGCGATGCTTACTAACGATGTGCATCATGATGAGCTGTTTCATTTCATCAGGACATCCAGTCCGAATCAGCTTCAGGGAACATTTACACGCTCAGAGATATTAATGCATCCTTCGAACATGATATACAAAGCTCGCTAGTAATTGTTCGCATGCTTTTAAATGTAGCTGACTGTGAAACTATCTGGCTGCTGAAAACGGAAATACAAGTCACTGCTAAACATGACAGAGTCAATGCGAGAGTTGACGCTTCAGTTACCGCTGCAGCGGACGGCGAGACTCACTTGTGGTGCTTTGATGTGCCGCAAGGCGACAGTGTTGATAAATTAGTGTCAAATGAACATACGAGCGTTGTATACGTGTGATTTGGCTCTTTTCTCGCGATATTGTCGACATCTTTTTACTTTGTGATAGTATCGTTGTCTTTGCCGTTGCTTTTGCAGTTACGTTTTCGATTACGGCTCTATTCCTGGGTTATTTTTCTCAGAGTTATGCCCACCTCCCTAGCAGGTGTTCGAATAGCTGTATTACCTATGGCGTAAGGCGATGCGTCATCGCGACATTTGTTGCGGCAGTTCTTCTTCTTTTATCCTGCGTCCCTCGTAATGCATTACGCGTTATGGTTATAAACTGTATAGATTGATAATGTATTAAGCGTGCAGTGTGTTTATTTTTTTAATTAGCAATTTAGCAAATTAAATAGCAAAATATTAAATAGCAAAATAGCAATTTAGTTAATTAGCAAGCGACTTCCGTATGGTTAGATGCGGCAAGGCAACCCTTCGAGACTGCGAGTTCCAAGTTCAAGGCAGGCTGCACGCGTCAGTCACAAATAGGTCGGTGCCCCCTAATGCGGCACCCGTCCGATCGTGTACCAAATACCGCACAGTGAGGTCCCGGGCCAAGCATCGGCGGAGAGACCCCCAGGCGCGTGTAGTTGCCCCACAGTTTTCCACTGTCCTTTATTCTGCATGCATCACCCCCAAACACGACTGGTTAAATGACCATATCTTCAACATAAGACAACGGAGCCAATGCAGTGAGATTTTCACGTGACCACGTGGCATACATGGCGAAGTAAAATTAGTATCGGTGTTCCGATTTGGCATGCTTTTAAATGCAAATGCCTGCTGGATATAGCAATTTTGCTATAGTCTGACTTTGATCACACCATCTCTTTATTGTGTCATGGAAAGTACTTTATGACTTCAGCTTCACTGCGAGTGTTCCCACGTCAGAGTTGCCGCTGTAGCGGACAGCGAGACTCACTTGTAGTGCTTTGACATACTGCACGGTGGCAGTGTTGATCTATGAGTGTGAATGGAACCTACGAGCGTTAAGTATGTGTGATCTGGCTGTTTCTCGTGTTATTGTTACATTTTTGGTGATGGTATTTTTGTTTTTGCAGTTGCATTTTCGATTATGGCGCCATTCCTGTTTTTCTGCCTCTTGTCTGCCTCATCTAGCAATTGTCCAAATAGCTGTGTTATCGATGTTGTCAAGCGGTCCGTGATCGCGACATTCTCTATTGCATCCTTTTCCCCTTTATCCTGCACTCGTCGGCATGACAGTGCCAAAATAGGTTTTCGCGTGATGTGACTATGATGGCACACTTATCTGGATGAATTTCTGTTTTCGTTCTTTTCGGTGCTAGACTGCGTAAGTTCACGTGCCTCAGGCTCAGAAACAAGAGGATTTGAAATCTTGAAACGGACAGCGTCATGGTTCTAAAGTGACGAGAATCATCATGAATCAAGCATTTGGTAGCAAGTAGCCTCCCTATGGTTAAATTCGGAAGGCAATCCCATGGGACTTTGCAAGTCCCAAACCTAGGGCAGGCTAAACGCACCAGCCATGGCAAGGCCAAATATCCTGTTCTGCGGCCACCGTTCGAGCGCCTAGCACATACCGCTCAGAAGGGTCCCTGTGCGACTTAAGCCTCGGCAAATAGATTCCCAGGTTCGTGTAGTCTTGCCCCACCGTCATCCGTTGCTCTTTATCCTGCATGCATGAGCTTAAACACGAATGGTCAAATGGCCATATCTTCACCATCAGTACAATACAGTCAATATGACGAGAGTTTCACCTGACTACTATGATGGCATACGTACCTGGGAAAACTTCCTGTGAGTGTTCCGATGGTCACTGGGCTCCACAAGATCAAGTGCATCGAGCTCAGAGAGAAGAGGATTTAAAGTCTTAAACCGGACATGGCTGTGCCTGTAAACTTCAGACAATGATCATTAACATCGGTATCTCAGTACAAAACCCCAAGCAAATGTTATAGAGTCCCTTTAACGAGGGTGATTCCAAAGTTAAAAAAGCTTCCCCAGTCACTGCTTTGTTGCAACAACGCAACCGTTATATGTCTGCAAGGTGACATCAGCTCCAAGATGTTAAAAAGGATGTTAAAATGAATGGAATGCCTTTTTGTCTTACAGATGTTTGATGAATATTGCGATCTCAGCTTTCCATTCGGCACCAATAGCTCGGTAAATATATGACAGGCTTTGTGTACTAATTACTTTAAGCAGCAACGTTCTTTGGAACTGCTTTTCTTGTTCCAGCTCTTTTCAGCAAGAAATATTCTGTCGACTCTGTCCTTTTCAGATGGCAGTGTGCGCTGTCGTGGCCGTCGCGGCTGCCCAGTACGCCCAGACCTACAGCGGCCAGGCCTACTCGATACAACCGGACGCCTCCAGATACTCGACCAACTTGGCCGCCCCCAAATACGCTTCTGCCGCCTATAACGGCTTCGCTGCCAACGCCCCGGCCGGTGTCTACCCCCAGGTCGACGGTGTCAGCACCCAATTCGACGGCAAAATCCCCGTCTTTCCTATCGTCGGCTCGTTTAGTTACGCCGACCTCAATGGTGTGAAACAGACGGTCGACTATGTTGTGGACGAGTTTGGCTACCATGTGTCTGGCACCAACCTGCCGGCGACTGCCGTCACCGGCGGGAACAGGCCCGCTGACGC
This sequence comes from Pollicipes pollicipes, assembly GCF_011947565.3. Taxonomy (NCBI): domain Eukaryota; kingdom Metazoa; phylum Arthropoda; class Thecostraca; order Pollicipedomorpha; family Pollicipedidae; genus Pollicipes; species Pollicipes pollicipes. The sequence goes on from NW_023596576.1 coordinate 35,728,109, forward strand.
TGCTGATACCAATAGTGGCTACCGCAAGTAACGAAGCGCTCTGCCAATCGGCGAGACCCCTGAGGTGGCTTCCGCTATGGCTGAGCACGCCGCCTGTACAACGCAGCCGCTCTTGGTGTCTACCCTGAGACGTACGCTGCCTCCGGCGCTCCCGTCACGTTCAAGTGCACGTACGGCCCGGAGGGCGTTTCTTACTCATACAGCTCTATTCACCCGAGCCCCCTCCCTTAACTCTGGATGTCTTGGTAAGTGCGTTGAGCCTGCTCACCTGCAATCAAATGCTGACTTTTTATCTCTGACTCGCTCCCAAACGCTGTTTGTGTTCATATGCCGTTCCCCGGGAAACCTGCCATATTTTCGACGTAATACAAAATATCCTTGGAAGCGGTGGTATAGCTGTATTCAGTGAAAGGGTGGCGAACACATGCATCCTAATTTTTCACCATTCCATGCAGTTTATAGCCACGTTTTTTTGAAGACTTTGGGTCGTCTTGTTTTTGAGCTTGACCTCCACGAACTTCTGCTGGCTCTGGCATCAACGGACGGCAGTCGGCCTTCAACTATTTCAATCTGTTGAGTGCAAATTTAGAACACGAATCACTTTTGTGCTACGTTATACGAGGATTCGTGCAGTGGTAAGAGCTATGACTGAACAAAGAATGGGATCTAACTAGTGTTGCAATTTAGTGGTCAAGGTTTCTCGGGAAAAAGGATATACGTGGAGTGAAATTCTCTATCAAGCCTTGCTGGTGCTTGCACCAGGCTTTTCTTTCGTGGCGTGGTCGTGGGACCAAAAAAATAGGGGATGCGTGAAAACCTTGCATTGGCAATCAGCTGCCGATCGTGGTGTATTTTGTAAACAAACCAAACATAATGCGTACAAGCAGCTGGAGCCGCTTGGGTTCTTGAGCTTGGAGGCACCTGACGCCCTTGCTCTGTGCATACATAGACATGATTCAGATGTAGGTGAGGCACGACATATCCATAGATGTCCAGGTTCTGCGTAGCCTCGTTTATGCTTGGTGGTTTCAAGGGAGCTCGGTTTTGGATGACGTCTGAAAACCTGGGAAAGGGAAATAGGGGTTTGACATGTGCGATTATACAATGTCAGGCACGAGTGAAATTCACATGAAACATGAAGAAAAGGAGTGAAAAATACCTGCTCAGAGCGTGTTGCTTTACATTCAAAGCCGGCAATTCTAGGACACTGCCTCTGATGCTTGTGGACCGGTTCTAGCCAGCTTATACCGGATGTAGGCCGTCCTTACTGTTGAGTCACGCCCGGGGCCAGCGGCAACACTTGCTTGTTGGGGGAGGTTTAGTCGGCTGCGTCACGGCGGTCGGTGACACCCCTCGTTTACCCGTCGGCTAAGGTCGGAGAAAGGCCCATCCCCTCATGCAAAGTGCTGAGTGATGAGCCTGTTGGTGGAAAGCTCTGCCAGCAATGCTTCAATTTTGTACATGCTTTAAGACGGTAGAATGCTAGCGCCGGCGTAGTACGAGCCGCCGGACGCTGTCGCAGATGGTCGCACCCCGAGTTTTCCTTGCCGTGTCTAGCCATAGGGAAGTCATTTGCTACCGAATGCTGCTAATATGACGTCAGTAGTTGCCTCACTTGTATCGCCACGGGATCCCCAGGCACGGTTGTTGTGGGCGCCGGACGCTGGCCTTGTCCGTCCCGGGTGTTATATAAGATATCTTTGGGAAGCCCGTCTGGTTGAATTTGCGTGGAACAGTTCAAGTTCATTTTGAGCAGGAATATAATTGTCTGTAGTACTGCAGCAGCTTATCAAACTTAGTGTAAGCTGAAGTTTGCATCAAGGAGCCGCTCACAAATAAAAAACAACAAAATAGAACGCTGGCCTCGTCTGTCGCGTAAGTCCGTGCGGTTGTGTCATGTGTGGCATATGTATGTTGTTCCGTGGGTTTAATTGGCGTGGAATATTTCATATCAGTTTAGAGCAAGCATACACATCTTTGCAACACAACTGAAGCTTATCGAAGTCACTGTTGACCATGTGGTACTGTTAAACATTGACCATCGTTTGGAGCCGAGGGGCACGCCCACGAAACACAGGCCGCCGTCTCCATCTCCATCTTTTTTTCATCCACTTACTACTAGTGATATAAATGTTGCTTCTGTAGCATTACATCCCAGGTTTAAACACCTCAATCTATCCACTCATGTCTGCAAATCGATATGAAATGCTAATTCAAAATGGCGGGGAAGGCAAATGAAATCCGTTTCAATGAAATGATACCTTTCAGCGCCTGCAATGATTTCAAGGGACCACCTATGTGCTACGCTATCTGCTACTACCAGCGATCTGCCTGAAACCTGCTGGATACGACTGCTTCATGTAGCAGAAGTCAGGATTTTATTCTGCAATGAACGGCTGACGAGGGTATTGAGGAGAAAGCCAAGGTTTATTTAGTAACAAAGCCTTCATTACGTCACTTTACGTAGCCTTGCTTCTTCTGCACGAATTCTTACAGTACCCCTTCCCCTCGATCTTATGGAGTGCAACTGTGAGAGCACATGTTTATGGCATGATGCATCCTTAAAGTGTCTCTGGATTGATCAAACGACCTCCGTGCCGTCAGAACAGCGGCCGGAACGCACTTTGAACGGGGACGAAATGACCCTTCACCCCTAGAACAGCAATAATAATGTGCCCTCCTAGTGTTCAACTCACGGGAATCCTTGCCCTGAAGGCGTAAAAGATCGCAAAAATGATGAATGGGATGGACCGAAAGGAGGTAAAAACGAAAATGGTCCACTCATGCTCGCCTCGGAACGTTATTCTTTTGCAGATCCGAATAGTGAAAGAAGTAACACGAACAGTTCTGGACCCAGCATCCTCGCAATCTAAGGAGAAAGAGCAGCATTGACTGCTGATGTAAGGGATCCTCCCCTGTTCAAATGCAGAGCAATGAAACAGCGCTAGAATGTACGCAAGTGGCCAAACCAAATATGTGCGTCAACTGGGTGAGGCACCCAATGACTACGTATGTCGGGGGATCTCCTGACGCTATTGCCGTGAAGACACTAATGAGCTCACTCATGCTTCATCGTCGACTTAACGAGGGTAGTTGTCACGGATGAATGCACACAGTGGCCTCTTGAGATTATTAGAGGCGCTGAAAGTTGCCATATTATTGCAAGGCATTTCGTTTATTCATATCAGTTCAAATAAGTTGTAAATTTTGGAACGCCTACAAGAAATATAGAAATTCATGCCTACAGATGATTGTGGCAGTGGCCGGACTGGAATTGGGTTTGTCTAACAAAATTTGACCAGGCAGGGGCAGTACAGCCAGAAGGGACATGTAAGAGCAACCACCATTGGCGCATTTAGTTTTCAGCCCTATGGCGTTGCGCCGAAAAAAAACGGTAAAAATAACCCAAACTCCTCCCCCCGAACTCCTTACAGGCCTTCATGTCAGATTGAAGGGTGGTTCTGGGTCCCTGCCAATCTATCTCCCCTGGGCGTCTGTTAGTTAAGAAAAGTGATGTTTTTGTCGTTGTGTGCATTTTCCATGCCAACATCCTACTTGTCATATCAGTTTGATATCAAAATAAGAGGGAAATTACAGGCGCAGGTCATGATGCCTGGTAACTCAACTGTTTTGGTGCAGGCGTTTGACGAGTTGTAATCATGGCTGAGGTGAACTTGGCATAACATGGCACAATGGCAAACAGTTATGACTTCTTTCAGATTGTGCGCTTCACAGTTATTCTGTTATAAAAAGATGGTTAGTTTAGACACGAAACATATATTACTTTAAAAAAACGAGATATCCTAATTGCATACAAAAGCCTGTAATACAACAGCAGCCCACGCAACTCGTGGTAGGATTAATTTTACACAAGCGGGACGCTCACATATAGAATAACAGCAAAAGAGAACACTGGCCTTATCCGCCGCGTAAGTCGCTGGGGTTGGGTCATATGTGGTGTATGTATGCTGTCTCGAGAGTTTAGTTGTGGAATAGTTAAATCAGTGTAGGGCAAGCACACAAATGTTTGCAATTTAACAGAAGCTTACCGACATCATCGTTGACTTTGTTTGACAGCAAGGAGATGCTCACGAAAAACAGGTCGCCGTGGCCATCCCTATCCCTTTTCCATGAATTTGCTGCTGGTGATATATATGTAGCATTATGGACCAGTTTTGCACAGCTCTATCTGTCTACTTATGTATGCAAATCAACGTGAAATACCAGATTAAAGTTGGTGAAATCGAAGCTTGGCGAAAGGAGGAAGAGCGCGCGTCGCTTATCCCACTCTATCAACGTCCAGCTATTAAAAAATTTGAGTTCTTGAAGGAAGTGTGTACTGCAGCAAGACAAGCGTTTATGCAGAAATGGCCTACAACCGCCTAGTCATGCAGTCAGTATCTTGCCTTTCAAACACTGCCAACACTCACACTTTGCCTTCATTCACCGGCATCTCGCATTATGCCGGCATCACAAGAGTCTCGCTCACACAAATGACCATTAAAATCGACCGCGACAAGAGGAGCCATGCTCTGATATTTACACCGTGCTATTGACAGCGCTAACCGCAATCTCCCATGCCATCAAGGGATTTCGGGGGCAAATGGCAACTCAATACTAGCTAAAAGTTGAGGTATCCTGGAGGCCATTGAATATGGGTAGTCTTACGCACATTGGTTTGGGAACAGGGGTGAGCAGTGCCCCACATTTGGAGGCGAAAGCGGGGGTCAGCCCTCTTAAATGTCTCCCACCCATCTGCAGATGTAGGCTGTATTTAACCTACTTTTCCACTACATTAAAGATGCATGCCGATTTATCTAGTTCACCAGCGACCTTCCTCAAGTCGCGCTGAATACGATCGCCTCGTATCGTAAATGGCAGCATGTTATCCTATCATAAACGGCAAACAAGCTTGAACAACCAGAGACTCCCGTGTCGCCAGAGTGGCACATTAAAAAAAAAACAATGGAACAAAGTTTTAGACCCTGCGCGCTCGCAATCTAGGGAACAAGAACAGCAATGGCCGCTGATATATGGGATGATCCCCTCTCCGAATGCAGGACAATAGAACACTGCCGGAATGTATGCATGTGGGCAAACCAAGTATTGACATCAACTGAGTTAGGTATTCTATGACTACAGATTTCGCTATGCATTCAGACGCCATAAGCGTGAACACATGAACCAGCTGCTTCATGATTCATTGTGGACTTTGCGAAATTAGTTGTTGCCTATCGATGCACACATTGTTTGCCTATGGATGCAGAAATGTTACGAGACTGTTTATGCTGTACAGGTTATCTCAGCTAGGAAAAGTTGTACAACCTTTCCTCGCAAAAATATCAGCAAGAACATTTCTTCCAGCTTGGTGGGAAAAATCAGGCATTTCAGGAACCCCTTATCATGAGGTACATATAACAATCGTATACACCAAATTTATAACTAAAATGTCTGTAAACCACTTTGGCACACACGAAGGCGCTGCCACGGGGGAAAACGGTCCCAGCACCATGGCAGAACCCGCTGTCGCTGTTGCTGGGGAGTCTATTGTCGCGGCCACGGAATATCCCGCTCTCCTGCCACGGAAGAAGCCAACATAACTACCATGAGGAACTTCCCAAGGCCACGGAGGTAGCCGTCAGCTATGCCGCGGGGAACACCGCTGGCCTTGTTGCCGACACAGTTGAAGCGGTCGCCAGCTATGTAACGCATACGACGATATCGTGACGATATCGCATACGACGATATGTAACGCATACGGCGATGTCGGCACTCCCGGAGATGGAGCCGCCGGTCCTGGCTACCGGAGAGAGGGCTAAAGGCGTCATCGGAGCGGGGGGCCCACCGTTTCAGGTGCTGTACCCAAAATGCGATAGGGGTAATATCAAGCATTCCTCGTTAGGAAGGAAAGCTGAAAGCTGAAAAACTCCGCGACATGAAGACAACCCTGGATTGTGCATCGGTTCTCCACACACGAGATCGGGCAGTCAAACTGGAATCTGTCGGGCAGCCTGACGCGAAGACGACTTCCTGAGTGGAAAAACCAGAAATGTGCATGCTTACGATCAAAAATGGATGAGGCGCATCGTCCTTACGGGAAAATTGGAATGCAACCGCCCCCCGCCCCTTGAAGTGTCAACAAACATGCCACTGCTGCCAAGCACATTTTGTCTTAAGTCAAGCATGGTCCACACCTCTACGTCCCTCATCCCAGCAAAAATCATGTCCCGTAAACCGCCAATGCCTACTGTGGCATCAAGCTGAGAGAATGCACCAACCACGGCAGGTTTCCGGTTCAACGACACTTAACACAAACAGAGCAGTTGAATGGAATGCTACACTTTTGAAGATTTTGAGGCGAGCATCAGATACCATAAAATCAGGTCACCTGTACTTAATGGTTTGGATTTAAGTAAAACAGATTGCTCTCGACAAACAAGCAGCAAGTATCAAATACGTTCATGAATACGGCATCCTTTGATTACGTCGAGAGGCGCGGATTTTTCCTGTCGCGCGCCTTCTGAGCCCGAATAGTGTTATGTGCTTGTGTTTTAGCCCTTTGTCGTGGTGTTTCAAATTCGTCCTGGATTTTGCATTGCCTTATTGCATTAACATATCCAGTTATGGCGGTACTGCTATTATGGCGTTCTTCGATCCCAGACTTCTTTCAATGACAACTCTTACCACTGCGGAAATTCCCGTATGACGTAGCTCAAATGTGATTGGCGTTCGAAGCTTGTACTCAACACATTGAAATGGTTAAACGCCAACTGCTGTCCGTTGATGCCACGAATCGTGCTAATATACCCTAGACCCGAACAATTGTATAATTATATTCGTATTGACCTTGAGCACTGCACGGCCAACGGGGTCGTGTCATTTCCGTGATGTTTCTAGGGCATCGTGGATGTCTGAGTAACCTCGAAGAAGTCTGTCTAAATAGTCTGCAGAAGTTCGCGGACGTCTAGCTTAAAAACAAGAGGACTAGGGGTTCAAAAGGCGTGGCTTTGAACTGTATGGAAAGGTGAAAAATAGGATGCATGCATTCTCCACCTTTCCATTAAATACAGCCATACCACCGCCTTCAAGCATATTTTCTATTACGTGAAACACGACCCACATCTTTATGCTCCTCGTACCAACCAAGCTCGGTAAACTGTAAATACGTGCTGTTACATCATGCTGGGACAAAACACCAAACATCCGAGGTTACCGGCGTAGCGGCATATCAACAAACAGAACGTTTGGAAGCCAGTCAGAGATGAAAAGTCAGCATTTGATCGCAGGTGAGCAGGCTCAGAGCACTTTGTTTTTCTTTGTTTTCTAGTTCTTTCTTTTCTAGTCTTTTAAAAAAGGCGAAGGTATGGGATGGGGCCCGGGTGAATACAGCTGTACGAATAAGAAACGCCCTCTGGGCCGTACGTGCCCTGGAACGTGACGGGAGCGCCGGAGGCAGCGTACGTCTGAGGGTAGACACCGAGAGCGGCTGCGTTGTACAGGCGGGCGTGCTCAGCCTTGGCGGCGGCCACCTCAGGGGTATCGCCGATCGGCAGAGCGCCGTGTCACTTGCGGTAGCCACTCTTGGTAGCAGTGGTCTTGGCGAGCGCCTTCACGTCGGTGACGGCAGCCGCCCGCAGGTTAGTGCGAGACACGCGGTAGGCAGACTCGTCCGCAACGCAGTCGACCGTCTGTTTCACACCATTGAGGTCCACGTAGCTAAACGAGCCCTTAATGGGAACGATGGGAATTTTGCCGTCGAATTTGGTACTGAGAACGTCGTCGTGCGGCGGAAGCCGGCCGGGGCGTTGGCAGCGAAGTCAACGCCTCGGCCGTAGGTGTTGTTGAAAGGAGTTGGAATAAAAGAAACAATTTCACAGAACGTTGCTGCTTCTATGCCATTGGTGCCGAGTAGACAGATGAGATCGCAATGTTTATAAGACATCTGCAAGATAAAATGGCATTCTAGATAAGTTAAGATGCTTTTTTAACCTATTGGAGATGACACCACCTTGCGGATATGTAATGGTTGCGTTGTTGCAACGAAGCAGTGACTATGTAGAAACATTTGTTGAAATTTGAAATGACTTCCGTTAAAGGTACTGTATCACATTTGTATGGGGATTTCAACTGAGGTTTACATCTTCATGATCATTCCCTGAAGTTTACAGGCACAGCCACGTCCGGTTTAAGACTTTAAATCCTCTTGTTTCTTAAACTGATGCGCGTCAACTTGCAGAGCCTAGCAAACATCGGAATACCTATAGAAGTTTTACCCAGGCATGTACGCCATCATACGAGTCAGTTGAAAACCTCATTAAATTGGCTATGTTGTAATGATGGTGAAGATATGGCCATTTAACCAAATGTGTTTATGGTGATGCATGCAGACCAAAAGACAATGGATAACAGTGGTTCCAGACTACAGGCGCCTGGGGGTCTATTCGTCGACGCCCAGCTCGTACAGGGACATCGCTGCACGGTAGGCGCTGGGCGCTCGGACGGGGCCGCACAGACCTATATATAATGACCTATAGGGCACCCGACCTATTCATGACTGGCACCTGCAGCCTGCCCTGAACTTAGGACTTCCAAAATTCCATGGGGTCAACTTGCCGCTTCTTGTCATGAGGAGGTCGCTATGCTTTAGTTATGATGATTCTCTGCGCTTTACAACTATGACCCTATCTGGTTTAACACTTCAAATCCGTTTGTTTCTGAGCTTGATGCACGTGGACTTGTAGAGCATAGTACCCATAAGAACGCCTAGAGGAATTCCATCCAGATACGTGTGCCATCATAGTCACATCACATGAAAACCTACTTTCATTGTCATCCCGACGAGCACAGGATAAAGGGAAGAAGGGATGAAATGGCAAATGTCGAGGTCATGGACCGGTTTACGCCATAGGTAACACAGCTTTTCGGACAATTGCTAGATGAGGCAGACGAAATACAAAAAAAATTACCCAGAAATAGGGCCGTAATCAAAAACACAACTGCAAAACGAAAATTAAGTTCACAAAAATATGCAATAATGCCACGAAAAGAGCCAAAAAAACACTCACACAACGCTGGTAGGTTTAATTTCGTTCATAGATGAACGCTGCCACCGTGCGGCATGTCAAATTACTACAAGTGAGTCTTGCCGTCCGCTACAGCGGCAACTCTGACGTGGCAGCCCTCGCGGTGACAATGACGCCATACAAGCATTCCGTAAGGCAATGAACCGATGGTATGATCAAAATCATCCTTCTAAAAAAATTCCTACATTTGGCAGGGACTTGCATTTAAAGGATCGCGAAAAATTACTAGTGAGCTTTGTATATCATATATGAAGGTTGCCTTAATTTCTCCAGGTGTGGAAAAGTTCCTTCAAGCTGCTGATTGGGAATGGATCTTCTGATGACATGAAACAGCTCATTGTGACGCATCGTGACCCATCGTGACGCTATTAAAACCGTATATCCTCATAAATACCATGTTTGTCTCATTGTTGATGAAGATATACAGTTGGAATACTTTGTATTTCTCGATAATATATCAGTTTCCTGCTAAATCGACAGCATTTTTTAACCTAGTGTAGTTGTAAAGCACACAACCAAAGGGAAGACAATTGTTTGCAATCATGCTATGTCATACTAACTTTGGCTCAAGCATGATTGCACTCGTTAACAGCCTGCACCAAGACAATTGAATCATCAGCCAACATGCCTTGCGCCTGTAATTCCTCTGTCGTGATATCATACTGATATCGAAAACGGGTTATTGGCATAGCAAAATTCAAATGAAGATAAACAACCACGTCTTTTTCAAATAGCGGCAGCCTCAGGGAGGTAGACCGTCAAGAACCTGTCACCTTTTTATGAATCTTCTTGAAAACGTCTGAGAAGTTCGGCGGAGGAGGTGCGTTTGATTATACCGCCTCTTTTTGTGTAACACCATTGGGCTAAAATCTAAGAACACCAATCGTGGCTGGTCTTAGATGCTCCTCTGGCTGTACTGCCACTCCCGTGTTTAGATCTTCTCAGGGAAACCCAGCTCCTGTCTGGCCCCTGTTACCTTCATCTCCTGGTGTGTTTTTTTTTTACATTTTGTGATGTGCCACGCAAAAATACATCACAAATGATTTGGGGTGGCGTGAAGGAATGTAATGAATTGAAATATAATGCTACATTTGAGCGCCTCTAACGATTGCAATGGACCAATGAGTGCATCCATAGGCAACAACTACTACTACGTACCTACATTCCGGCAGTGTTCTATCGCCCTGGATTCGGAGAGGGGGTCATCCCTTATATCAGCGGTCATTGCTGTTCTTGCCTCTTAGGCTGCGACCGCGCAGGGTCTAAGACTTTGCTGTATTGTTCCTTTTAATGTGCCATTCTGGCGATACGGGGGCCTTCGTTTGTTCAGGTCTCTTCGCTGTTTATGATAGAATAATGTGCTGCCATTTGCGACATGAAACAATTGTATCCAGTACGGTTCGAAGAGGGTCGCTGGTGAACTGGATAAACCGGCATGCATGTTGAAGGTAGCGCAAAAGTAGGTTAAATACAACTTACATCGGATGATGGGGGTATATTTAGAACTGGTGAATCCCGCTTTCGCCTTGAAAAATGGGGGCCCTGTTCACCCCTATTTCTAAACCGATGTGCATAAGCCTGCTTATATCCCATGACCTCCAAGACACTTCAACTTTTAGGTAGTATGGAGTTACCATTTGCCCACGAAATTCTTTCATGGCAAAGTGATCGCGGCAGCTGCTGTCAATGGCACGGTGTAAATATCAGAGCATGGCTCATGTTGTCGTGGTCGATGTTAATGGTCATTTGTGTGAGTGATACATGTTGCGGGCGTAATGCGAGGTGCTGCTGAATCAATGCAAAGCATGAGTGCTGCCAGTGTTTGAAAGGTCAGATACTGTCTGCATGGCTAGGCGGTTGTGGGCCATTCCTGCATAGACGCCTGTCATGCTACAGGACACAATTCCTCCAGCAGCTCAAATTTTTAAATAGCTGGACGTTGGTAGAGTGAGATGAGCGATGCGCGTCTTCCCCTTTTCGCCAAGATTCAATTTCAAGATTAAATTTCACCTTTAATCTGGTCCGTCACGTTGACTTGCATACATAAGTATAGAGATAGAGCTGTGCAAAGCCGGCTTATAATGTTAAAAAGACAGCATCTATATTAGTAGGAGCAAATGGATCGAAAAGGGATGTATGGGGATGGCCACGGCAGCCTGTTCTTCGTGAGCATCTCCTTGGTGTCAAACAAAGTCAAAGGTGATGTTGGTAAGCTTTTGTTAAATGGCATACATTTGTATGCTTGTCCTACAATGATTTAAACATTCCACAATTAAATCAACGAGACAACATACCGACACCACATATGACCCAACTCCAGTGACTTACGCGGCAGATAAGGCCAGCGTTCTGTTTCGTTATTTTATATGTGGGCGTCTCGTTTGTGTAAAATTAATGCTACCGTGAGCAGGCTGGTAGGCTGCTGTTGTATTACAGGCATTTGTATTCTTGCTGAAAATAAACTTGAACTATTCCAACCAAATTCACCCAGCCGGGCACCACACAAATCTTGTATATAACACACCGGACGGACGAGGGAAGAGTCCGGTAACCACTGACGTCATATTCCAGTATTCCGAAGCAAATGACTTTCCTATGTCCAGACACGGCAAGGAAAACTCTGGGTGCGAATATGAGACAGCGTCTCGTATTTGTAGTTGAGGCGGCTCGTACGACACCGAAGATAACATTATACGGTCTTAAAAGCATCACAAAATTGTAACACTGCCAGCAGAGCTTTCCAGTAACAGTCTCATTACTCAGCAAATTGCATGAAGGGATGGGGCCGTTCTCCGACCTTGGGGGACGGGGAAACGAGGGCAATCACCGACCGCCGTGACGCAGCCGACAAACCCCCCCCCCCCCTCCGCAACATGCGAATGTTACCGCCGGCCACGGGAGTGGGTCCCAGTTAGAACGGCCCCCAGCTGGTATAAAGCTGGCCGGTACCGGTCCACAAGCATCACAGACCCCAGCAAGTTCAGCCATGAAATTCCTGGTGAGTCCTTCGCTTGCGTTGCTTACTGAAGATATGCATCACGATGAGCTGTTTCATTTCACCAGGAGATCCAGTCCCAATCAGCAGCTTCAAGAAACTTTTCACACTTGGAGATATTAAGGCAACCTTCATACATGATATACAACGCTCACTAGTCATTGTTCGCATGGTTTTGAATACTGCTTAAAGGATTTAACTGCTTAAAACTTAAATGCACCTGGCTGCTGACGAGGACGGAATCAATGTGAGAGTTGCCGCGTCAGAGTTGTCGCTGTAGCGGACGGCGAAACTCACTTGTAGTGCTTTGACGTGCCGCAAAGCGACAGTGTTGATCTAATAGTGTGAATTGAACATACGACTGTCATATGCGTGTAATTTTTTTTCTCGTGGTGTTGTTGACACTTTTTTCCTTTTTCCGTAACAGTGCCGTTGCTTTTGCAGTTACGTTTTCGATTACGGTGCCATTCCTGGGTTATTTTTCTCGGAGTTATGCCCATCTCACCTAGCAGGTGTTCGAATAGCTGTGTCAGCTATGGCGTAAACGGTGTGTCATCGCAACATTTGTTATGGCAGTTTTTCTTTCTTTTATCCTTCGTCCCTCGTAATGCGTTATGCGTTATGGTTGTTAACTGTGGAGAATGATAATGAATGAAGCATTAGTTAGCAAGCGCCTTCCCTATGGTTAGATGCGGCAAGGCAACCCTTCGAGACTGCGAGTTCCAAGTTCAAGGCAGGCTGGTTGTTGGTTGTTCCGATGTTTACGGGGCTCCACAAGTTCAAGTGCATCGAGTTCACAAAGAAGAGACTTTAAAGTCTTAAACCGGACATGGCTGCGCCTGTAAACTTCATACAATGGTTATGAACATCGGTATCTCAGTTCAAAATCCCATACAGATGTGATACAGTCCCTTTAACGGAAGTTATTTAGAATTTCAAAAAACATTTCTCCAAAGTCACTGCTTGGTTGCAACAACGCGACCGCTATATGTCCGCAAGGTGACATCAACTCCAAGGTGTTAAAAAGGATGTTAACGTGAAAGAAATGCCTTTTTATCTTACAGATGTTTTATAAATATTGCAATCTCAACTTTCCCCTCGGCACCAAAGGCTCGGTAAATATATGACAGACCTTGTCTACTAATTATTTCAAGCAGCAACGTTCTTTGGAACTGCTTTTCTTGTTCCAGCTCTTTTCAACAACAAATCTTGTGTTGACTCTGTCCTTTTCAGATGGCAGTGTGCGCTGTCCTAGCCGTTGCGGCTGCCCAGTACGCCCAGCCCTACAGCGGCCAGGCCTACTCGGTACAACCGGACGCCTCCAGATACTCGACCAACTTGGCCGCCCGCAAATACGCTTCTGCCACCTATAACGGCTTCGCTGCCAACGTCCCGGCCGGTGTCTACCCCTAGGTCAACGATGTCAGCACCCAATTCCGCGGTAAAATCCCCGTCTTTCCTATCGTCGGCTATTTTAGTTACGCCGACCTCAATGGTGTGAAACAGACGGTCGACTATGTTGTGGACGAGTTTGCATACCATGTGTCTGGCACCAACCTGCCTGCGACTGCCGTCACCGGCGTGAAGAGGCCCGCCGACGCTGCCGCTACCAACAGTGGCTACCGCAAGTAACGCAGCGCTCTGCCAATCGGCGATGCCCCTGAGGTGGCTTCCGCCATGGCTGAGCACGCCCGCCTGTACAACGCAGCCGCCCTTGGTGTCTACCCTCAGACGTACGCTGCCTCCGGTGCTCCCGTCACGTTCCAGTGCACGTGCGGCCCGGAGGGCGTTTCTTACTCGTACAGCTCTATTCACGCAAACCCGTCCCTTACCTTTGGATGTTTTGGTAAGTGCGTTGAGCCTGTTCACCTGCAATCAAATGCTGACTTTTCAAAGCGTTATGTTTGTGTTCATATGCCGTTACACCGGAAACCTGTCATATTTGGTGTTTGTCTCGGCTTGATGCCAGGATACATATTTGCAGGTTGCTGAGCTTCGTTGGTACGATGAACGTAAAGATGTGGGTCCGCTTCGACATAATACAAAATATCCTTGGAACCGGTGGTATAGCTGTCTTCAGTGAAAGGGTGGCGAACACATGCATCCCAATTTTTCACCATTCCATGCAGCTCATAGCCACGCCTTTTTGAAGACTTATAGTCGTCTTGTTTTTAAGCTTGACGTCCACGAACTTCTGCAGACTCTGGCACCAACGGACGGGAGTTGGCCTTCAACTATTTTAATGTGTTGAGTGCAAGTTTCGAACACGAATCACTTTTGTGCTACGTGATACGAGGATTCGTGCAGTGGTAAGAGTTATGGTTGAGAAAAGACTGGGATCGAAGAACGTGGAAGTAGCGCCATAACCAGATGAGCAAATTGGAGAAATTACGAAGTCCAGGGCGAATATAAAACACCATGAGAAAGGGCTAATACGCCAGCGCAGGACAATCCTCGGGCTCAGCAAGCGCGCAAAAGCAAACATCTACGCCTCTCGACGTATTCAAAGGATGCCACATTAAAGAGGATAATTGATAATTACTTATTTTCGAGTGCACTATTTTCCACTAAAATCTTGACCATTAGTTGCAAGTGAGCTGATTTTACAGAGAGCTAGAAACGCTTTGAACCAGGGTGGGTATGAAAAATGTCGTCGCAAAAAGACCGTGCGCGAGTGAAAAAATCAGTTCACAAAAGATTGAACTGATGAACTCGTAACTGATAGTTCAACAAACAAAGACATGTACTTCAAGTTTGCATGGACGTAACATCATAAACATGACAAAACTGTTGTTTCAACATCTTAGGCCATTGAAGTGGAACAGAATACATTAAAGCATCGTAATTTCATGACAGTGTAATGGGCATAAGAAATTGTTGACACCAAAAATTTCATGCTGCGCTTCGCAGTTCCCTTCCACAGCACTTTTAACACAAACCAAAGCAAAGGAATTCAATAACAAAATAACAACAGAAGATTCAGCAAGCATAAAACGCTCAAAGAACGAAAGCATTGGACTCTTACACATCAGCCCATCGCAAAGTCAAACGCAGAAGACATACGTTTGGCTTCTGTTAAGATAGATTGAGGGAAAACAAACATTTTGCCATGGTTCATCATAAAATAGCAATGTTTATTACCATACCCTACACTCGAAAGACTTAGATATGTCATTATTGAGCACCGCAATGAGCCAAGAAAACGGTTAACCGAGGGTTTAACGTGGCAAACATGGCGGTAAAAGTAAGTTCCGTACTTCCCATTGTCTTCTTCGTTCCCTCGGAATTTTTCACTCTTGGGTGCATATCAGACATGTTTGGGCGGCTGGCGAATTGATCCAATGTATGTATGAAATGCGTACAAGTGTGCAGTTGGAGCATCTTGCAGAGAAATTGGTCAACATTCTAAGCAACAGATGGTACTTCTAAGGGCAATCGAAAAATAATGAAAAAAGTGGTATGACATTCGTATGATAGCAAGAAACACGGAAGTAGTTCAATAACTATAAAGATTGATACTTCTCTGGCAAAATGTTGTAATCATGGGGTTTGGCTTAAAAGCTCTTGACACGAATGCTCACACGGTGAAGTTCTGTTAGCAAATTTAATTTAGCAGACATTACTTGAATTTTTCACTCTTGCATTTCGGGAGTGATGCAAATTAGTGGCTAAGTTTCCTCGGGAAAAAGAATAGACGTGGAATGAAATTCTCTATCAAGCCTTGCTGGTGCTTGCACAAGGCTTTACTTTCGTGGCGTGGTCATGAGACCAAAAAAATAGGGGATGCGTGAAACCTTGCATTTGGAAATCAACTGCCGATCGTGATGCATTCTGTAAAGAAACCAAACATAATGCGTGCAAGCAGCTAGACCCGCTTGGGTTCTTGAGTTTGGAGGTATGGATGGATGGATGAATGGATGCTCCCCTGTTCGAATGCAGGACAATAGAACAGTGCTAGAATGTACGCAGGTGGGCAAACCAAATATATGCGGCAACTGGGTGAGGCACCCAGTGACTACGTATGTCGAGATATGTCCTGACGCTATTACCGTGAAAACACTAATGAGCTCCCGCATCCTTCATTGTCGGCTTTGCGAGGGTAGTTCTCACGGATGTATGCCCACAGTGTTCTCTTGAGATCATTAGAGGCGCTGAAAGCTGCCATATTATTTAAGGGCATTTCGTTTGTTTATATCACTTTAAATGAGTTGTAACTTTTTTGAAATGCCCACAAGGAATACACACATCCATACCTGCAGATGATGGTAGAAGGGACCGGATTTGAATTGTGTTTGTCTAACAATATTTGAACAGAGGAGGAGTAGTACAGCCAGTTTTGGCATATAAAACCAGTCACGATTGGTGCAATTAGCTTTCAGCATTATGGCGTTGCACTAAAAGGAACAGTAAGAAATAACCCAAACTCCTCCTGTCGAACATCCTATACGCTTTCATGTCAGATTGCTAGGAGTGTGGTGGATTCCTGCCTATCTGTCGCCTTTGGGCTTGTGTTATTTAAGAAAGGTGATGTATTTTTTTATTTGTATTCTCCCATGCTAATCACCTACTTGTCCTATCAGCTTGATATCAGAACTACAGAGAAATTACAGGCGCAGGTCACGATACCTGGTGACTCAGATGTTATGGTGCAGGCTGTTGACGACTTGTAATCATGCCTGAGGTAAACTTGGCATGGCATGGCACAACTGCAAACAATTATGATTTCTTTCAGATTATGTGCTTTACAGCTATTCTGCTACAAAAAGGTGGTTAGTTTAGACAAGAAACATATATTACTTAAAAACAAGATATCCCAATTGCATATATATAGATATAGGTGTATCTATCTATCTATATATATATATATATATATATATATATATATATATATATATATATCCCCCTCTCTGCATTAAAAATGGAGAAATGTATTACTTTTTAGCACTTTGGTTTCCTCCAGCGTTTTTCGCTGCAGCTCGATGGGATGAATATTTTTAGCATAGAATAATTATGACTGATGAATCCATAAATAAGTTTGCTTCTTAGAACAAGCAATGATAAATGATATGAAACGCTTACTTTTTCATGCCGCGCTCCATACAAAACCCTGCAGTTAAACACATTTGACATCTACGTGTTTTGGGTGATAAATAGATATTACTTTAGTCGGAACAGTGGCGGATGCAGCGTATCTCTTAATTTGTTATGGGCGGGAAAAGTATCTGCTAATTAGTGCCCATGGTATGATCAGTAGTCGCTTGAAAAGCATTTTCTTAACAAAGTGTAACCTCCGTTAGTTTAAATGCATATGTTACAAATATTCCTATGACACTGCCTATGCTGTACAACAGGATAAGGAGACAATGGAAAACACGGAACTTATTTTTACCGCCATTTTTGCCCTGTTAAACCCTCGGTTAACCGTTTTCTTGATTCATGGCGGTGCTCAATAACGACAAATCTAAGCCTTTCGAGTGTCGAACTCACCAGGCTACCTGACAAAGCTATTCTAATGCCGACACATAGAGCTTTGGTACAGAACTAACGCAGCTAATACGGAAGTGTTTGAAGGCGAAGTTCTGCCCTATGGAGATGTTTATCATGCACACCTCTTACTTATTTACGCATGTTACTGATATACGCATTTTAATCTTGTAGGTTTGTGGGCATGATTTATATTTATATTTGCGGGGCGAGTGGGATGACACTGTCTGCCAGCAGATCATGCAAAAAGTGCTGACTTTGTTTTGGGGGAGCAGGAAGAAGCCAGTAAGTCACCATTGGTTCAAGTAATTGCTTACCTCACCTGCTTTTAACAAATGATTGGTAACCAGAGTTAGCCATTTTCCGTTTTAATCCATCGAGTTTTTTTCATAATGCAACTTTTGATGGCACAAGGCATGCAACGGGCTTATTTTATTCTATATTCTTGATTATTTACCCCAAATTACTTGAAGTGGTCCCTCATGGCTGCTTCAACAGGATGTTTATGGTGATGGTTTCCTGACTGGCAAATGATTCTACTGTATATATGCACTATATTTTTAACCCAGGGATACTCTAATCCGCATAGCAAATATAATATGAGTTTAATGTTAGTATGTAACAAATAGTCAGACCATCCCATTTAAAATGTGAAGCCAACATCTCAAACTTTGTCATGAACTATGAGTAAAAAACCCTAAATAAATGCCTTTGGTGCAGCTGAAAAAGCAAGCAACAATACTAGCAGGGTCATCCGCAAGTTATGTTACCTTTGGAGAAGAGTGATTGTTTTGTGGAGGATACTCATTATTGCCCTTGCCATGGGTTAACCATAGCAAACAAAATAAGCTGTCCAGGGTGGTTTTAAGTGTTTTGATTTGTGTTGTCATGTTTTGTGATGTCAGCAAGCATACACAAGTGAACTGAACACAATTGCAAGTTGAAACCAGCCAAAACTTCGCTTTATCGTGTTTTTAGTAGAAACGCTGCGGTCAACAGATAGGTGAGTTGAGATGATATTCAAAGTATGGGCTACTCTAAGTTAGGTTATGTTGGTTAAGTGCATGGGAAATGGCAATAGATACAGTGCAAGGATCCAGTAACTCACAACTACTGCTGTGATACAAACAGGTTAGACAGGATGAGATGAAGTAAGGCCTCTTTAGGTTAGGCATAGTTATGCTACTTTCATCGTAATAAGTATTGGTATTGTGTAAGCAACGATGACAAAATTTTTGTCTTCCCTCGCCCCATCTTAGCAGAAGCCAAACGTATGTCTATAGTGTTTGACTGGCGATTGGCTGATGTGTAGGCGTTCAATGATTTTTTTGTTTTTTATGTTTTCTGAATTTTCTGTTTTTTTTTGCTATTGAATTACTTTTCTTTGGTTTGCGTTAAACGTGCTGGGGAAAGGAACTGCAAAGTGCAGCATAAAATTATTGGCGTTAATAACTTGTTATGCCCATTACACCGTCATGAAATTATGATGCTTTAATGTATTCTGTTCCACTTTAATGGCCTAAGATCTTAAAAACCAAGAAGTTTTCTCAGGTTTTGGATATTACGTCCATGCCAACTTGAAATACATGTCTTTGTTTGCCGAACCAGCAGTCACGAGATCATAAGTTCAATGTTTTGCAACTTGATTTTTCACCCCCGCACGGTCTTTTTGCGACGGAATTGTTCACTCCCACCCTAGTTCAAAACCGATTCTAGCTCTCTGTAAAACCAGCCCACTTGTAACTAATGGTCAAGATTTCAGTGAAAAATACTGCTCTTGGCAAACAATCAGCAATTATGAATTGTGCTCATGAATACGACATCGCTACGTCAAGTACGTCATCGAGTACGTCAAGGGGCGCAGATGTTTGCTGTTGCGCGATTGCTGAGCCCGAAGATTGTCCCGCGCTTGCGTTTTACCCTTTTCTCGTGGTGTTCTGTATTCGCCCTGGACTTTGCATCATTTTCTTTCTATTTATATATGTGGTTATGGCACTACTCCTATGTTCTTCGATCCCGGTCTTTTCTCAATCATAGCTCTTACCACTGCACGAACCCTCGTATGACGTAGCGCAAAAGTGATTGGTGTTCGACACGTGCACTCAAGTTTATTAGTATTAAATTGTATTATTCTATTTATTATTGTGTTTATTATTTATTTATTAGTTATTTTTATTACTAAAATGGTTTAAGGCCAACTGCTGTCCGTTGATGCCACGGTCCGCAAAAGTTCACGGACGTCGGGTTTAAAAGCAAGACGACTTGAAGTGCTCAAAAAGGCGCCGCAGCTATGAACTGCATGGAATGGTGAAAAATTAGGATGCATGTGTTCGCCACCCTTTCACTTAATACAGCTATACCACCGCTTCCAAGCATATTTTGTATTACGTCGAAAATATGACAGGGTTCCGGGGAAACGGCTTATGAACACAAACGGAGCGTTTGGGAGCGAGTCAGAGATGAAATGTCAGCATTTGATTGCAGGTGAGCAGGCTCAACGCACTTACCAAAACATCCAAAGGTAAGGGAGGGGTTCGGGTAAATAGAGCTGTATGAGTAAGAAACACCCTCCGGGCCGTACGTGCACTTGAACGTGACGGGAGCGCCGGAGGCAGCGTACGTCTCAGGGTAGACACCAAGAGCGGCTGCGTTGTACAGGCGGCGTGCTCAGCCATAGCGGAGGCCGCCTCAGGGGTATCGCCGATTGGCAGAGCGCTGCGTTACTTGTGGTAGCCACTATTCGTATGAGCAGCGTCGGCGGGTCTCTTCACGTCGGTGACGGCAGCCGCCGGCAGGTTGGTGCCGGACACGTGGTATCCAAACTCGTCCACAACATAGTCGACCGTCTGTTTCACACCATAGAGGTCGGCGTAACTAAACGAGCCGACGATAGGAAAGACGGGGATTTTACCGCCGAATTGGGTGCTGACACCGTTGACCTGGGGGTAGACACCGGCCGGGACGTTGGCAGCGAAGCCGTTATAGGCGGCAGAAGCGTATTTGGGGGCGGCCAAGTTGGTCGAGTATCTGGAGGCGTCCTGTTGTACCGAGTAGGCCTGGCCGCTGTAGGGCTGGGCGTACTGGGCAGCCGCGACGGCCAGGACAGCGCACACTGCCATCTGAAAAGGACAGAGTCCACACAAGATTTGTTGCTGAAAAGAGCTGGAACAAGAAAAGCAGTTCCAAAGAACTTTGCTGCTTGAAATAATTAGTAGACAATGCCTGTCATATATTTACCGAGCCTTTGGTGCCGAGTGGAAAGTTGAGATCGCAATATTTGTAAAACATCTGTAAGATAAAAAGGTATTTCCTTCACGTTAACATCCTTTGGAGTTGGTGTCACCTTGGAGTTAATGTCACCGTGCGGGCATATAACGGCTGCGTGCGTTGTTGCAGCAAAGCAGTTACTTTGGAGAAACATTTTTTGAAACTCTAAATCACTTCTGTTAAAGGGGCTGTATCACATTTGTTCTCTGAAGTTTACAGGCACGGCCATGTCCGGTTTAAGACTTTAAATTCTCTTCTCTCTGAGCTCGATACACCTGAACTTGTAGAGCCTAGTAAACGTCACAACACCAATAGGAATTTTACCCAGGCACGTATGCCATCATAGAAGTCAGGTGAAAATCTCCTATCTTGTACTTATAGTGAGGATATGGCCATTTAACCATTTCTTTATGCTGATGCATGCATGAGAAAGGACAATGGATAACGGTGGGGCAAGACTAAACGAACATGGGAGTCTATTCGCCGAGGCTTAAGTCGCACAGGAACCCCTCGGTGCGGTATGTGCTAGGTGCTCGAACGGGGACCGCATAACGGGATATTTGGCCTGTTCATGGCTGGTGCGTTTAGGCTGCCCTGGACTTGGGGCTTGCAAAGTCCCATGGGGTCGCCTTTCGCATTTAACCTTAGGGAAGTTACTACTACCGTAAGGAAGTTAACCATATGGAAGTTACTATTACTACTAGCGAATGCTTAATTCATGACGATTCTCTGCAGTCTAGAACTATGACCCTGTCTGGTCCAAGACTTCAAATCCTCTTGTTTCTGAGCCTGAGGCACGTGAGTAAAATAATGAGGCACGCAGAATAAAGGACAATGAAAAACGGTGGGGCAAGACTACACGCGCCTGAGGGTCTATCCGCCGAGGCTTAGCCCGGGACCTCTCCTTGCGGTATTTGCTAGACGTTCGGACGGGTGCCGCATAGGGGTGCATCCGACCTATCCATAACTGGCGTGTGCAGCCTGCCTTGGACTTGGAACTCGCAAAATCTCGAAGGGTTGCCTTGCCGCATCTAGCCATAGGGAAATCGTTTGCTGACTTATGCTTAATTCATTGTTATTCTCTGCATTTTACAACCATAACACATAACGCATTACGAGGGACGCAGGATAAAAGCAAGCAGGGATGCAATAACAATGTTGCGATCACGCACCGCCTTACGCCATAGGTAACACAGCTATGTGAACACGTGCTAGGTGAGGTGGGCATAACTCTGAGAAAAATAATACAGGAACAGAGTCGTGATCGAAAACGTAACTGCAAAGGCAACGATACTGTCACAAAAAAAGAACAAAATGTCAACAACACCACGACAAAAAAACAACAAATCACACGCATGGAACGTTCGATGGTCAATTCACACTAATATATTAAGACTGTCGCCTTGCGGCACGTCAAATCACTACAAGTGACTTTCGCCGTCCGCTACAGCGAATTTTGCGGCGGTCAAATCCTTTGAGCAATATTCAAAAGCATGCGAACAATTATTAGCGAGCTTTGTATATCATGCATGAAGGTTGCCTCAATATTTCCAATTGTGGAAAGTTCCTTAAGCTGTTGATTGGGACTGGATCTCCTGATGAAATGAAACAGCTCATCGTGATGCATATCGTCATCAAGCATCGCAAGCGGAGGACTCACCAGGATTTTCATGGCTGAACTTGCTGGGGTCTGTGATGCTTGCAGACCGGTACCGGCCAGCTTTATACTGGCTGGGCGCCGTTCTAACTGGGAGCCACACCCGTGACCGGAGGTAACACTCGCATGTTGCGGGGATGTTTAGTCGGCTGCCTCACGGCGGTCGGTGATTGCCCTCGTTTCCCCGTCCCCCAAGGTCGGAGAAGGGTCCCATCCCCTCATGCAAATTGCTGAGTGATGAGCCTGTTGCTGGAGAGCTCTGCTGGCAGTGCTACAATGTTGTGATGCTTTTAAGACCGTAGAGTGTTAGCACCGGCGTGGTACGAGCCGCCTCAGATGGAAATACTGGGCGCCGTCTCAGATATTCGTACCTGTAGTTTTCCTTGCTGTGTCTGACCATGGGTAAGTCATTTGCTTCGTGCTACTGATAATATGACGTCAGTGGCCGTCTGGCCTGTATCACCAATGGATCAACGACCACGGTTCTTCTCGGCGCCGGACGCTTGCCTCGTCCGTTCCGTGTGTTATGTAAGAGATTGATCGGGTGCCAGGCTGGGTGAATTTGGTTGGAATAGTTCAAGTTTATTTTCAGCAAGAATACAGACGCGTGTAGTACACCAGCAGCCTGCCAGCCTGCTCGCGGTAGGATTAATTTTACACAAACAAGACGCTCACATATAAAAAACAGAACGCTGGCCTTATTCGCCGCGTAAGTCGCTGGGGTTGGGTCATATGTGGTGTCGGTATGTTGTCTCGTGGGGTTAATTGTGGAATATTTATACAGTGTAGGTCAAGCATACGAATGCCTTCAATCACACAGAAGCTTATCAACATCACCGTTGACTTTGTTTGACACCAATAAGATGCTCACGGAAAACGGGCCGCCGTGGCGATCCCTATCCCTTTGCCATCCATTTGCTGGTACTGATTTAGATGTTGTCTTTAGCATTATGGACCAGCTTTGCAAAGCTCTATCTGTCTACTTATGTATGCAAGTCAACGTGACAGACCAGATTAAAGGCGGTGAAATCGAATATTGGCGAAAAGGAGAAGAGGGCGCGTCGCTCATCTCACTCTACCAACGTCCAGCTACTTAACAATTTGGGTTCCTGAAGGAATTGTGTCCTGTAGGAGGACAAACGTCTATGCAAAAATGGTCCACAACCGTCCAGCTATGCAGTCAGTATCTGACCTTTACACACTCGCAACACTCATACTTTGCCTTTATTCAGCAGCATCTCGCATTATGCCCGCATCAAGAGTCCCACTCACCCAAATGACCATTAATATCGACCGAGACAAAACGAGCCATGCTCTGATATTTACACCGTGCTATTGACAGCGCTAACCGCAATCTCCCATGCCATAAAGATAATTCGTGGGCAAATGGCCACTCCATACTAGCTAAAGGTTGGGGTATCTTGGAGATCATTGAATATGAGTAGGCTTACGCACATCGGTTTAGGAACAGAGGTGAGCAGGTCCCCACTTTTCGAGGCGAAAGTGGGGTGTCAGTAGTCTTAAATGGCTCTCATCCATCTTCAAATGCAAGCTGTATTTAACCTACTTTTGCACTACATTAAAAATGCATGCCGATTTATCCAGTTCACCAGCGACCCTTCTCAAGCCGCACTGAATACAATCGCTTCGTGTCGTAAATGGCAGGCAGCATGTTATTCTATCATGAACGGCGAACGGACCTGAGCAAACAGAGGCCCCCGTGGCGTCAGAAAGGCACATTAAAAGAAACAAGATAACAAATTCTTAGACCCGGTTTTAACGGTGGGCCACGCCATAGGGTCACGATGAGTCACGATGCGTCACGATGAGCTGTTTTATGTCATCAGGAGATCCAGTCCCAATCAGCAGCCTGAAGCAGCTTTTCCACACCTGGAGGTATTAAGGCAACCTTCATATATGGTGTACAAAGCTCACTAGTAATTTTCGCAAGCTTTTAAATGCAAATTTCTGCCAAGTGTAGCAATTTTTTCACGTAAGAATGATTTTGATCATACCATCGGTTCATTGCCTTACGGGATGCTTGCATGACGTCATTGTCACTGCGAAAGTTGTCACGCAGAGTTGCCGCTGTAGCTGACCGCGGACTCACTTGTAGTGATTTGACATGCCGCACGGTGGCAGCGTTCATCTATGAACACGAATTAAATCTACGGACGTTGTGTGCGTGTAATTTGGCTGTTTTTCGTGGTATTGTTGCATATTTTCGTGATATCATTTTTACTTTTGCAGTTGCAATTTAGATTACGGCCCTATTCCTGGGTTATTTTTTCTGTATTTCGTCTGCCTCATCTACCAATTGTCCGGAAAGCTGTGTGACCCATGGCGTAAAGCGGCCCATGATCTGGACGTTTTCCGTTGCGTTCCTTCTTTCCTTTGTCCTCTACTTGTCGGGATGACAATGAAAGTAGGTTTTCATGTGATGTGGCTATGATGGCATACGTATCTGGATGAAATTCCTTTATTCGTTCTTTTCGGTACTCGGTTGCAAAAGTTCACGTGCCTCAGGCTCAGAAAAAAAGGATTTGGAGTCTTGAACCAGACAGGGTGGTGGTTCTAAAGTGCAGAGAGTCATCATGAATAAAACATTCGGTAGCAAGTAACTTCCCTATGGTTAAACGTGGAGGGCGACCTCATGGGAATTTACGACCCCATGGGGCTTATGCAAGTCCCAAGTCGAGGGCAGGCTAAACGTGCTAGCCATGAATAGGCCAAATATCCCGTTATGCGGCCCCCGTTCGAACGCCTAATGAGGTTTCAATGGAAAATATAGGACTGCCTTTGTCTGCTAAATGTTTGAAGCAGCAACGTTCTTTGGAATCGTTTCTTTTATTCCAACTCCTTTCAACAACAAATACGGCCGGGGCGTTGGTTTCGCTGCCAATGCCCCGGCCGGCCTCCGCCCGCAGGACGACGGGTCTCAGCCCCCAAATTCGACAGCAAAAGCCCCGTCTTTCCTATTAAGGGCTCGTTTAGCTACGTGGATCTCAGTGGTGTAAAACAGACGGTCGACTACGTTGTGGACGAGTCCGGCTGCCGTGTGTCTGGAACCAACCTGCCGGCGGCTGCCGTCACCACGCTCGCCAAGGCTGCTGCTACTAAGAGCGGCTACCGTAAGAAATGCAGCGCTCTGCCGATCAGCGACACCCCTGAGGTTGCCGCCGCCAAGGCTGAGCACGCCCGCCTGTACAACGCAGCCGCTTTCCCCGTCTACGCTCAGACGCACGCTGTTTCCGTCGCTTCCGCCACGTTCCAGGGCACGTATGGCCCGGAGGGCGTTTCTTACTCGTACAGCACTGTCCACCCGAGCCCCATCCCACACCTTCGCGTTTTTTAGAAAGCTAGGAAAGAAAGAAAGAAATAGAAATTGCTCTGAGCCTGCTCGAATTCGATCAAATGCCGACTTTTCATCTCTGACTGGCTTCCGAACGTTCTGTTTGTGTTCATATGCCGTTACACCGGAAACCTGTCATGTTTGGTGTTTTGTCTCAGCATGATGTAAGGGCACGTATCACAGTTTACCGAGCTTGGTTGGTACGAGGAGCATAAAGATGTGGGTCGTGTTCCACGTAGTAGAAAATATGCTTGGAAGCGGTGGTATGGCTATACTCAATAAAAGGGTGGCGAACACATGCGTCCTAATTTTTCACCATTCTATGCAGTTCACAGCCATGCCCTTTGAAAGATTTAAAGTTCTCTTGTTTTTCAGCTCGACGTCCACCTTTTTAAGCTTCTGCACGCTATTTTGGACAGACTATTTCGAAGTCAATCAGACATCTACGACGCCTTCAAAGCATCACGCACATGAAACCACCGCGTTGGCCGTGCAGTGCTCAAGGTCAATACGAATATGATTATAAAACAAGTAGTGTCTGGCATACATCCAGGACGATTCTTGGCATCAACGGACAGCAGTTGGCCTTCAACTGTTTTAATGTGTTGAGTGCATGAATCGAACATGAATCACTTTTGTGCTACGTGAAACGAGGATTTGTGCACTGGTAGGAGTTATTATTGAAAGAAGATTGGGATCGAAGAACGCATGAGTAGTCCATAACTAGATACGTAAATGAAAAAAAGCCAGCAAACCAGCAAACATCCGCGCCTCTACGTACTCAAACGATGCTGTATTCATGAAGTTATTTGATAAATACTGATTGTTTTTCGAGGATGGTGTTTTCGATTTAACTTTACACCACTAGTTAAACGAAGGCTGATTACACGTTGGTGGAAAGGTGGAGAGCACATGCATCCTTTTTCACCTTTCCATGCAGTTCACAGCCACGCCTTTTTGAATACTCAGTCCTCTTGTTTTTAAGCTTGACGTCCGCGAACTTCTGCAGACTATTTTGGACAGACAACTTCGAGGTCAATCAGACATCCACGATGCCACAGAAACATCACGCAAATGACACCACCTCGTTGGCCGTGCAGTGCCAACGAGGTGGTGTCAATACGAATATAATTATACAACTGTTCGGGTCTGGCATATATCGGCATGATTCGTGGCATCAACAAACAGTAGTTGGCCTTCAACCGTTTCAATGTGTTGAGTGCAAGCTTCGAACACTAATCAATTTTGAGCTACGTGACTAAAATGATATCTGTGTATCACCCAAAACACATAGGTGTCAAATGTGTTCAACCGCAGGGTTTTCTACGGAGAGCGGCATGAAAAGGTAAGCATTTCATATAATTTGTCATTGCTTGTTTTAAGAAGCAAATTTTGTATTGATTCCTGAGTCATGATTATTCTATGCTAAAAATATTGATCCCATCGAACTGCAGCGTGAAAATGCTGGTGGAAACCCAATGTGCTAAACACTAATATATTTCCCGATTTTTAATAAAGAGAGATATCTATACACACACACAGACATATATATATATATATATATATATATATATATATATATATGTATATATTAAGATACATGCAATTGGGATATCGTGTTTCTCGAGATAATGTACTAGTTTCCTGTCTAAATTAACCACCTTTTTGTAACAGAATAGCTGTAAAGCACATAATCTGAAAGAAGTCATAATTGTTTGCAGTTTGTGCCATGCCATGCCAAGTTTACCTCAGGCATGATTACAACTCGTCAACAGCCTGCACCATAACAGCTGAGTCACCAGGTATCGTGACCTGCACCTGTAATTTCTCTGTAGTTCTGATATCAAGCTGATATGACGAGTAGGTCATTGGCATGGGAAATGCAAACAAAGAAATACTCACGTTCTTAAACAACCGAAGTCCAGGGGCGATAGATAGATAGATAGACAGGAAACCACCACACTCCTAAACAATCTGACATAAAAGCGTCTAGGATGTTCGACAGGCAGGAGTTTGGTTATTTTTTACCGTTCCTTTTTGTGCAACGCCATAAAGCTGAAAACTAATTGCCACCATTCGTGGCTGATTTATATGCCGAAACTGGTTGTACTGCCCTCCTCTGTACAAATATTGTAAGACAGGCACAATTCCAGTCCGGTCTCCCCTGGCCTTCATCCGCAGGTATGGATGTATATTCCTTGTGGGGGTTTCAAAAAAGTTACAACTCACTTGAACTGATGTAAACAAACGAAATGCCTTTAAATAATATGGCAACTATCGGCGCCTCTAATGATCTCAAGAGAACACTGTGGGCATACATCCGCGAGAACTACTTTCGTAAATTCGACGATGAAGCGTGAGTGAGCTCAGTAGTGTTTTCACGGTAATAGTGTCAGGAGATGTCCCGAGTTACGTAGTCACTGGGTGCCTCACCCAGTTGACGCATATATTTGGTTTGCCCACGAGCATACATTCTAGCGCTGTTCTATTGTCCTGCATTCGAACAGGTGAGCATCCATTACATCAGCTGCCATTGCTGTTCTTGCTCCTTAGATTGCGGGGATTCGGGGTCTAGAACTGTCCGTGTTGCTTCTGTCGCTGGTCAGTTCTGGACGAGCATAACGTTCGGGGCGGGCACGAGCGGACCATTTTCATTTTCACCTCCTTTCGATCTACTCCATTCATCATTTCTGCGGCCCATTACGCCTTCAAGGCAAGGAGCCCCGGAAGTTGAACACTAGGAGGGCACCTTATTACTACTGGTCTAGGTCTGAAGGGCCATTTCGGTCCAGTGCAGAATGTCTTCCGGCTTCTGTTCTGGCGGCACGGAGGCCCGTTGGTCGATCCGGAGACACTTTAAAAGGATGCATCATACCATAAACATGTGCTCTCACAGTTGCACTCCATAAGCACGTGGGAGAGGGGGACTGTAAGCAGTCGCGCAGAAGAAGCAAGGCTATGTAAAGTGACGGAATGAAGTCCTTGCTACTAAATAAACCTTGGATTTCTCCTCACTACCCTCGTCAGCCGTTCACTGCAGATAAAATACTGACTTTTATTACATGAAGCAGTTGTATCCAGAAAGTTTCAGGCGGATCGCTGGTAGACTAGGCAAATCGGATCAAGTTTTAAGGTAGAGCAAAATAAATTTCAACGCCAGTGCGGCAGTGAGTCCCGCATGAAATACCGGTGCACAATTTTTCTAGCAGTGGCTGTATGTAAGTAACATACACACGAACAAGCTGTTTCCTGTGGTGGTTGGTGTTTCTTCATTACGTAGAGCATATATAGAGCTTTCGACGCTTTGGTTACAATCCCATCCACATGTGCTTGCCATGACATTCATTTAATATTGCTACACCTTCAGGCTTAGTTTGGGGGCAGTGGGCAGTTTTTAACTGAATCATGATATCCTTAGTGCTAATGGTTTTTGGCTGTGAAAAATGCATGACTTGACTGTGGCAGTGTTCAATATCATCCTGTTTGCTGTTCCCCAATCACTTATCTTGTCTTTGTGCTCTTGCGAATGGCAGTGCCGATCTACTTGGGCATTCGGACACGCCCCCCCGCTAGATGGTAAGGTCAATTTTACATACTTCAGAGATGTCCCAATGTGTTCAAATTCCGTGTTTTGGATAGGAGAACTCTGTGAAACGGGACGCGTTTTACGTCATGTATCCAGTGTTTGTTTTTAACAGCGAAGGCTTTTTATGAATTCATGACTTATACTTCTTCCCAAGCCTTAGAATATTGATTTCTTGAAGTTGAAGGCCGGGGACAAACTGTTCAACACCCATATGGTGCTTTATAGATACCATTTTTTTCTCATTGTTAATAAATATATGCAGTTGAAATACTTTGTATTTCTAGGTAATGTACTCAGCTTCCTGCTAACTTGACGCATATTTTATCTTGTATAGCTGTAAAGCACACTACCCTGAAGAAGACAAGTGTTTGCGATAGTGCCATGTCATGCTAACTTTGGTTCAAGCATGATTGCAACTCGTTAATTTCCTGCACCATAACAATGGAATCAACAGCCATAACGCCTTGCGCCTGTGATTTCTCTTTGTTCTGATATCATACTGTTATGAAAAACAGGTGATTGGCACTAGCAAAGTGCAAACGAAAACAGCTACGCTTTTTCAGATAACGGCACGCCCCAGGGAGGTGACCGTAAAGAACCTACTACGTTTTTTAAGAGTCTTGTCGAAAACGTCTGATGAAATTCGGCGGCGAGGTGGGTCCGTATATGCCGTTTCTTTTTGTGCAACACTATAGGGCTGAAATCAAAGTGCACCAATCGTGGCTGGTCTTAGGTGTTCCTCTGTCTGTACTGCCGCTCGCGTGATTAGATTTTGTCAGACAAAACTCAATTTCCTGTCTGGCCCCTGTCACCTCCATCTCCTGGTGTGGGTTTTTTACATTTGTGTTGTGTGCCATCAAAAAACATTCCAAATGATCTCAGGTGATGTGAAAAAGAAATGAATTGAAACATAATGGTACATTTGAGCGCCTAGAACGATTTCAAGGGACCAATGTGTGCATCCATAGGCAGCAACTACTTTTGCAAAGTCGACGATGAATCATGAAGCAGCTGGTTCGTGTTTTCACGCTTATGGCGCTTGCAGACATACGGAAATCTGCAGTTATAGAGTGCCTAACTCAGTTGATGACATTACTTGGTTTGCCTACATGCATACATTCCGGCAGTGTTCTATTGTACTGCAATTGGAGAGGGGATCATCCCTTATATCCGCGGCCATTGCTGTTCTTGCTCCTCAGATTGCGAGTGCGCAGGGTTTAAAACTTCGTAATATTTTTTCTTTCAATGTGCCTTTCTGGAGACACGGGGGTGTCTTGGTCGATCCGTAGACATTTCAAAGAATACATCATGCCATTCTGCGCTCCATAAACATGCGTTGAAGGCACTGTAATCAGCCATGGAGGAGAACCGAGCCTATATGAAAGGACAACAGGGAACCTTTGCTACTGAAGGAACCCTGGGTTTGCCCTCAGTATGTCTGTTCGCCGTTATGAAACCATAAGATGCTGTCATTTACGATATGAAGCAATTGTATACAGTGCGGCTTGAGGAGGGTTGCTGGTGAGCTAGTTAAGTCGGCATGCATGTTTAAGATCGTGCAAAAGTAGTTTAAATACAACTTAGATCTTAAGATTGGGAGGGGGGACATTCAAGACTGCTGACCTTCGCTATCGCCTTGAAAAGTGGGGCCCTGCTGCCCCTGTTCCGAAACCGACGTGCATAGGCATGCTGATCTTCAATGACATCGCAGACACCGCAACTTTTAGCCAGTATGGAGTTACCATTTGCTCATGAAATCCCTTTACGTCAAGGGAGATTGCGGTAAGCGTTGTCAATGGCAGGTGTAAATACCAAAGCATGGCTCATCTTGTCGCAGTCGATGTGAATGGTCAGTTGGGTGAGTGAGACTCCCGTTGCGGGCATAATGCGACAAGCTGCCTAAATAAGGCAAAGCTCGAGTGCCGCCAGCGTTTTCTACTGACTGCCATGTCCGATACTGACTGCGTGGCTAGGCGGTTGCTGAACATTTCTACATGAACGCTTGTCTTGCTACAGGACACAAGTCCCTCGGGAACTCAAATGTTTAGATAGCCGGATGTTGGTTGAATGGGATGAGCGACGCGCCCCTTTCCCTCCTTTCGCCAAGATTCGATTTCACTACCTTTAATCTGACATTTCATGTTGACTTCCATACATAAGCAGACAGATACAGCTGTGCAAAGCTAGTCTATAATGCTACAAAGACAACATATATGTTGCTAGCAGCAAATGGATGGAAAAGTGACGGGATGGCCACGGTGGCCTGTTTTTCGTTAAAATCTCCTTGGTGTCAAGCAAATTCAACGGTAATGTTGATAAGCTTCTGTTAAATTGCAAACATTTTTATGCTTGGTCTACACTGATTTTAATATTCCACAATTAAATCCACGAGACAACATACATACACCACATATGACCCAACCCAACAAATTGCAGCTCACTCAGCAAATTGCATGAGGGGATGGAGCTTTTCTGCGGTCTTGAGGGGGGCGGGGAAACGAGGGCTTTCACCGGCCGCCGTAATGCAGCCGACTAAACCTCCCCGCAACATGCTAGTGGTGCCGTCGGTGAGGGCGTGGCTCCCAGTTATAGCGGCCCCCAGCTGGTATAAAGCTGGCCGGTACGGGTCCACAATCATCACAGACTCCAGCGAGTTCAGCCATGAAAATCCTGGTGAGTCCTCCGCTGCGTTGCTTGCTACCGATGTGCATCACGATGAGCTGTTTCATTCATCAGGAGATCCGGGCTCAATTAGCTTGAAGGAGTTTTCCACACTTGGAGATATTAAGGCAACCTTTATACCTGCCAAACAAAGGTCGCTTATAATTGTTCGCATGCTTTTCGATACCGCTGAAAGAGATTCGGACTGCCAAAATTTAAATGCAACTAACCGCTGACGACGACAGAGTCAATGCGAAGTGTTGCCGCGACAGAGTGATCGCGGTAGCGGACGGCCGAAACTCACTTGTGGTGCTTTGACGTGCCGCAAGGCGACAGTGCTGATATATTAGAGTGAATTGAAACATACGAGCGTCAGATGCGCGTGATTTGGTCTTTTCTCGTGGTGTTGTTCACAATTCTTTCCTTTTTCGTGGCAGTATGGCTGCTTTTGCAGTTACGTTTTGGATTACGGCGCTATTCCTGGCTCATTTTTCTCAGGGTTATGCCCACCTCACCTACCAGGTGTTCGAACAGCTGTGTTACCTATGGCGGTAAGGCGGTGCGTGATCGCGACATTTGTTATTACATCCCCTCTTTTTTATCCTGCGTCCCTCGTAATGCGTTATGTGTTATGGTTGTTAACTGCAGGGAATGATAATGAGTTAAGCATTAGCTAGCAAGCGACTTCCCTAGGGTTAGATGCGGCAAGGCAACCCTTCGAGACTTTTGCGAGTTCCAGTCCAAGTCAGGTTGCACGCGCCAGTCATGAAAAGGTCGGTGCCCCCTTATGCGCACCCGTTCGAACGTCTAGCAAATACCGCACAGTGAGGGTCCCGGGCCAAGCCTCGGCGGACAGACCCCCAGGCGCGTGTAGTCTTGCCCCACCGTTTTTTCCATTGTTCTTTATTCTGCATGCATCACCCCAAACACGAATGGTTAAATGACCATATCCTAACATAAGACAACGCAGCCAAAGCGGTGAGGTTTTAACATGACTTTACGAAGATGGCGCAAATGTCTAAGGAAAACTATTATGGCTGTTCCGATTTTACATGCTTTTAAGGCAAATGCCTGCTGAATACAACAATCTCGCCATATGATGATTTTGATCACACTATGCGTTATTGTGTCATGGAATGTTTTTTATGAAGTTAGAGCCATTCCGAGTGTTGCTACGTCATGAGTTGCCGCTGTAGCGGACGGCGGACTCACTTGTGCTTTGACATACTGCACGGTGGCAGTGTTGATCTATGAGGGTGAATTGAACCTACGAGCGTTAGGGTGTGTGATTTGGCTGTTTCTCGTGGTATGGTTGCCTTTTTTGTTGATTGTATTTTGTTTTTGCAGTTGCATTTTCTATTTCTCGTCGGCATGAAGGAATGCCTTTTTTATCTTACAGATGTTTTATAATATGCGATCTCAATCTTCCACTCGGCACCAATTGTTTGGTATATATATATATATTATATATATATATATATATAATATATATATACGATATATATATATATATGTATATATATAATATATATATTATATATATATATATATATATATATATGACAGGCTTTGTGTACTAATATTTCAATGCAGCAACGTTCTTTGGAAACTGCTTTTCTTGTTCCAGCTCTTTTCAGCAACAAATATGTGTTGACTGTCTTTTTCAGATGGCAGTGTGCGCTGGCGCGGCCGTCGCGGCTGCCCAGTACGCCCAGCCCTACAGCGGCCAGGCCTACTCGGTACAAACCGGACGTCTCCAGATACTCGACGAACTGGCCGCACCAAACACGCTTCTGCCGCCTATAAACGGCTTCGCCGCCAACGCCCCGGCCCTGTGTCCTACCCCAGGTCGACGGTGTCAGCACCCAATTCGACGGTAAAATCCCCGTCTTTCCTATCGTCGGCTCGTTAGTTACGCCGACCTCAATGGTGTGAAAACAGACTGTCGACTATGTTGTGGACCGAGTTTGGCTACCATGGTGTCTGGCACCACCTGCCGGCGGCTGCCGTCACCGGCGTGAAAAGGCCCGCCGACCCTGCCTGCTACCAACAGTGGCTACCACAAGTAACGCAGCGCTTTGCCAATCGGCGATACCCCTGAGGTGGCTTCCGCCATGGCTGAGCACGCCGCCTGTGCAACGCAGCCAGCTTCTTGTTGTCTATCCTCGTGCGTACGCTGCCTGCGGCGCTCCCGTCATGTTCCAGTGCACGTACGGTCCGGAGGGCGTTTCTTACTCGTACAGCTCGATTTACCCGAACCCCCTCCCTTACCTTTGGATGTTTCGTTAAGTGCGTTGAGCCTGCTCACCTGAAGTCAAATGCTGACTTTTCACCTCTGACTCGCTCCCAAACGCTCTGTTTGTGTTAATATGCCGTTTCACCGGAAACCTGTCATATTTGGTGTTTGTCTCGGGCTTGATGCCAGGATACGTACTTGCAGGTTACTGAGCTTTGTTGGTGCGAGGAACATAAAGATGTGGATCCGCTGCGACCCGTAATATAAAATATGTTTCGAAGCGGTGTGTTATAGCGGGTATTCAGTGAAAGGGTGTCGGAAACATGCAGTATTGCAATACAAAAACCGCATCATTCTTCATTCTGCCATGCCACAGTACAGCACTGAGGTAGTGCCACAATAACACTGTTGACCCGTACATTACACAAAGTGCCACATGGTTGACTACCCTATGTCAATGCCTGCGAGATAAAGCTAATAAGTTATGAATGGCTTGTAAGAGCTGATTTACACAAAGCTACAGGATTATCACCAGCGAGAATGGTGTCTGCCACCCATCGATGGTTGTGTCACGGCTAACTAGTATTGCACAAATAATTCCTAAGCAAGAAAAAACTATCTTGGTACCTTAGTCTTGCTATCCTTACCATGGAAATAACAATCCCTTGGCAATAATTCGTAGCGGGTGTGTACAAATGTATTCATTTTTGCAGGCAACCGCGAAACAACAAACAAAAACAACAGTTAAGATAATCAGAAAGGAACTACTGTGCACATCGCATGACATTAATGTCAGGACTGCAGCCTTGCAGGCTAAGAATAAGTCGATAATACAGCCCCAACGGGCAGCAATAAATGTTCATGCCGATATTGTCACAACGTAAATCAGTACAACTTTGTGCCACCTGAGACAGCTGTGCGATAGCTATTGTACAGCATAAACAGTGGGTAACAGTATTTGGAACATATTCATCCAAACTAACAGAGGTTACACTTGATAAGAAAATGGTTTTCAAGCAACTTATGATCATACCATGTGTACTAACCAGCAGATGCTGTTGTCAGCCATGACAAATTAAGAGATACGCTGCATCTCCCACTGTTCCGACTTAAATGATATATATATATATATATATATGTATATATATATATATATGTACATATATACATATATATTTTATATATATGTATTATATTATCACCCAAAACACATAGGTGTCAAATGTGTTCAACTGCAGGGTTTTCGATGGAGAGCGGCATGAAATGGTAAGCGTTCATATCATTTATCATTGCTTGTTTTAAGAAGCAAACTGGTTTACGATTTATGAGTCATAATCATTCTATGCTAAAAACATCAATCCCATCGAGCTGCAGCGCGCAAAATGCTGGTGGAACCAAATGTGCTAAAAAGTAATATTTTTCCCATTTTTATTGAATATATATCTATATATATATGGAATTCATGCACCTTGTTTTTCGAGGTAATATACCAGTTTCCTGTGTAAACAACCATCTTTTTGTAACACAGGAATAGCTGTAAAGCACATAATTTGAAAGAAGTCATAACTGTTTGCAACTGTGCCATGGCATGCCAACTTTACCTCAAGCATGATAACAACTTGTCAACAGCCTGCACCATAACAGTTGAGTTACCAGGTATCATGACCTGCGCCTGCACTTCCTCTTTTGTTCTGATATCCAACTGATATGACAAGTAGGTTTTAGTATGGAAAAATGCAAACAAAGAAAAGACATTTCCTTTCTTAAATAACAGAAGCCCAACGGAGATAGACAGCAGAAACCAACCGCAATTCTATCATCTGGCATGAAAGCCTCTGAGAAGTTCGGCGGGAGGAGTTTGGGTTATCTTTTACCGTTCCTTTTTGTGCAACGCCATAGGGCTGAAAACTAAATGCGCCAATCGTGGCTGCTTTTACATGTCCCCTCTGGCTGTACCGCCCCTGCCTATCCAGATTTTGTTACACAAACTCAATCTCAGTCCGGCCCCTGCTACCTTCATCTGCAGGTATGGATATGTGCATTCCTTGTGGGTGTTTCAAAAAAAAAATACAACTCTTTTGAACTTATGTAAACAAACGAAATGCCTTTAAATAATATGGCAACTTTCAGCGCCTGTAATGATCTCAAGAGACCACTGTGTGCATGCATCCATGAGAACTACCTCCGTAAAGTCGACGATGAAGCATGAGGGAGGCCATTGGTGTTTTCACCATATCAGCGTCAGCAGATACCCCGACATACGTATCACTGGGTGCCTCACCCAGTTGACGAATATATTTGGTTTGCCCACTTGCATACATTCTAGTACTGTTCTATGCCCTGCATTTGAACAGGGAAGCATCCGTTACATCAGCG
>NW_023596576.1:35765805-35776581 GCF_011947565.3 Pollicipes pollicipes
TATCGTATCTGATGCTCACCTCAATATCTTACAATGTGAAACATCCCATTTAAATGCTCTGTGTGTGTTCAGTTGTTGTTGAACCGAAAACCTGCCGTGCTTGGTGAATTCTCTCTGCTTAATTCCAGAGTACGCATTGACGGTTTACCCATGTTTGTTAACACTGCAACTGGTGGGTGGGCGGAGGGGCATTCCAATATCCCTGCAGTGACGTCGCGTCCCCTCCATTTTCCGCCGTAAGGATGCACATTTTTTTGTTTTTCCATTCAGGAACCCGTCTTCGCCTTATTCGTCCCCCAGATTCCAGTTTGATTCCCCAATGTGGTGTGTGGAGAACCGATGCACCATCTGGGGTTGTTTTCATGT
Organism: Pollicipes pollicipes; assembly: GCF_011947565.3. Taxonomy (NCBI): domain Eukaryota; kingdom Metazoa; phylum Arthropoda; class Thecostraca; order Pollicipedomorpha; family Pollicipedidae; genus Pollicipes; species Pollicipes pollicipes. The sequence goes on from NW_023596576.1 coordinate 35,766,172, forward strand.
CGCAAAATCTTTCAGTGTCCAGCTTTCCTTCCTAACGACGAACGTGTGGTGTTACCCCTATCGCGTTTTGGGTGCAGCACCTGAAACGGTGAGCCCCCGCACCGATGACGCCGTTAGCTCTCTCTCCGGTAGCTAGGACCGGTGGCTCCCCTTGTGTGTGACATCTGTGACAAAGTGCTGACATCGCCCTATGCGTGACACAGCTGGCGACCGCTCCAGCTGTGCCCACAACAACGCCAACAGTTTTCCCCGCGGCAGAGCTAACAGCTGACTCCGTGGCCGTGGGGGAAGTTTCCATGGTAGTTATGGGGGCTTCTTTCGTGGCAGGGAGAGCGAGATCTTCGGTGGCCGCGACAATGGACTTTCCAGCAGCAGCAACAGCGGGTTCCTCCATGGTACTTGGGCCGGTTTCTCTGTGGCAGCGCCTCCGTGTGTGCCAAATTGGTTTGAAGGCATTTTAATTTGATGAATACGATTGCTATATTCCCTGATAAAAAAGGGGTTTCTAAATACGACATATTCACACCAAGCTGCAAGAATGCTTTGCTGCTGATAGTTTTGCCAGGAAAGGTAGTAGTACAACTTCCGCTAAGTGAGATATGCCGTACAGCATGAACAGTGTGGTAATAATCTTTGTAACCTATGTATTAAGAAATCAGAGGTAGCTGTTTTATAAGGAAATGCTTTTAAAGAAACTAATAATCACACCACCTGCACAAACTACAAGTTGTATCATCCATGACAACGTAAGAGATATGAAACATCTGTCATTATTCCGGCTAAAGTGAAGAGAGAGAGAGAGAGGAGAGAGAGGGAGGGAGAGAGAGAGAGAGAGAGAGAGAGGAGAGAGAGAGAGAGAGGAGAGAGAGAGAGGGAGAGAAGAGAGAGAGAGAGAGAGAGAGAAGGAGAGAGAGAGAGGGAGAGAGAGAGAGAGGAGGAGAGAGAGGAGAGAGAGAGGAGAGAGAGAGAGAGAGATATATATATATATATATATATATATATATATATATATATATGTTTATTAGCGGTTATATAGGGGATACTTGATTTGCGTACTTGCATACCACAGCAACACGTTTGCAATGTGCTTGCGCTCCTGGTATTTCTGTGGGATATCGCCAATTGCTGCTTCGGAAGCAAATCTCTATGCATGGGAGACGTTTGTATTTGTTTTCCTAGCCTTAGGCATAGCTTTTCTCGTCTGTCAGCGAGGATTTCCATGCCCAAGCGTTGCAAGATATGCAAGTACTTTTCTGAATGGCCGAAGATGATTTTTAAGGCTCTCTTCTGCACTTTCTCAAGGTGTTGAGCCTGCTTGGCAATGAGTCCGGCATGAAAAACCCGTGCATAATATTCTGGCAATGGCCGGATGTAAGTTGCACACACACGAACAAGCTGTTCCTGTAGTGGATTGTACTTCTTCATTATGTACGGCATATATATACAGCTTTCGATGCTTTGGTTGCAATGTTATCCACATGTGCGTGCCATGACATGTCATGTGATAGTGTTACGCCTAAAAGCTTAGTTTTATGGCAGTTGGCAGGCTTTTTTCAATCATGATGGTAGTGCTAATGTTTTTTTTTGGCGGTGAAAAAATGCATGCCTTGACACTTGTCAGTGTTCAACATCATCTAGTTTGCTGTCGCTCACCCACTTATCATGTCATTGTCCTCTTGCAACTGGCAGTGCCGATCTACTTGGTCAGTTCGACACGCCTGGTATATGGTAAGGCCATCTACATACCTCATAGATGTCCAATGTGTTCAAATTCCGAGTTTTGGATAGAGAACGATGTGAAACAGGACACATTTCACATCATGTATCAGGTTGTTTTTAACAGCGAAACATTTTATGAATTCAAGACTCATAATTATTCCGAGCCTAGAATGTTGATTTTTTTCAGTTGAAGCCGGAAAAAACCTGTTAGAATCCATATGTCCTTATAAATACTACTTTTTCTCAATGTTAATAAATATATGCAGTTGAGATACGTTGTACTTCTAGGCAATATACCAGCTTCCTGCTAATTTGACATTTTTTAACTTGTATAGCTGTAAAGCACACTACCTGAACGAAGACAACTGTTGGCGATAGCGCCATGTCATGCTAACTTTGGCCCAAGCATGATTGCAACTCGTTAATAGCCTGCACCATGATAATTGAATCACCAGCCATCATGCCCTACGCCTGTAATTTCTCTTTTGTTCTGATATCATACTGTTATGGAAAACAGGTGATTGGTATGACAAAATGCAAACAAAGACAATTACTTTTTTCAAATAACGGCTGCCCCAGGGAGGTACACCGTCAAAAATCTACTACCTTTTAAGAATCTTGTCGAAAACGTCTGATAAATTCTGCGGGGGGGGTGGGTCCGTATATACCGCTTATTTTTGTGCAACACTATAGGGCTGACATCAAAGTGCACCAATCGTCCCTGGTCTTAGATGCTCTTGTGGCTGTACTGCCAGTCCCATGATTAGATTTTGCCAGACAAACTCAATTTCCTGTCTGACCCCTGTCACATCCATCTCCTGGTGTGGATTTTTACATTGTGTTGTGCGCCATTAAAAAACGTTACAAATGATTTGAGGTGATGTGAAGAACTGAAATGAATTGAAACATTAATGACACCATTGAGCGCCTAGAATGATTTCAAGGGACCAAGGTGTGCATCCATAGTCGCAACTACTTTTGCAAAGCGACGATGAATCACGAAGCAGCTTGGTTCCTGTTTTCACGCTTCTGGCGCCTGCAGGCGTGGCGAAATCTGCAGTCATTGAAAGCTTAATTCAGTTCATGCTAATACTTGGTTTGCCTAATTGCAACATTGGGCAGTGTTTGTATTGTCCTGCATTCGGACAGGGGAGCTTCCTTATATCAGTCCATTGCTGTTCTGCTCCTTAGACTGCGAGCGCGCAGGTCTAAAACTTTGCTGTATTTTTTCTTTTTGAATATGCCATTCTGGAGACCGGGGTCTCTTGTCCGATCCGTAAAACATTTTAAAAGAGTGCATCATACCATCCCGCGCTCCATAAACATGCGTTTGAAGCACTGTAAGCAGCCTTGGGGAGAAAAGCCTATATGAAAGAAAAGCAGGGAACGTTTGTTACTGAACGAACCCCCTGCCCTCAGTATGTCTGTTCGCCGTTTATGACAGGATAAGATGCTGCCATTTTCGACATGAATCAGTTGTATTCAGCGCGGCTTGAGGAGGGTCGCTGGTGAGCTAGATAACTCGGCATGCCATGTTAAGGTAGTGGCAAAGGTAGGTTAAATACAACTTACTTCAGACGATGGGGGGAGGGGAACATTTAAGGACTGCTGACCCTCGTTTTCGCCTTTAAAAGTGGGGCCCTGCTCACCCCTGTTCCCAAACTCGATGTGCCTAATAGCCTACTGATATTCAATGGCCTCCAAGGTATGATCCAATTGGCGCGGTGTAAATATCAAGGCCATCGCTCATCTTGTCGCGGTCTATGTGAATGGTCATTTGGGTGTATGACTCTTGTTTTCGGGCATAATGCGAGATGCTGCTGAATCAAGGCAAAGCTCGAGTGCTGCCAGTGTTTGGTTCTGACTGCCAGGTCCGATACTGACTGCGTGACTAGGTGGTTGCTGACCATTTCTACATGAACGCTGGTCTTGCTACAGGACGCAAGTCCCTTCAGGAACTCGAATGTTTTAAGTAGGCGGATGCTAGCTAGAGGGATGAGAGCGACGCGCCCTTTGCCGCTTTTGCCAAGATTCGATGTCACCACCTTTCTAATACGACATTTCCACGTTGACTTCCACACATAAGCAGACAGATAAGGCTGTGCAAAACTGGTCTGCAGTACTCCAAATACAACATATATATCACCAGCAGCAAATGGATGGCAAAGAGATGGGGATCGTTAGCATGTCGTTGGGGTCAAACAACGTTAACGGTGATATTGAGAAGCTCCTATGGATTGCAAACATTGGTAGGCTTGATCTACACTGATTTAGATATTCCACAATTAAACCTTCGAGACAGCATACATACACCACATATGACCCGACTCCAGCGACTTACGCGGCGGATAAGGCCAGCGTTCTCTTTTGTTGTCATTTTATATGTGCGCGTCTCGTTTGTGTGAAACTAATCCTACCGCGAGCAGGCTGGTAGGCTGCTGTTGTATTCCAGGCGTTTGTATTCTTGCTGAAAATAAACTTGAACTATTCCACCCAAATTCAGCCAGCCTTGCACCCTACATATCTCTTATATAACCCACGGGACGGACGAGGGCAAGTGTCCGGCCGCCGAAAAGGACCGTGATCGGTGGTCTCATCGTGATACAGGCCAGACGGCCGCTGGCGTCATATTACCAGCATTCCGAAGCAAACGACTTCCCTATGGCCAACACGGCAAGGAAAACCGTTGGTGCGAATATCTGAGACATCGTCCCGTATTTGTATCTGAGGCAGCTCATCCCACACCGACGATAACATTCTACCGTCTTAAAAACATCACATTCTAGCACTGCAAGCAGAGCTTTCCAGCAAGAGGCTCATCACTCAGCAATTTGCATGAGGGGATGGGGCCTTTCTGCGACCTTGGGGGGGGGGGGGGGTAAACGAGGGCTTTCACCGACCGCCTTAATGCCGACTAAACCTCCCCGCGACATGCGAGTGTTACCATCGGTCAGGGCGTGGCTCTTAGTTAGAGCGGCCCCCAGCTAGTATAAAGCTGGCCGGCACCGGTGCACAATTATTACAGACTCCAGTGAGTTCAGGCATGAAAATCCTGGTCATTCTTCAGCTTGCGATGCTTACTAACGATGTGCATCATGATGAGCTGTTTCATTTCATCAGGACATCCAGTCCGAATCAGCTTCAGGAAACATTTACACGCTCAGAGATATTAATGCATCCTTCGAACATGATATACAAAGCTCGCTAGTAATTGTTCGCATGCTTTTAAATGTAGCTGACTGTGAAACTATCTCGCTGCTGAAAACGGAAATACAAGTCACTGCTAAACATGACAGAGTCAATGCGAGAGTTGACGCTTCAGTTACCGCTGCAGCGGACGGCGAGACTCACTTGTGGTGCTTTGATGTGCCGCAAGGCGACAGTGTTGATAAATTAGTGTCAAATGAACATACGAGCGTTGTATACGTGTGATTTGGCTCTTTCTCGCGATATTGTTGACAACTTTTTACTTTGTGATAGTATCGTTGTCTTTGCCGTTGCTTTTGCAGTTACGTTTTCGATTACGGCTCTATTCCTGGCTTATTTTTCTCAGAGTTATGCCACCTCCCTAGCAGGTGTTCGAATAGCTGTATTACCTATGGCGTAAGGCGATGCGTCATCGCGACATTTGTACGGCAGTTCTTCTTTTATCCTGCGTCCCTCGTAATGCATTACGCGTTATGGTTATAAACTGTATAGATTGATAATGTATTAAGCGTGCGCAGTATGTTTATTTTTTTAATTAGCAATTTAGGAAATTAAATAGCAAAATATTAAATAGCAAATAGCAATTTAGTTAATTAGCAAGCGACTTCCGTATGGTTAGATGCGACAAGGCAACCCTTCGAGACTGCGAGTTCCAAGTTCAAGGCAGCCGGCACGCGTCAGTCACAAAAGGTCGGTGCCCCCTAATGCGGCACCCGTCCGATCGTGTACCAAATACCGCACAGTGAGGTCCGGGCCAAGCATCGGCGGAGAGACCCCAGGCGCGTGTAGTTGCACCACAGTTTTCCCTGTCCTTTATTCTGCCATGCATCACCCCAACACGACTGGTTAAAATGACCATATCTTCAACATAAGACAACAGGAGCCAATGCAGTGAGATTTTTCACGTGAACCACGTGGCATAATGGAAGGTAAATGCGAAGTAAAATTAGTATCGGTGTTCCGATTTGCATGCTTTTAAATGCAAATGCCTGCTGGATATAGCAATTTTGCCTAATAGTCTGACTTTTATCACCCATCGCTTTATTGTGTCATGGAAAGAACTTTATGACTTCAGATCACTGCGAGTGTTCCCACGTCAGAGTTGCCGCTGTAGCGGACAGCGAGACTCACTTGGTAGTGCTTTGACATACTGCACGGTAGCAGTGGTTGATCTATGAGTGTGAATGGAACCTACGAGCGTTAAGTATGTGTGATCTGGCTTGTTTCTCGTGTTATTGTTACATTTTTGGTGATGTATTTTTGTTTTTGAGTTGCATTTTCGATTATGGCGCCATTCCCTGTTTTCTCTGCCTTTGGTCTGCCTCATCTAGCAATTGTCCAAATAGCTGTGTTATCGATGTTGTCAAGCGGTCCGTGATCGCGACATTCTCGATTGTGCATCCTTTCCCCTTATCCTGCACTCGTCGGCATGACAGTGCCAAAATATGTTTTCGCGTGATGTGACTATGATGGCACACTTATCTGGATGAATTTCCTGTTTTCGTTCTTTTCGGTACTAGACTGGCGTAAGTTCACGTGCCTCAGGCTCAGAAACAAGAGGATTGAAAATCTTGAAACGGACAGCGTTCATGGTTCTAAAGTGACGAGAATCATCATGAATCAAGCATTCTGTAGCAAGTACCTCCCTATGGGTTTAATTCGGAAGGCAATCCCATGGGACTTTGCAGAGTCCCAAACCTAGGGCAGGCTAAACGCACCAGCCATGGCAAGGCCAAATATCCTGTTCTTGCGGCCACCGTTCGAGCGCCTAGCACATACCGCTCAGAAGGGTCCCTGTGCGACTTAGCCTCGGCAATAGATTCCCAGGTTCGTGTAGTCTTGCCCCACCGTCATCCATTGCTCTTTATCCTGCATGCTGAGCTTAAAAACACGAATGGTCAAATGGCCATATCTTCACCAGTCAGTACAATACAGTCATATTACGAGAGTTTCACCTGAACTACTATGATGGCTCGTACCTGGGTAAACTTCCTGATGAGTGTTTCCGATGGTCACTGGGCTCACACAGATCAAGTGCATCGAGCTCAGAGAGAAGAGATTTAAAGTCTTGAAACCGGGACATGCTGTGCCTGTAAACTTCAGACAATGATCATTAACATCGGTATCTCAGTACAGAAACCCCAAAGCAAATGTATGATCCCTTTAACGAAGGTGATTCCAAAGTTAAAAAAAGTTTCCCCAGTCCACGTGCTTTGTTGCAACACCGCAACCGTTATATGTCTGCAAAGGTGACATCAGCTCCAAGGATGTTAAAAAGGATGTTAAAATGATGGAATGCCTTTTGTCTTACAGATGTTTGATGAATATTGCGATCTCAACTTTCCATTCGCACCAATAGCCTCGGATAAATATATGACAGGCTTTGTGTACTAATTAGTTTAAGCAGCAACGTTCTTGGAACTGCTTTTCTTGTTCCACTCTTTTCAGCAAGAAAATATTCTTCGACGTCTGTCCTTTTCAGATGGCAGTGTGCGCTGTCGTGGCCGTCGCGGCTGCCCAGTACGCCCAGGACCTACAGCGGCCAGGCCTACTCGTAACAACCGGAACCTAGCCCTCCAGATACTCGACCAACTTGGCCGCCCCCAAATACGCTTCTGCCGCTATAACGGCTTCGCTGCAACGTCCCGGCCGTGTCTACCCCCATGTCGACGGTGTCAGCACCCAGTATCGGACGGTAAATCCCCGTCCTTCCTATCGCCGCTATTTTAAGTTAGAGCCGACCTCTATGGTGTGAAACAGACGGTCGACTACGTTGGACGAGTTTGGCTACCATGTGTCTGGCACCAACCTGCCGGCGACTGCCGTCACCGGCGGGAAGAGCCCGCTGACGCTGCTGATACCAATAGTGGCTACCGCAAGTAACGCAGCGCTCTGCCAATCGGCGAGACCCCTGAGGGGGCTTCCGCTATGGCTGAGCACGCCGCCTGTACAAAGCAGCCGCTCTTGGTGTCTACCCTCGGACTTACACTTCCTCCCGGCGCTTCCGTCACGTTCCAGTGCACGTGGCGGGTCAGGAGGGCGTTTCTTACTCGTACAGCTTTATTCACCCGAACACCTCCCTCACCTTTCGGGATGTTTTTGGTAAGTGGCGTTGAGGCCTGTTTCACCTGCAATCAAATGCTGACTTTTCATCTCTCACTCGCTCCCAAACGTTCTGTTTGGTGTCATATGCTGTTTACAACCGAAACCTGTGATATTTGGCGTTTGTTCGCTGCTTGATGCCAGGATACGTACTTTGCAGCTAGTGAGCTTCGTTGGTACGAGGATTGATTCGGTGTACGTTGGTAAAGATGCGGATGCGCTTCGACGTAATACGAAACAGCTTGGAGGCGGTGGTATAGCTGTCTTCAGTGAAAGGGTGGCGAACACATGCATCCTAATTTTTCAACCATTCCATGCAGTTTATAGCCACTTTTTTTTGAAGACTTTGGGTCGTCTTGTTTTGAGCTTGACCTCCACGAACTTCTGCTGGCTCTGGGCATCAACGGGACGGCAGTCGGGGCCTTCAACTATTTCAATCTGTGAGTGCAAATTGTAGAACACGAATCACTTTTGGTGCTACGTTATACGAGGATTCGTGCAGTGGTAAGAGCTATGACTGAACAAAGAATGGGATCTAACTAGTGTTGCAATTTAGTGGTCAAGGTTTCTCGGGAAAAAGGATATACGTGGAGTGAAATTCTCTATCAAGCCTTGCTGGTGCTTGCACCAGGCTTTTCTTTCGTGGCGTGGTCGTGGGACCAAAAAAATAGGGGATGCGTGAAAACCTTGCATTGGCAATCAGCTGCCGATCGTGATGCATTTTGTAAACAAACCAAACATAATGCGTACAAGCAGCTGGAGCCGCTTGGGTTCTTGAGCTTGGAGGCACCTGACGCCCTTGCTCTGTGCATACATAGACATGATTCAGATGCAGGTGAGGCACGACATATCCATAGATGTCCAGGTTCTGCGTAGCCTCGTTTATGCTTGGTGGTTTCAAGGGAGCTCGGTTTTGGATGACGTCTGAAAACCTGGGAAAGGGAAATAGGGGTTTGACATGTGCGATTAGACAATGTCAGGCACGAGTGAAATTCACATGAAACATGAAGAAAAGGAGTGAAAAATACCTGCTCAGAGCGTGTTGCTTTACATTCAAAGCCGGCAATTCTAGGACACTGCCTCTGATGCTTGTGGACCGGTTCTAGCCAGCTTATACCGGATGTAGGCCGTCCTTACTGATGAGTCACGCCCGGGGCCAGCGGCAACACTTGCATGTTGGGGGAGGTTTAGTCGGCTGCGTCACGGCGGTCGGTGACACCCCTCGTTTACCCGTCGGCTAAGGTCGGAGAAAGGCCCATCCCCTCATGCAAAGTGCTGAGTGATGAGCCGGTTGGTGGAAAGCTCTGCCAGCAATGCTTCAATTTTGTACATGCTTTAAGACGGTAGAATGCTAGCGCCGGCGTAGTACGAGCCGCCGGACGCCGTCGCAGATGGTCGCACCCCGAGTTTTCCTTGCCGTGTCTAGCCATAGGGAAGTCATTTGCTACCGAATGCTGCTAATATGACGTCAGTAGTTGCCTCACTTGTATCGCCACGGGATCCCCAGGCACGGTTGTTGTGGGCGCCGGACGCTGGCCTTGTCCGTCCCGGGTGTTATATAAGATATCTTTGGGAAGCCCGTCTGGTTGAATTTGCGTGGAACAGTTCAAGTTCATTTTGAGCAGGAATATAATTGTCTGTAGTACTGCAGCAGCTTATCAAACTTAGTGTAAGCTGAAGTTTGCATCAAGGAGCCGCTCACAAATAAAAAACAACAAAATAGAACGCTGGCCTCGTCTGTCGCGTAAGTCCGTGCGGTTGTGTCATGTGTGGCATATGTATGTTGTTCCGTGGGTTTAATTGGCGTGTAATATTTCATATCAGTTTAGAGCAAGCATATACATCTTTGCAACACAACTGAAGCTTATCGAAGTCACTGTTGACCATGTGGTACTGTTAAACATTGACCATCGTTTGGAGCCGAGGGGCACGCCCACGAAACACAGGCCGCCGTCTCCATCTCCATCTTTTTGTCATCCACTTACTACTAGTGATATAAATGTTGCTTCTGTAGCATTACATCCCAGGTTTAAACACCTCAATCTATCCACTCATGTCTGCAAATCGATATGAAATGCTAATTCAAAATGGCGGGGAAGGCAAATGAAATCCGTTTCAATGAAATGATACCTTTCAGCGCCCGCAATGATTTCAAGGGACCACCTATGTGCTACGCTATCTGCTACTACCAGCGATCTGCCTGAAACCTGCTGGATACGACTGCTTCATGTAGCAGAAGTCAGGATTTTATTCTGCAATGAACGGCTGACGAGGGTATTGAGGAGAAAGCCAAGGTTTATTTAGTAACAAAGCCTTCATTCCGTCACTTTACGTAGCCTTGCTTCTTCTGCACGAATTCTTACAGTACCCCTTCCCCTCGAT
>NW_023596576.1:35776881-35800650 GCF_011947565.3 Pollicipes pollicipes
CATAAACAGTTGAGTTACCAGGTATCAAGACCTGCGCATGCAATTTCCCTCTTGTTTTGATATCAAACTGATATGACAAGTAGGATGTTAGCATGCAAAATGCACACAAAGACAAAAACATCACTTTTCTTAAATAACAGAAGCCCATGGGAGATAGATTGGCAGGGACCCATAACCATCCTCTGGGGAAGTATTTTTCACTCCTTTTCCTCATATTTCATGTGAATTTCACTCCTGCCTGACATTGTCTAACCGCACATGTCAAACCCCTATTTCCCTTTATCAGGTTTTCAGACGTCATCCAAAACCGAGCTCGCATGAAACCACCAAGCATAATCGAGGCTCCGCAGAAACTGGACATCTATGGCTGTGTCGTGCCTCACCTACATCTGAATCATGTATGTGTATGCACAGAGGAAGGGTGCCAGGTACCTCCAAACTCAAGAACCCAAGCGGGTCTAGCTGCTTGCACGCATTATGTTTGGTTTCTTTACAGAAGCATCACGATCGGCAGTTGATTTCCAAATGCAAGGTTTCACGCATCCCCTATTTTTTTGGTCTCATGACCACGCCACGAAAGTAAAGCCTTGTGCAAGCACCAGCAAGGCTTGATAGAGAATTTCATTCCACGTCTATTCTTTTTCCCGAGGAAACTAGCCACTAATTTGCATCACTCCCGAAATGCAAGAGTGAAAATTCAAGTAATGTCTGCTAAATTAAATTTGCTAACAGAACTTCACCGGGTGAGCAATTCGTGTCAAGAGCTTTTAAGCCAAACCCCATGATTACAACATTTTGCCCAGAGAAGTATCAATCTTTATAGTTATTGAACTACTTCCGTGTTTCTTGCTCTCACACGAATGTCATACCACTTTTTTTCCTTACTTTTCGATTGCCCTTAGAAGTACCATCTGTTGCTTAGAATGTTGACCAATTTCTCTGTAAGATGCTCCAACTGCACACTTGGACGTATTTCATACATACATTGGATCAATTCGCCAGCCGCCCAAACATGTCTGATATGCACCCAAGAGTGAAAAATTCCGAGGGAACGAAGAAGACAATGGAAAGTACGGAACTTACTTTTACCGCCATGTTTGCCACGTTAAACCCTCGGTTAACCGTTTTCTTGGCTCATGGCGGTGCTCAATAATGACAAGTCTAAGTCTTTCGAGTGTAGGGTATGGTAATAAACATTGCTATTTGATGATGAACCATGGCAAAATGTTTGTTTTCCCTCAATCTATCTTAACAGAAGCCAAACGTATGTCTTCTGTGTTTGACTTTGCGATGGGCTGATATGTAAAAGTCCAATGCTTTTGTTCTTTGAGCGTTTTTACGCTTGCTGAATCTTCTGTTGTTATTTTGTTATGAATTCCTTTGCGTTGGTTTGTGTTAAAAGTGCTGTGGAAGGGAACTGCGAAGTGCAGCATGAAATTTTTGGTGTCAACAATTTCTTATGCCCATTACACTGTCATGAAATTACGATGCTTTAATGTATTCTGTTCCACTTGAATGGCCTAAGATATTGAAAAAACAGTTTTGTCATGTTTATGATGTTACGTCCATGCAAACTTGAAATACACGTCTTTGTTTGTTGAACCATCAGTTACGAGTTCATCAGTTCAATCTTTTGTGAACTGATTTTTCACTCGCGCACGGTCTTTTTGCGACGACATTTTTCATACCCACCCTGGTTCAAAGCGTTTCTAGCTCTCTGTAAAAGCAGCTCACTTGCAACTAATGGTCAAGATTTTAGTGGAAAATACTGCACTCGAAAATAAGTAATTATCAATTATCCTCTTTAATGTGGCACCGTTTGAATACGTCGAGAGGCGTAGAGGCAAGCTCTTGCGCGCTTGCTGAGCCCGAGGACTGTCCTGCGCTGGCGTATTAGCCCTTTCTCATGGTGTTTTATATTCGCCCTGGACTTCGTAATTTCTCCAATTTGCTCATCTGGTTTTGGCGCTACTTCCACGTTCTTCGATCCCAGTCCTTTCTCAACCATAACTCTTACCACTGCACGAATCCTCGTATCACGTAGCACAAAAGTGATTCGTGTTCGAAACTTGCACTCAGCACGTTAAAATAGTTGAAGGCCAACTCCCGTCCGTTGATGCCAGAGTCTGCAGAAGTTTGTGGACGTCAAGCTTAAAAACAAGACGACTATAAGTCTTCAAAAAGGCGTGGCTATGAACTGCATGGAATGGTGAAAAATTGGGATCCATGTGTTCGCCACCCTTTCACTGAAGACAGCTATACCACCGGTTCCAAGGATATTTTGTATTATGTCGAAGCGGATCCACATCTTTACGTTCATCGTACCAACGAAGCTCAGCAACCTGCAAATATGTATCCTGGCATCAAGCCGAGACAAACACCAAATATGACAGGTTTCCGGTGTAACGGCATATGAACACAAACATAACGTTTTGAAAAAGTCAGCATTTGATTGCAGGTGAACAGGCTCAACGCACTTACCAAAACATCCAAAGGTAAGGGACGGGTTTGCGTGAATAGAGCTGTACGAGTAAGAAACGCCCTCCGGGCCGTACGTGCACTGGAACGTGACGGGAGCGCCGGATGGCAGCGTACGTCTGAGGGTAGACACCAAGGGGCGGCTGCGTTGTACAGGCGGGCGTGCTCAGCCATGGCGGAAGCCACCTCAGGGGCATCGCCGATTGGCAGAGCGCTGCGTTACTTGCGGTAGCCACTGTTGGTAGCGGCAGCGTCGGCGGGCCTCTTCACGCCGGTGACGGCAGTCGCAGGCAGGTTGGTGCCAGACACATGGTATCCAAACTCGTCCACAACATAGTCGACCGTCTGTTTCACACCACTTGAGGTCGGCGTAACTAAAATAGCCGACGATAGGAAAGACGGAGATTTTACCGCGGAATTGGGTGTTGACATCGTTGACCTGGGGGTAGACACCGGCCGGGACGTGGGCAGCGAAGCCGTTATAGGTGGCAGAAGCGTATTTGCGGGCGGCCAAGTTGGTCGAGTATCTGGAGGCGTCCGGTTGTACCGAGTAGGCCTGGCCGCTGTAGGGCTGGGCGTACTGGGCAGCCGCAACGGCTAGGACAGCGCACACTGCCATCTGAAAAGGACAGAGTCAACACAAGATTTGTTGTTGAAAAGAGCTGGAACAAGAAAAGCAGTTCCAAAGAACGTTGCTGCTTGAAATAATTAGTAGACAACGCCTGTCATATATAAACCGAGCCTTTGGTGCCGAGGGGAAAGTTGAGATCGCAATATTTATAAAACATCTGTAAGATAAAAAGGCATTTCTTTCACGTTAACATCCTTTTTAACACCTTGGAGTTGATGTCACCTTGCGGACATATAACGGTCGCGTTGTTGCAACCAATCAGTGACTTTGGAGAAATGTTTTTTTTGAAATTCTAAATAACTTCCGTTAAAGGGACTGTATCACATTTGTATGGGATTTTGAACTGAGATACCGATGTTCATAACCATTGTATGAAATTTACAGGCGCAGCCATGTCCGGTTTAAGACTTTAAAGTCTCTTCTTTGTGAACTCGATGCACTTGAACTTGTGGAGCCCAGTAAACATCGGAACAACCAACAACCAGCCTGCCTTGAACTTGGAACTCGCAGTCTCGAAGGGTTGCCTTGCCGCATCCAACCATAGGGAAGGCGCTTGCTAACTAATGCTTCATTCATTATCATTCTCTACAGTTTACAACCATAACGCATAACGCATTACGAGGGACGAAGGATAGAAGAAAGAAAAACTGCCATAACAAATGTTGCGATGACACACCGTTTGCGCCATAGCTGACACAGCTATTCGAACACCTGCTAGGTGAGATGGGCATAACTCCGAGAAAAATAGCCCAGGAATGGCACCGTAATGGAAAACGTAACTGCAAAAGCAACGGTACTGTTCCGAAAAAAGAAAAAAAGTGTCAACAACACCACGATACAAAATTACACGCATATGACACTCGTATGTTCAATTTACACTACTAGATCAACACTGTCGCCTTGCGTCACGTCAAAGCACCATCAGTAAGTTTCGCCGTCCGCTACAGCGATAACTCTGACGTGGCAACACTCGCATTGATTCCGTCCTCGTCAGCAGCCAGGTGCACTTAAGTGTTAAGCAGTTAAATCCTTTAAGCAGTATTCAAAACCATGGGAACAATGACTAGCGGGCGTTGTATATCATGTATGAAGGTTGCCTTAATATCTCCAAGTGTGAAAAGTTCCTTGAAGCTGCTGATTGGGACTGGTAGTCGGCTGCGTCACGGCGGTCGGTGATTGCCCTCGCTTCCCCGTCCCCCAAGGTCAGAGAACGGCCCCATCCCTTCATGCAACTCGCTGAGTGATGAGACTGTTACTGGAAAGCTCTGCTGGTGGTGCTACAATTTTGTGATGCTTTTAAGACCGTATAATGTTTTCTTCGGTGTCGTACGAGCCGCCTCAAATACAAATCCGAGACGCTGTCTCAGATATTCGCACCCAGAGCTTTCCTTGCCGTGTCTGGACATAGGGAAGTCATTTGCTTCGGAATAATGGAATATGAAGTCAGTGGTTTCCGGACGCTTCCCTCGTCCGTCCGGTGTGTTATATACAAGATTTGTGTGGTGCCCGGCTGGGTGAAATTGGTTGGAATAGTTCAAGTTGATTTTCAGCAAGAAAACAAGTGCCTGTAGTACGACAGCAGCCTACCAGCCTGCTCACGGTAGGATTAATTTCACACAAACGAGACGTTCACATAAAACAGCGAAACAGAACGCTGGCCTTATCCGCCACGTAAGTCGCTGGGGTTGGGTCATATGTGGTGTAGGTATGTTGTCTCGTGGGTTCAATTGTGGAATGTTTAAATCATTTTAGGACAAGCATATAAATGTTTGCAATTTAACAGAAGGTTATCAACATCACCGTTGACTTTGACACCAAGGAGATGCTCACGAAAAACAGGCTGCCGTGGCCATCCCCGTCCATCCCTTTTCGATCCACTTGCTCCTACTGATATAGATGTTGTCTTTTTAGCATTATAGGCCGGCTTTGCACAGCTCTATCTGTATACCTATGTATGCAAGTCAACGTGACGGACCACATTAAAGGTGAAATTAAATCCTCAGTCCTCAATATACCCCCATCTTCCGATGTAAGTTGTATTTAACCTACTTTTGCGCTACCTTAAACATGCATGCCGATTTATCCAGTTCACCAGCGACCCTCCTCAAACCGCACCGGATACAATTGTTTCATGTCGCAAATGGCAGCACGTCATTCTATCATAAACAGAGAAGAGACCTGAGCAAACGAAGGCCCCGTATCGCCAGAATGTCACATTAAAAGAAACAATGCAGCAAAGTCTTAGACCCTGCGCGGTCGCAGTCTAAGAGGCAAGAACAGCAATGGCCGCTGATATAAGGGATGATCCCCTCTCCGAATGCAGGGCAATAGAACACTGCCGAAATGTATGTATGTAGGCAAACCAAGTAATGACATCAGCTGAGATAGGCATTCTATGACTGCAGATTTCGCTATGCATTCAGACGCCATAAGCGTGAACACATGAACCAGCTGCTTCATGATTCATGGTGGACTTCGCGAAGGTAGTTGTTGCCTACGGATGCACACATTGGTCCCTTGCAATCGTTATAGGCGCTCAAATGTAGCATTATATTTCAATTCATTGCATTCCTTCACGCCACCCCAAATCATTTGTGATGTATTTTTGCGTGGCACACCAAAAAAATGTAAAAAACCACACCAGGAGACGAAGGTAACAGGGGCCAGACAGGAGCTGAGTTTCTCTGACAAGATCTAAACACCGGAGTGGCAGTACAGCCAGAGGAGCATCTAAGACCAGCCACGATCGGTGTGCTTAGATTTTAGCCCAATGGTGTTGCACAAAAAGAGGAGGTATAATCAAACGCACCTCCTCCGCCGAATATCTCAGACGTTTTCAAGAAGATTCATAAAAGGGTGACAGGTTCTTGACGGTCTACCTCTCTGAGGCTGCCGTTATTTGAAAAAGACGTAGTTGTTCATCCTCATTTGAATTTTGCCATGCCAATCACCCGTTTTCCATATCAGTATGATATCAGAACAACAGAGGAATTACAGGCGCAAGGCATGTTGGCTGATGAGTCACTTATTTTGGTGCAGGCTGTTAACGAGTTGAAATCATGCTTGAGCCAAAGTTAGTACGACATAGCATGATTGCAAACAATTGTCTTCCCTTTGGTTGTGTGCTTTACAAATACGCTAGGTTAAAAAATGCTGTCGATTTAGCAGGAAACTGATATATTATCGAAAAATACAAAGTATTCCAACTGTATATCTTCATTAACAATGAGAGAAACATGGTATTTATAAGCATGTACGGTTTTAATAGCGTCACGATGGGTCACGATGCGTCCCAATGAGCCGTTTCATGTCATCAGAAGATCAATTCCCAATCAGCAGCTTGAAGGAACTTTTCCACACCTGAAGAAATAAAGGCAACCTTCATATATGATATACATAGCTCACTAGTAATTTTCGCGAGCTTTTAAATGCAAGTCCCTGCCAAATGTAGAAATTTGTCTATAAGGATGATTTTGATCATACCATCAGTTCATTGCCTTACGGAATGTTTGTAAGGGACGGGTTGATCATACCATCGGTTCATTGCCTTACGTCATTGTCACCGCGAGGGCTGCCACGTCAGACTTGCCGCTGTAGCGGACGGCGAGACTCACTTGTAGTAATTTGATATGCCGCACGGTGGCAGCATTCATCTATGAACACAAATTAAACCTACGAGCGTGGTGTGAGTGTTTTTTGGCTCTTTTCCTGGTGTTATTGCATATTTTTGTGAACTTAATTTTACTTTTCCAGTTGTGTTTTTGATTACGGCCCTATTTCTGGGTTACTTTTGATGTATTTCGTCTGCCTCATCTAGCAATTGTCCGAAAAGCGGTTACCTATGGCGTAAAGCGGTCCATGACCTCGACGTTTGCCATTTCATCCCTTCTTCCCTTTATCCTGTGCTCGTCGGGATGACAACGAAAGTAGGTTTTCATGTGATGTGACTATGATGGCACACGTATCGGGATGGAATTCCTCTAGACGTTCTTATGGGTACTAGGCTCCACAAGTCCACGTGCATCAAGCTCAGAAACAAACGGATTTGAAGTGTTAAACCAGATAGGGTCATAGTTGTAAAGCGCAGAGTCATAAATTAAGCATCGTGACTTCCTCATGACAAGAAGCGGCAAGTTGACCCCATGGGATTTTGGAAGTCCCAAGCTCAGGGCAGGCTGCAGGCGCCAGTCATGAATAGGTCGGGTGCCCTATAGGTCGTCATACATAGGTCGGTGCGGCCCCGTCCGAGCGCCCAGCGCCTACCGTGCAGCGATGTCCCTGTACGAGCTGGGCGTCGACGAATAGACCCCCAGGCGCCTGTAGTCTGGAACCACTGTTATCCATTGCCTTTTGGTCTGCATGCATCACCATAAACACAGTTGGTTAAATGGCCATATCTTCACCGTAAGTACAACATAGCCAATTTAATGAGGTTTTCACCTGACTCGTATGATGACGTACATGCCTGGGTAAAACTTCTATAGGTATTCCGATGTTTGCTAGGCTCTGCAAGTTCACGCGCATCAAGCTAAGAAACAAGAGGATTCAAAGTCTTAAACCGGACATGGCTGTGCCTGTAAACTTCAGGGAATGATCATGAAGATGTAAACCTCAGTTGAAATCCCCATACAAATGTGATACAGTACCTTTAATGGAAGTCATTTCAAATTTCAACAAATGTTTCTACATAGTCACTGCTTCGTTGCAACAACGCAACCATTACATATCCGCAAGGTGGTGTCATCTCCAAGAGGTTAAAAAAGCATCTTAACTTATCTAGAATGCCATTTTATCTTGCAGATGTCTTATAAACATTGCGATCTCATCTGTCTACTCGGCACCAATGACATAGAAGCAGCAACGTTCTGTGAAATTGTTTCTTTTATTCCAACTCCTTTCAACAACACCTACGGCCGAGGCGTTTACTTCGCTGCCAACGCCCCGGTTGGCTTCCGCCGCACGACGACGTTCTCAGCACCAAATTCGACGGCAAAATTCCCATCGTTCCCATTAAGGGCTCGTTTAGCTACGTGGACCTCAATGGTGTGAAACAGACGGTCGACTGCGTTGCGGACGAGTCTGCCTACCGCGTGTCTCGCACTAACCTGCGGGCGGCTGCCGTCACCGAAGTGAAGGCGCTCGCCAAGACCACTGCTACCAAGAGTGGCTACCGCAAGTGACACGGCGCTCTGCCGATCGGCGATGCCCCTGAGGTGGCCGCCGCCAAGGCTGAGCACGCCCGCCTGTACAACGCAGCCGCTCTCGGTGTCTACCCTCAGACGTACGCTGCCTCCGGCGCTCCCGTCACGTTCCAGGGCACGTACGGCCCAGAGGGCGTTTCTTACTCGTACAGCTGTATTCACCCGAGCCCCATCCCATACCTTCACCTTTTTTAAAAGACTAGAAAAGAAAGAAATAGAAAACAAAGAAAAACAAAGTGCTCTGA
The DNA here is from genome assembly GCF_011947565.3 of Pollicipes pollicipes. Taxonomy (NCBI): domain Eukaryota; kingdom Metazoa; phylum Arthropoda; class Thecostraca; order Pollicipedomorpha; family Pollicipedidae; genus Pollicipes; species Pollicipes pollicipes. The sequence continues at coordinate 35,785,437 of NW_023596576.1, forward strand.
GCCTGCTCACCTGCGATCAAATGCTGACTTTTCATCTCTGACTGGCTTCCAAGCGTTCTGTTTGTGTTGATATGCCGCTACGCCGGTAACCTCGGATGTTTGGTGTTTTGTCCCAGCATGATGTAAGGGCACGTATTTACAGTTTACCGAGCTTGGTTGGTACGAGGAGCATAAAGATGTGGGTCGTGTTTCATGTAATAGAAAATATGCTTGAAGGCGGCGGTATGGCTGTATTTAATGGAAAGGTGGAGAATGCATGCATCCTATTTTTCACCTTTCCATACAGTTCAAAGCCACGCCTTTTTGAACCTCTAAAGTCCTCTTGTTTTTAAGCTAGACGTCCGCGAACTTCTGCAGACTATTTAGACAGACTACTTCGAGGTTACTCAGACATCCACGATGCCCTAGAAACATCACGGAAATGACACGACCCCGTTGGCCGTGCAGTGCTCAAGGTCAATACGAATATAATTATACAATTGTTCGGGTCTAGCGTATATCAGCACGATTCGTGGCATCAACGGACAGCAGTTGGCGTTTAACCATTTTAATGTGTTAAGTGCAAGCTTCGATCGCCAATCACATTTGAGCTACGTCATACGGGAATTTCCGCAGTGGTAAGAGTTGTCATTGAAAGAAGACTGGGATCGAAGAACGTAGCAGTTCCGCCATAACTGGATATGTTAATGCAATAAGGCAATGCAAAATCCAGGACGAATTTGAAACACCACGACAAAGGGCTAAAACACAAGCACATAACAATATCCGGGCTCAGAAGGCGCGCGACAGGAAAAATCCGCGCCTCTCGACGTAATCAAAGGATGCCGTATTCATGAACGTATTTGATAATTGCTGCTTGTTTGTCGAGAGCAATCTGTTTTACTTAAATCCATACCATTAAGTACAGGTGACCTGATTTTATGGTATCTGATGCTCGCCTCAAAATCTTCAAAAATGTAGCATTCTATTTAACTGCTCTGTTTGTGTTAAGTGTCGTTGAACCGGAAACCTGCCGTGGTTGGTGCATTCTCTCAGCTTGATGCCACAGTAGGCATTGGCGGTTTACGGGACATGATTTTTGCTGGGATGAGGGACGTAGAGGTGTGGACCATGCTTGACTTAAGACAAAATGTGCTTGGCAGCAGTGGCATGTTTGTTGACACTACAAGGGGCGGAGGGCGGTTGCATTCCAATTTTCCCGTAAGGACGATGCGCCTCATCCATTTTTGATCGTAAGCATGCACATTTCTGGTTTTTCCACTCAGGAAGTCGTCTTCGCGTCAGGCTGCCCGACAGATTCCAGTTTGACTGCCCGATCTCGTGTGTGGAGAACCGATGCACAATCCAGGGTTGTCTTCATGTCGCGAAGTTTTTCAGCTTTCAACTTTCCTTCCTAACGAGGAATGCTTGATATTACCCCTATCGCATTTTGGGTACAGCACCTGAAACGGTGGGCCCCCCGCTCCGATGACGCCTTTAGCTCTCTCTCTCCGGTAGCTAGGACCGGCGGCTCCCTCTCCGGGAGTGCCGACATCGCCGTATGCGTTACATATCGTCGCGTGCGATATCGTCACGATATCGTCGTATGCGTTACATAGCTGGCGACCGCTTCAACTGTGTCGGCAACAAGGCCAGCGGTGTTCCCCGCGGCATAGCTGACGGCTACCTCCGTGGCCTCGGGAAGTTCCTCATGGTAGTTATGTTGGCTTCTTCCGTGGCAGGAGAGCGGGATATTCCGTGGCCGCGACAATAGACTCCCCAGCAACAGCGACAGCGGGTTCTGCCATGGTGCTGGGACCGTTTTCCCCGTGGCAGCGCCTTCGTGTGTGCCAAAGTGGTTTACAGACATTTTAGTTATAAATTTGGTGTATACGATTGTTATATGTACCTCATGATAAGGGGTTCCTGAAATGCCTGATTTTTCCCACCAAGCTGGAAGAAATGTTCTTGCTGATATTTTTGCGAGGAAAGGTTGTACAACTTTTCCTAGCTGAGATAACCTGTACAGCATAAACAGTCTCGTAACATTTCTGCATCCATAGGCAAACAATGTGTGCATCGATAGGCAACAACTAATTTCGCAACGTCCACAATGAATCATGAAGCAGCTGGTTCATGTGTTCACGCTTATGGCGTCTGAATGCATAGCGAAATCTGTAGTCATAGAATACCTAACTCAGTTGATGTCAATACTTGGTTTGCCCACATGCATACATTCCGGCAGTGTTCTATTGTCCTGCATTCGGAGAGGGGATCATCCCATATATCAGCGGCCATTGCTGTTCTTGTTCCCTAGATTGCGAGCGCGCAGGGTCTAAGACTTTGTTCTATTGTTTTTTTTTAATGTGCGACTCTGGCGACACGGGAGTCTCTGGTTGTTCAAGCCTGTCTGCCGTTTATGATAGGATAACATGCTGCCATTTACGATACGAGGCGATCGTATTCAGCGCGACTTGAGGAAGGTCGCTGGTGAACTAGATAAATCGGCATGCATCTTAAATGTAGTGCAAAAGTAGGTTAAATACAGCCTACATCTGCAGATGGGTGGGAGACATTTAAGACGGCTGACCCCCGCTTTCGCCTCCAAATGTGGGGCGCTGCTCACCCCTGTTCCCAAAGCAATGTGCGAAAGACTACCCATATTCAATGGCCTCCAGGATACCTCAACTTTTAGCTAGTATGGAGTCGCCATTTGCCCACGAAATCCCTTGATGGCATGGGAGATTGCGGTTAGCGCTGTCAATAGCACGGTGTAAATATCAGAGCATGGCTCCTCTTGTCGCGGTCGATTTTAATGGTCATTTGTGTGAGGGAGACTCTTGTGATGCCGGCATAATGCGAGATGCTGGTGAATGAAGGCAAAGTATGAGTGTTGGCAGTGTTTGAAAGGCAAGATACTGACTACATGACTAGGCGGTTGTGGGCCATTTCTGCATATACGCTTGTCTTGCTGCAGGACACACTTCCTTCAAGAAGTCAAATTTTTTGATAGCTGGACGTTGGTAGAGTGGGATAAGCGACGCGCGCTCTTCCTCCTTTCGCCAAGCTTCGATTTCACCAACTTTAATCTGGTATTTCACGTTGATTTGCATACATAAGTAGACAGATAGAGCTGTGCAAAACTGGTCCATAATGCTACATATATATCACCAGCAGCAAATTCATGGAAAAGGGATAGGGATGGCCACGGCGACCTGTTTTTCGTGAGCATCTCCTTGCTGTCAAACAAAGTCAACGGTGATGTCGGTAAGCTTCTGTTAAATTGGAAACATTTGTATGCTTGCCCTACACTGATTTAACTATTCCACAACTAAACCCTCGAGACAACATACATACACCACATATGACCCAACCCCAGCGACTTACGCGGCGGATAAGGCCAGCGTTCTCTTTTGCTGTTATTCTATATGTGAGCGTCCCGCTTGTGTAAAATTAATCCTACCACGAGTTGCGTGGGCTGCTGTTGTATTACAGGCGTTTGTATTCTTACTGAAAATAAACTTGAGAGACGGACGAGGCAAGCGTCTGGCGCTGATAAGAACCGTGGTCGGTGGCCCCATAGTCATAAAGGCAAGACGACCACTGACGTCATATTCGGAGCATTTCGTAGCAAATCACTTCCCTATGGCCAGACATGGCAAGGAAACCCTGGATGCGAATATCTCAGACAGCGTCTCGTGTTTTTATCTGAAGCGGCTCCTACCACACCGTCGCTAACATTCTGCGGTCTTAAAAACATCTACAACATAGTAACACTGCCAGCAGAGCTTTCCAGTAACAGGCTCATCACTCAGCAGTTTGCATGAGGGGATGGGGCCCTTCCCCGACCTTGGGGGACGGGAAAATGAGGCAATCACCAACCGCCGTGACGCAGCCGACTAAACCCCCCGCAACATGCGAGTGTTACCGCCTGCCACGGGTGTGGCTCCGAGTTAGAATGGCTCCCAGCTGGTATAAAGCTGGCCGGCACCGGTCTACAAGCATCACAGATCCCAGCGAGTTCAGCCATGAAAATCCTGGTGAGTCCTCCGCTTGCGTTGCTTGCTACCGATGTGCATCACGATGAGCTGTTTCATTTCAGCAGGAGATCCAGTCCCAATCAGCAGCTTGAAGGAACTTTTCCACACTTGGAGATATTAAGGCAACCTTCATACATGATAAACAAAGCTCGCTAATGATTGTTCTGATGCTTTTGAATACCGCTGAAAGGATCTGACAGCTGAAAACTTAAATTCAACTGACTGCTGACGACGACAGACTCAATGTGAGAGTTGCCGGGTCCACAAGTTCAAGTGCAGCGAGTTGACAAAGAAGAGGATTTAAAGTTTTAGACCGCACATGGCTGCGCCTGTAAACTTCAGAGAATGGTCATGAAGATGGGTATCTCAATTCAAAACCCGATACCAATGTGATACAGTCCCTTTAACGGAAGTGATTTAGAATTTGAAAAATTGTTCTCCAAAATCACTGCTTTGTTGGAACAACGCCACCGTTAGTCATCCGCACGGAAACATCAGCTCCAAGATATTAAAAAAGATGTTAACATGAATGGAATGCCTTTTTCTCTTACAGATGTTTGATGAATATTGCGATCTCAACTTTCCACTCGGCACCAAGGGCTCGGTAAATATATGAGAGGCTTTACATACTAATTATCTTCAGCAGAAACGTTCTTTGGGACTGCTTTTCTTATCCAGTTCTTTTCAACAACAAATCTTGGGCTGACATTGCCCTTTTCAGATGGCAGTGTGCGCTGTCCTGGCCGTTGCGGCTGCCCAGTACGCCCTGCCCTACAGCGGCCAGGCCTACTCGGTACAACAGGACGCCTCCACATACGGGACCAACTTGGCCGCCCTCATATACGCTTCTGCCGCCTACAACGGCTTCGCTGCCAACGTCCCGGCCGGTGTCTACCCCCAGGTCAACGGTGTCAACACCCAATTCAGCGGTAAAATCCCCGTCTTTCCTATCGTTGGCTATTTTAGTTACGCCGACCCCAATGGTGTGAAACAGACGGTCGACTATGTTGTGGACGACCTTGGCTACCATGTGTCTGGCACCAACCTGCCGGCGGCTGCCGTCACCGGCGTGAAGAGGCCCGCCGACGCCGCCGCTACCAACAGCGGCTACCACAAGTAGCGCAGCGCTCTGCCAATCGGCGATACCCCTGAGGCGGCCTCCGCTATGGCTGAGCACGCCGCCTGTACAACGCAGCCGCTCTTGGTGTCTACCCTCGGACGTACGCTGCCTCCGGCGCTCCCGTCACGTTCAAGTGCACGTACGGCCCGGAGGGCGTTTCTTACTCGTACAGCTCTATTTACCCGAACCCCTTCACTTACCTTTGGGTGTTTTGGTAAGTTCGTTGAGCCTGCTCACCTTCAATCAAATGCTGACTTTTCATCTCTGACTCGCTCCCAAACGCTCTGTTTGTGTTCATGTGCCGTTTCCCCGAAAACCTGCCATATTTTCGACGTAATACAAAATATGCTTGGAAACGGTAGTTTAGGTGTATTCAGTGAAAGCGAAGGAAAAAAAATATGCATCCTAATTTTTCACCACTCCATGCAGTTCATAGCTGCGCCTTTTTGAGCACTTAAAATCGTCTTGTTTTTAAACATGACGTCCGTGAACTTCTGCAGACTATGGCATCAACGGACAGCAGTTGGCCTTCAACCATTTTAGTAATAAAAATGAATAATAAATAGCTAAGAAATAGAATAATAACTAGAATAATAAGAGTTAAGAATAATAAACTTGAGTGCAAGTTTCGAACACGAAACACTTTTGCGCTACATGATACGAGGATTCGTGCAGTGGTAGGAGCTATGACGGAGAGAAGAACGAGATCGAAGAACGTGGAAGTAGCGCCATAATTAGATGAGCAATTGGAACAAAATATTAAGTCCAGGACGAGTATAAAACACCATGAGAAAAGGGTAAAACGCAAGCGCGGGACAATCTTCGGGCTCAGCAAGCGCACAACAGCAAACATCTGCGCCTCTCGACGTACTCAAACGATGTCGTATTTACGGAGCATAATTCATAAATACTGATCGTTTGTCGAGAGCAATATTTTTCACTGAAATAGTAGCCATTGGTTACAATTGAGTTGCTTTCACAGAGAGCTAGAATCGCTTTTGAACTAGGGTGGGAGTAAAAAATTCCGTCGCAAAAAGACCGTGCGGGGGTGAAAAAATCAAGTTACAAAAGATTGAACTTATCATCTGGTGACTGATGATTCAGCAGACAAAGACATGTAGTTCAAGTTGGCATGGACGTAATATCATACACTTAAGAAAACTATATATATATATATATATATATATATATATATATATATATATAGATGTATCTATCTATAAATAATCTCGCTCTCTGCATTAAAAATGGAGAACTATATTACTTTAGCACATTTGGTTTCCACCAGCATTTTTACGCTGCAGCTCGATGGGATCAATATTTTTAGCATAGAATAATTATGACTGATGAATCCATCAACAAATTTGCTTCTTAAAACAAGCAATGATAAATGGTATGAAACGCTTACCTTTTCATAACGCTCTCCATCTAAAACCCTGCAGGTAAACACATTTGACACCTATGTGGTTTGGGTGATAAATAGATATAATTTAAGTCGAAACAGTGGCAGATGCAGCATATCTCCTAATTTGTCATGGCTGGCAAAGGTATTTGCTAATTAGTGCATATGGTATGATCAGTAGTTGCTTGAAAACCATTTTCTTATCAAAGTGTAACCTCTGTTAGTTTAAATGAACATGTTACAAATATTCCTACGACACTGTTTATGCTGTACAACAGCATAAGAAGACAACGAAGGAGACAGTGGGAAGCCCGGAACTTATTTTTACCGCCATTTTTGCCCTGTTAAACCCTCGCTTAACCGTTCTCTTGGTTCATGGCTGTGCTCAAAAACGACAAATCTCAGCCTTTCGAGTGTCGAACTCACCAGTCTACCTGACAAAGCTATTCTAATGCTCCCACATAGAGCTTTGGTACAGACCTAACGCAGTAAACACGGAAGTGTTTGATGCCGAAATTCTGCCCTCTGGAGATGTTTATATATACTTCTTACTTATTTCGCATGCACACCTCTTACTTATTTCGCATTTTAATCTTGTAGGTTGGTGGCCATGGTTGATATTTATATTTCGGGGGGGGGGGGGGGGCGGGGGCGAGTGGAATGACACTGTCTGCCAGCAGATCATGCAAAAGGTGCTAATTTTGTTTTGGGGGAGCAGGAAAAAGCCAGTACGTCATCAGTGGTTCAAGTAATTGCTTACCCTACCTGGTTTTAACACATGATTGGTAACCAGAGTTAGCCATTGTCCGTTTTAATCCATTGAATGTTTTATAATACAACTTTTGATGGCACAAGGCATACAACGGGCTAATTTTGTTCTATATTTTTGATTATTTACCCCACATTACTTTAAGTGGGTCCTCATGGCTGCTTCAACCAGATGTTGTTTATAGTTATGGTTTGCTGGCTGGCAAATGACTCCAGTGTATATATGTACTATATTTCTAGCACAGGGATACGCCAAGTAACATATGTTTTTTTAAAGTAATATATGTTTCGTGTCTAAACTAACCACCTTTTTATAACAGAATAACTGTAAAGCGCACAATCTGAAAGAAGTCATAACTGTTTGCCATTGTGCCATGTTATGCCAAGTTCACCTCAGGCATATATATATGTATATATATATATATATATATATATATATATATATATATATATATTGATATGCAATTAGGATATCTCGTTTTTTTAAGTAATATATGTTTCGTGTCTAAGCTAACCACCTTTTTATAACAGAATAACTGTAAAGCGCACAATCTGAAAGAAGTCATAACTGTTTGCCATTTTTTTGCGATCTTTTACGCCTTCAGGGCAAGGATTCCCGTGAGTTGAACACTAGGAGGGCACATTATTATTGCTGTTCTAGGGGTGAAGGGTCATTTCGTCCCCGTTCAAAGTGCGTTCCGGCCGCTGTTCTGACGGCACGGAGGTCGTTTGATCAATCCAGAGACACTTTAAGGATGCATCATGCCATGAACATGTGCTCTCACAGTTGCACTCCATAAGATCGAGGGGAAGGGGTACTGTAAGAATTCGTGCAGAAGAAGCAAGGCTACGTAAAGTGACGGAATGAAGGCTTTGTTACTAAATAAACCTTGGCTTTCTCCTCAATACCCTCGTCAGCCGTTCATTGCAGAATAAAATCCTGACTTCTGCTACATGAAGCAGTCGTATCCAGCAGGTTTCAGGCAGATCGCTGGTAGTAGCAGATAGCGTAGCACATAGGTGGTCCCTTGAAATCATTGCGGGCGCTGAAAGGTATCATTTCATTGAAACGGATTTCATTTGCCTTCCCCGCCATTTTGAATTAGCATTTCATATCGATTTGCAGACATGAGTGGATAGATTGAGGTGTTTAAACCTGGGATGTAATGCTACAGAAGCAACATTTATATCACTAGTAGTAAGTGGATGACAAAAAGATGGAGATGGAGACGGCGGCCTGTGTTTCGTGGGCGTGCCCCTCGGCTCCAAACGATGGTCAATGTTTAACAGTACCACATGGTCAACAGTGACTTCGATAAGCTTCAGTTGTGTTGCAAAGATGTATATGCTTGCTCTAAACTGATATGAAATATTACACGCCAATTAAACCCACGGAACAACATACATATGCCACACATGACACAACCGCACGGACTTACGCGACAGACGAGGCCAGCGTTCTATTTTGTTGTTTTTTATTTGTGAGCGGCTCCTTGATGCAAACTTCAGCTTACACTAAGTTTGATAAGCTGCTGCAGTACTACAGACAATTATATTCCTGCTCAAAATGAACTTGAACTGTTCCACGCAAATTCAACCAGACGGGCTTCCCAAAGATATCTTATATAACACCCGGGACGGACAAGGCCAGCGTCCGGCGCCCACAACAACCGTGCCTGGGGATCCCGTGGCGATACAAGTGAGGCAACTACTGACGTCATATTAGCAGCATTCGGTAGCAAATGATTCCCCTATGGCTAGACACGGCAAGGAAAACTCGGGGTGCGACCATCTGCGACAGCGTCCGGCGGCTCGTACTACGCCGGCGCTAGCATTCTACCGTCTTAAAGCATGTATAAAATTGAAGCATTGCTGGCAGAGCTTTCCACCAACAGGCTCATCACTCAGCACTTTGCATGAGGGGATGGGCCTTTCTCCGACCTTAGCCGACGGGTAAACGAGGGGTGTCACCGACCGCCGTGACGCAGCCGACTAAACCTCCCCCAACATGCAAGTGTTGCCGCTGGCCCCGGGCGTGACTCAACAGTAAGGACGGCCTACATCCGGTATAAGCTGGCTAGAACCGGTCCACAAGCATCAGAGGCAGTGTCCTAGAATTGCCGGCTTTGAATGTAAAGCAACACGCTCTGAGCAGGTATTTTTCACTCCCTTTCTTCATGTTTCATGTGAATTTCACTCGTGCCTGACATTGTCTAATCGCACATGTCAAACCCCTATTTCCCTTTCCCAGGTTTTCAGACGTCATCCAAAACCGAGCTCCCTTGAAACCACCAAGCATAAACGAGGCTACGCAGAACCTGGACATCTATGGATATGTCGTGCCTCACCTACATCTGAATCATGTCTATGTATGCACAGAGCAAGGGCGTCAGGTGCCTCCAAGCTCAAGAACCCAAGCGGCTCCAGCTGCTTGTGCGCATTATGTTTGGTTTGTTTACAAAATGCATCACGATCGGCAGCTGATTGCCAATGCAAGGTTTTCACGCATCCCCTATTTTTTTGGTCCCCACGACCACGCCACGAAAAGAAAAGCCTGGTGCAAGCACCAGCAAGGCTTGATAGAGAATTTCACTCCACGTATATCCTTTTTCCCGAGAACCTTGACCACTAAATTGCAACACTAGTTAGATCCCATTCTTTGTTCAGTCATAGCTCTTTACCACTGCACGAATCCTCGTATAACGTAGCACAAAAGTGATTCATGTTCTAAATTTGCACTCAACAGATTGAAATAGTTGAAGGCCGACTGCCGTCCGTTGATGCCAGAGCCAGCAGAAGTTCGGGGACGTCAAGCTTAAAACAAGACGACCCAAGTCTTCAAAAAAACGTGGCTGAACTGCATGGATGGTGAAAAATTAGGATGCATGTGTTCGCCACCCTTTCACTGAAGACAGCTATACCACCCGCTTCCAAGCATGTTTTGTATTACGTCGAAGCGCATCCGCATCTTTACAACGTACCAACGAATCATCTCGTACCAACGAAGCTCACTAGCCTGCAAGTAGTATCCTGGCCATCAAGCTGAGACAAACGCCAAATATCACAGGTTTCCGGTGTTTTTTTTGTTGTTGTTTTTGTTAACAAGATATGAACACAAAACAGAACGTTTGGGAGCGAGTGAGAGATGAAAAGTCAGCATTGATTGCAGGTGAACAGGCTCAACGCACTTACCAAAACATCGAAAGGTGAGGGAGGTGTTCGGGTGAATAAAGCTGTACGAGTAAGAAAACGCCCTCCGGACCGCACGTGCACTGGAACGTGACGGAAGCGCCGGAGGAAGTGTAAGTCCGAGGGTAGACACCAAGAGCGGCTGCGTTGTACAGGCGGCGTGCTCAGCCATAGCGGAAGCCACCTCAGGGTCTCGGCCGATTGGCAGAGCGCTGCGTTACTTGCGGTAGCCAATATTGGTATCAGCAGCGGTCAGCGGGGCCTCTTCCCGCCGGTGACGGCAGTCGCCGGCAGGTAGGTTGGTGCCAGACACATGGTAGCCAAACTCGTCCACAACGTAGTCGACCGTCTGTTTCACACCATAGAGGTCGGCGTAACTAAAATAGCCGGCGATAGGAAAGACGGGGATTTTACCGTCGAACTGGGTGCTGACACCGTCGACATGGGGTAGACACCGGCCGGGACGTTGGCAGCGAAGCCGTTATAGACGGCAGAAGCGTATTTGGGGGCGGCCAAGCTGGTCGAGTATCTGGAGGCGTCCGGTTGTACCGAGTAGGCCTGGCCGCTGTAGGGCTGGGCGTACCGGGCAGCCGTGACGGCCACGGCAGCGCACACTGCCATCTGAAAAGGACAGAGTCGACAGAATATTTCTTGCTGAAAAGAGCTGGAACAAGAAAAGCAGTTCCAAAGAACGTTGCTGCTTAAACTAATTAGTACACAAAGCCTGTCATATATTTACCGAGCTATTGGTGCCGAATGGAAAGTTGAGATCGCAATATTCATCAAACATCTGTAAGACAAAAAGGCATTCCATTCATTTTAACATCCTTTTTAACATCTTGGAGCTGATGCTCACCTTGCAGACATATAACGGTTGCGTTGTTGCAACAACGCAGTGACTGGGGAACTTTTTTAACTTTGGAATCACTTCCGTTAAGGGACTCTATAACATTTGTTTGGGGTTTGTACTGAGATACCGATGTTAATGATCATTGTCTGAAGTTTACAGGCACAGCCATGTCCGGTTTAGACTTTAATCTCTTCTCTCTGAGCTCGATGCACTTGATCTTGTGGAGCCCAGTGACCATCGGAACACTCATAGGAAGTTTTACCCAGGTACGTATGCCATCATAGTAGTGAGGTGAAACTCTCGTCATATTGACTGTATTGTACTGATGGTGAAGATATGTGCCATTTGACCATTCGTGTTTAAGCCCATGCATGCAGGATAAAGGAGCAATGGTATAGACGGGTGGGGCAAGACTACACGAACCTGGGAATCTATTTGCCGAGGCTTAAGTCGCACAGGGACCCTTCTGAGCGGTATGTGCTAGGCGCTCGAACGGTGGCCGCAGAACAGGATATTTGGCCTTGCCATGGCTGGTGCGTTAGCCTGCCCTAGGTTTGGGACTTGCAAAGTCCCATGGGATTGCCTTCCGAATTTAACCATAGGGAGGTTACTTGCTACCGAATGCTTGATTCATGATGATTCTCGTCACTTTAGAACCATGACGCTGTCCGTTTCAAGATTTCAAATCCTCTTGTTTCTGAGCCTGAGGCACGTGAATCTTTACGCAGTCTAGTACCGAAAAGAACGAAAACAGGAATTCATCCAGATAAGTGTGCCATCATAGTCACATCACGCGAAAACCCATTTTGGCACTGTCATGCCGAACGAGTGCAGGATAAAGGGGGAAAAGGAGCAATAGAGAATGTCGCGATCACGGACGCTTGACAACATCGATAACACAGCTATTGGACAATTGCTAATGAGGCAGACAAAAGGCAAAAAAAGAACAGGAATGGCGCCATAATCGAAAATGCAACCGCAAAAACAAAAATACCATCACCAAAAATGTAACAATAACACGAGAAACAGCCAGATCACACATACTTAACGCTCGTAGGTTCCATTCACACTCATAGATCAACACTGCCACCGTGCAGTATGTCAAAGCACTACAAGTGAGTCTCGCTGTCCGCTACAGCGGCAACTCTGACGTGGGAACACTCGCAGTGAAGCTGAAGTCATAAAGTACTTTCCATGACACAATAAAGCGATGGTGTGATCAAAGTCAGACTATAGCAAAATTGCTATATCCAGCAGGCATTTGCATTTAAAAGCATGCCAAATCGGAACACCGATACTAATTTTACTTCGCCATGTATGCCACGTGGTCACGTGAAAATCTCACTGCATTGGCTCCGTTGTCTTATGTTGAAGATATGGTCATTTAACCAGTCGTGTTTGGGGTGATGCATGCAGAATAAAGGACAGTGGAAAACTGTGGGGCAACTACACGCGCCTGGGGGTCTCCGCCGATGCTTGGCCCGGGACCTCACTGTGCGGTATTTGGTACACGATCGGACGGGTGCCGCATTAGGGGGCACCGACCTATTTGTGACTGACGCGTGCAGCCTGCCTTGAACTTGGAACTCGCAGTCTCGAAGGGTTGCCTTGCCGCATCTAACCATACGGAAGTCGCTTGCTAATTAACTAAATTGCTATTTTGCTATTTAATATTTTGCTATTTAATTTGCTAAATTGCTAATTAAAAAAATAAACATACTGCACGCTTAATACATTATCAATCTATACAGTTTATAACCATAACGCGTAATGCATTACGAGGGACGCAGGATAAAAGAAGAAGAACTGCCGTAACAAATGTCGCGATGACGCATCGCCTTACGCCATAGGTAATACAGCTATTCGAACACCTGCTAGGGAGGTGGGCATAACTCTGAGAAAAATAACCCAGGAATAGAGCCGTAATCGAAAACGTAACTGCAAAAGCAACGGCAAAGACAACGATACTATCACAAAGTAAAAAGATGTCGACAATATCGCGAGAAAGAGCCAAATCACACGTATACAACGCTCGTATGTTCATTTGACACTAATTTATCAACACTGTCGCCTTGCGGCACATCAAGCACCACAAGTGAGTCTCGCCGTCCGCTGCAGCGGTAACTGAAGCGTCAACTCTCGCATTGACTCTGTCATGTTTAGCAGTGACTTGTATTTCCGTTTTCAGCAGCGAGATAGTTTCACAGTCAGCTACATTTAAAAGCATGCGAACAATTACTAGCGAGCTTTGTATATCATGTTCGAAGGATGCATTAATATCTCTGAGCGTGTAAATGTTTCCTGAAGCTGATTCGGACTGGATGTCCTGATGAAATGAAACAGCTCATCATGATGCACATCGTTAGTAAGCATCGCAAGCTGAAGAATGACCAGGATTTTCATGGCTGAACTCACTGGAGTCTGTAATAATTGTGCACCGGTGCCGGCCAGCTTTATACTAGCTGGGGGCCGCTCTAACTAAGAGCCACGCCCTGACCGATGGTAACACTCGCATGTCGCGGGGAGGTTTAGTCGGCATTAAGGCGGTCGGTGAAAGCCCTCGTTTACCCCCCCCCCCCCAAGGTCGCAGAAAGGCCCCATCCCCTCATGCAAATTGCTGAGTGATGAGCCTCTTGCTGGAAAGCTCTGCTTGCAGTGCTAGAATGTGATGTTTTTAAGACGGTAGAATGTTATCGTCGGTGTGGGATGAGCTGCCTCAGATACAAATACGGGACGATGTCTCAGATATTCGCACCAACGGTTTTCCTTGCCGTGTCTGGCCATAGGGAAGTCGTTTGCTTCGAAACGCTGGTAATATGACGCCAGCGGCCGTCTGGCCTGCATCACGATGAGACCACCGATCACGGTCTTTTTCGGCGCCGGACACTTGCCTCGTCCGTCCCGTGCGTTATATAAGAGATATGTAGGGTGCACGGCTGGCTGAATTTGGGTGGAATAGTTCAAGTTTATTTTCAGCAAGAATACAGACGCGTGTAATAAAACAGCAGCCCACCAGCCCACTCGCGGTAAGATTAATTTCACACAAACGAGACGCTCACATATAAAATAACAACAAAAGAGAACGCTGGCCTTATCCGTCCCGGAAGTCGCTGGGGTGGGTCATATGTGGTGTAGGTATGTTGTCTCGTGGACTGAATTGTGGACTATTTATACAGTGTAGGTCAAGCATACAAATCTTTTCAATTTCACAGAACCTTATCAACATCACCGTTAACTTTGTTTGACCCCAAGGACATGCTAACGAAAAACAGGCCGCCGTGGCCATCCCCATCCCTTTTCCATCCATTTGCTACTAGTGATATATATATATATATATATATATAATATATATATATATATATATTATATATATATATATACATATGCTGTATTTGTAGCATTGCAGACCAGTTTTGCACATCCCTATCTGTCTGCTTGTGTATGGAAGTCAAAGCGAAATGTCAGATTAGAGGTGGTGAAATCGAATCTTGGCAAAATGGGCAAAGGGCGCGTCGCTCATCCCACTCTATCAACATCCGCCTATTTAAACATTCGGGTTCCTGAAGGACTTGTGTCCTGTAGCAAGACCAGCGTTCATGTAGAAATGGTCAGCAACCACCTAGTCACGCAGTCAGCATCGGACCTGGCAGTCAGAACCAAACACTGGCAGCACTTGAGCTTTGCCTTGATTCAGCAGCATCTCGCTTTATGCCCGAAACAAGAGTCTTACTTACCCAAATGACCATTCACATAGACCGCGATAAGATGAGCCATGCTTTGATATTCACACCGTGCCATTGACAGCAATCTCCCTTGCCATAAAGGGATTTCGTGGGGAAATGGCAACTCCATACTAGCTAAAATAT
>NW_023596576.1:35801417-35881263 GCF_011947565.3 Pollicipes pollicipes
TATATATAGATATAGGTGTGTCTATATATATATATATATATATATATATATATATAATATATATATATATATATATATATATATATATATCATACCCCCCTCTCTGCATTAAAAATGGAGAAATGTATTACTTTTTAGCACTTTGGTTTCCTCCAGCATTTTACGCTGCAGCTCGATGGGATGAATATTTTAGCATAGAATAATTATGACTGATGAATCCTTAAATGAGTTTGCTTCTTAAAACAAGTAATGATAAATGATATGAAACGCTTACTTTTTCATGCCGCGCTCCATACAAAACCCTGCAGTTAAACACATTTGACATTTACGTGTTTTGGGTGATAAATTGATATTACTTTAGTCGGAATAGTGGCAGATGCAGCGTATCTCTTAATTTGTTATGGGTGGGAAAAGTATCTGCTAATTAGTGCACATGGTATGATCAGTACTCGTTTGAAAAGCATTTTCTTATCAAAGTGTAACCTCCGTTAGTTTAAATGCATATGTTACAAATATTCCTACGACACTGCCTATGCTGTACAACAGGATAAGGAGACAACGAAGGAGACAATGGAAAACACGGAACTTATTTTTACCGCCACTTTTGCCCTGTTAAACCCTCGGTTAACCGTTTTCTTGATTCATGGCGGTGCTCAATAACGACAAATCTAAGCCTTTCGAGTGTCGAACTCACCAGGCTACCTGACAAAGCTATTCTAATGCCGACACATAGAGTTTTGGTACAGAACTAACGCAGCTAATACGGAAGTGTTTGAAGGCGAAGTTCTGCCCTATGGAGATGTTTATCATGCACACCTCTTTTTTATTTACGCATGTTACTGATATACGCATTTTAATCTTGTGGGTTTGTGGGCCTGATTTATATTTATATTTGCGGGGCGAGTGGGATGACACTGTCTGCCAGCAGATCATGCAAAAAGTGCTGACTTTGTTTTGGGGGAGCAGGAAGAAGCCAGTAAGTCACCATTGGTTCAAGTAATTGCTTACCTCACCTGCTTTTAACAAATGATTGGGAACCAGAGTTAGCCATTTTCCGTTTTAATCCATCGAGTTTTTTCATAATGCAACTTTTGATGGCACAAGGCATGCAACGGGCTTATTTTATTCTATATTCTTGATTATTTACCCCAAATTACTTGAAGTGGTCCCTCATGGCTGCTTCAACAGGATGTTTATGGTGATGGTTTCCTGACTGACAAATGATTCTACTGTATATATGCACTATATTTTTAACCCAGGGATACTCTAATCCGCATAGCAAATATAATATGAGTTTAATATTAGTATGTAACAAATAGTCAGACCATCCCATTTAAAATGTGAAGCCAACATCTCAAACTTTGTCATGAACTATGAGTAAAAAACCCTAAATAAATGCCTTTGGTGCAGCTGAAAAAGCAAGCAACAATACTAGCATGGTCATCCGCAAGTTATGTTACTTTTGGAGAAGAGTGATTGTTTTGTGGAGGATACTCATTATTGCCCTTGCCATGGGTTAACCATAGCAAACAAAATAAGCTGTCCAGGGTGGTTTTAAGTGTTTTGATTTGTGTTGTCCATGTTTTGTGATGTCAGCAAGCATACACAAGTGAACTGAACACAATTGCAAGTTGAAACCAGCAAAACTTCGCTTTATCGTGTTTTAGTAGAAACGCTTGCGGTCAACAGATAGGTGAGTTGAGATGATATTCAAAGTATGGGCTACTCTAAGTTAGGTTATGTTGGTTAAGTGCATGGGAAATGGCAATAGATACAGTGCAAGGATCCAGTAACTCACAACTGCTGCTGTGATACAAACAGGTTAGACAGGATGAGATGAAGTAAGGCCTCTTTAGGTTAGGCATAGTTATGCTACTTTTCATCGTAATAAGTATTGGTATTGTGTAAGCAACGATGACAAAATTTTTGTTTTCCCTCGCCCATCTTAACAGAAGCCAAACGTATGTCTATAGTGTTTGACTGGCGATTGGCTGATGTGTAGGCGTTCAATGATTTTTTTGTTTTTTATGTTTTTCTGAATTTTCTGTTTTTTTTTGCTATTGAATTACTTTTCTTTGGTTTGTGTTAAACGTGCTGGGGAAAGGAACTGCAAAGTGCAGCATAAAATTATTGGCGTTAATAATTTGTTATGCCCATTACACCGTCATTAAATTATGATGCTTTAATGTATTCTGTTCCACTTTAATGGCCTAAGATCTTAAAAACCAAGAAATTTTCTCAGGTTTTGGATATTACGTCCATGCCAACTTGAAATACATGTCTTTGCTGAACCAGCAGTCACGAGATCATAAGTTCATGTTTTGTAACTTGATGTTTTCACCCACCCCCGCACGGTCTTTTTTGCGACGGAATTTTTCACTCCCACCCTAGTTCAAAACTGATTCTAGCTCTCTGTAAAACCAGCCCACTTGTAACTAATGGTCAAGATTTCAGTGAAAAATACTGCTCTTGGCAAACAATCAGTACTTATGAATTGTGCTCATGAATACGACATCGCAACGTCAAGTACGTCATCGAGTACGTCAAGGGGCGCAGATGTTTGCTGTTGCACGATTGCTGAGCCCGAAGATTGTCCCGCGCCTGCGTTTTACCCTTTTCTCGTGGTGTTCTGTATTCGCCCTGGACTTTGCATCATTTTCTTTCTATTTATATATGTGGTTATGGCGCTACTCTTATGTTCTTCGATCCCGGTCTTTTCTCAATCATAGCTCTTACCACTGCACGAACCCTCGTATGACGTAGCGCAAAAGTGATTGGTGTTCGACACGTGCACTCAAGTTTATTAGCATTAAATTGCATTATTCTATTTATTATTGTGTTTATTATTTATTTATTCGTTATTGTTATTACTAAAATGGTTTAAGGCCAACTACTGTCCGTTGATGCCACAGTCCGCAAAAGTTCACGGACGTCGGGTTTAAAAGCAAGACGACTTGAAGTGCTCAAAAAGGCGCCGCAGCTATGAACTGCATGGAATGGTGAAAAATTAGGATGCATGTGTTCGCCACCCTTTCACTTAATACAGCTATACCACCGCTTCCAAGCATATTTTGTATTACGTCGAAAATATGACAGGGTTCCGGGGAAACGGCTTATGAACACAAACGGAGCGTTTGGGAGCGAGTCAGAGATGAAATGTCAGCATTTGATTGCAGGTGAGCAGGCTCAACGCACTTACCAAAACATCCAAAGGTAAGGGAGGGGTTCGGGTAAATAGAGCTGTATGAGTAAGAAACACCCTCCGGGCCGTACGTGCACTTGAACGTGACGGGAGCGCTGGAGGCAGCGTACGTCTCAGGGTAGACACCAAGAGCGGCTGCGTTGTACAGGCGGCGTGCTCAGCCATAGCGGAGGCCGCCTCAGGGGTATCGCCGATTGGCAGAGCGCTGCGTAACTTGTGGTAGCCACTATTCGTATGAGCAGCGTCGGCGGGTCTCTTCACGTCGGTGACGGCAGCCGCCGGCAGGTTGGTGCCGGACACGTGGTATCCAAACTCGTCCACAACATAGTCGACCGTCTGTTTCACACCATAGAGGTCGGCGTAACTAAACGAGCCGACGATAGGAAAGACGGGGATTTTACCGCCGAATTGGGTGCTGACACCGTTGACCTGGGGGTAGACACCGGCCGGGACGTTGGCAGCGAAGCCGTTATAGGCGGCAGAAGCGTATTTGGGGGCGGCCAAGTTGGTCGAGTATCTGGAGGCGTCCTGTTGTACCGAGTAGGCCTGGCCGCTGTAGGGCTGGGCGTACTGGGCAGCCGCGACGGCCAGGACAGCGCACACTGCCATCTGAAAAGGACAGAGTCCACACAAGATTTGTTGTTGAAAAGAGCTGGAACAAGAAAAGCAGTTCCAAAGAACTTTGCTGCTTGAAATAATTACTAGACAAGGCCTGTCATATATTTACCGAGCCTTTGGTGCCGAGTGGAAAGTTGAGATCGCAATATTTGTAAAACATCTGTGAGATAAAAAGGCATTTCCTTCACGTTAACATCCTTTGGAGTTGGTGTCACCTTGGAGTTAATGTCACCGTGCGAGCATATAACGGCTGCGTGCGTTGTTGCAACAAAGCAGTGACTTTGGAGAAACATTTTTTGAAACTCTAAATCACTTCTGTTAAAGGGGCTGTATCGCATTTGTTCTCTGAAGTTTACAGGAACGGCCATGTCCGGTTTAAGACTTTAAATTCTCTTCTCTCTGAGCTCGATACACTTGAACTTGTAGAGCCTAGTAAACGTCACAACACCAATAGGAATTTTACCCAGGCACGTATGCCATCATAGAAGTCAGGTGAAAATCTCCTATCTTGTACTTATAGTGAGGATATGGCCATTTAACCATTTCTTTATGCTGATGCATGCATGACAAAGGACAATGGACAACGGTGGGGCAAGACTGCACGAACCTTGGAGTCTATTCGCCGAGGCTTAAGTCGCACAGGGACCCCTCGGTGCGGTATGTGCTAGGTGCTCGAACGGGGACCGCATAGCGGGATATTTGGCCTTTTCATGGCTGGTGCGTTTAGCCTGCCCTGGACTCGGGGCTTGCAAAGTCCCATGGGGGTCGCATTTCGCATTTAACCTTAGGGAAGTTACTACTACCGTAGGGAAGTTAACCATAGGGAAGATACTATTACTACTAGTGAATGCTTAATTCATGACGATTCTCTGCAGTCTAGAACTATGACCCTGTCTGGTCCAATACTTCAAATCCTATTGTTTCTGAGCCTGAGGCACGTGAGCAAAATAATGAGGCACGCAGAATAAAGGACAATGAAAAATGGTGGGGCAAGACTACACGCGCCTGAGGGTCTATCCGCCGAGGCTTAGCCCGGGACCTCTCCTTGCGGTATTTGCTAGACGTTCGGACGGGTGCCGCATAGGGGTGCATCCGACCTATCCATAACTGGCGCGTGCAGCCTGCCTTGGACTTGGAACTCGCAAAATCTCGAAGGGTTGCCTTGCCGCATCTAGCCATAGGGAAATCGTTTGCTGACTAATGCTTAATTCATTGTTATTCTCTGCATTTTACAACCATAACACATAACGCATTACGAGGGACGCAGGATAAAAGCAAGCAGGGATGTAATAACAATGTTGCGATCACGCACCGCCTTACGCCATGGGTAATACAGCTATGTGAACACGTGCTAGGTGAGGTGGGCATAACTCTGAGAAAAATAATACAGGAACAAAGTCGTGATCGAAAACGTAACTGCAAAGGCGACGATACTGTCACAAAAAAGAACAAAATGTCAACAACGCCACGACAAAAAAACAACAAATCACACACATGGAACGTTCGATGGTCAATTCACACTAATATATTAAGACTGTCGCCTTGCGGCACGTCAAATCACTGCAAGTGACTTTCGCCGTCCGCTACAGCGAATTTTGCGGCGGTCAGATCCTTTGAGCAATATTCAAAAGCATGCGAACAATTGTTAGCGAGCTTTGTATATCATGCATGAAGGTTGCCTCAATATCCCCAAGTGTAGAAAAGTTCCTTGAATCTGCTGATAGGGACTGGATCTCCTGATGAAATGAAACAGCTCATCGTGATGCATATCTTCAGTAAGCATCGCAAGCGGAGGACTCACCAGGATTTTCATGGCTGAAACTCGCTGGGGTCTGTGATAATTGTGGACCGGTGGCGGCCAGCTTTATACCAGCTGGGGGCCGTTCTAACTGGGAGCCACACCCGTGACCGGAGGTAACACTCGCATGTTGCGGGGATGTTTAGTCGGCTGCCTCACGGCGGTCGGTGATTGCCCTCGTTTCCCCGTCCCCCAAGGTCGGAGAAGGGTCCCATCCCCTCATGCAATTTGCTGAGTGATGAGCCTGTTGCTGGAGAGCTCTGCTGGCAGTGCTACAATGTTGTGATGCTTTTGAGACCGTAGAGTGTTAGCACCGGCGTGGTACGAGCCGCCTCAGATGGAAATACTGGGCGCCGTCTCAGATATTCGTACCTGTAGTTTTCCTTGCTGTGTCTGACCATGGGAAAGTCATTTGCTTCGTACTACTGATAATATGACGTCAGTGGCCGTCTGGCCTGTATCACCAATGGATCAACAACCACGGTTCTTCTCGGCGCCGGACGCTTGCCTCGTCCGTTCCGTGTGTTATGTAAGAGATTGATCGGGTGCCAGGCTGGGTGAATTGGTTGGAATAGTTCAAGTTTATTTTCAGCAAGAATACAGACGCGTGTAGTACACCAGCAGCCTGCCAGCCTGCTCGCGGTAGGATTAATTTTACACAAACAAGACGCTCACATATAAAAAACAGAACGCTGGCCTTATTCGCCGCGTAAGTCGCTGGGGTTGGGTCATATGTGGTGTCGGTATGTTGTCTCGTGGGGTTGATTGTGGAATATTTATACAGTGTAGGTCAAGCATACGAATGCCTTCAATCACACAGAAGCTTATCAACATCACCGTTGACTTTGTTTGACACCAATAAGATGCTCACGAAAAACAGGCCGCCGTGGCGATCCCCATCCCTTTGCCATCCATTTGCTGGTACTGATTTAGATGTTGTCTTTAGCATTATGGACCAGCTTTGCAAAGCTCTGTCTGTCTACTTATGTATGCAAGTCAACGTGACAGACCAGATTAAAGGCGGTGAAATCGAATATTGGCGAAAAGAAGAGGGCGCGTCGCTCATCTCACTCTACCAACGTCCAGCTACTTAACAATTTGGGTTCCTGAAGGAATTGTGTCCTGTAGGAGGACAAGCGTTTATGCAAAAATGGTCCACAACTGTCCAGCTATGCAGTCAGTATCTGACCTTTACACACTGGCAACACTCATACTTTGCCTTTATTCAGCAGCATCTCGCATTATGCCCGCATCAAGAGTCCCACTCACCCAAATGACCATTAATATCGACCGAGACAAAACGAGCCATGCTCTGATATTTACACCGTGCTATTGACAGCGCTAACCGCAATCTCCCATGCCATAAAGATAATTCGTGGGCAAATGGCCACTCCATACTAGCTAAAGGTTGGGGTATCTTGGAGATTATTGAATATGAGTAGGGTTACGCACATCGGTTTAGGAACAGAGGTGAGCAGGTCCCCACTTTTCGAGGCGAAAGTGGGGTGTCAGCAGTCTTAAATGTCTCCCATCCATCTTCAAATGTAAGCTGTATTTAACCTACTTTTGCACTACATTAAAAATGCATGCCGATTTATCCAGTTCACCAGCGACCCTTCTCAAGCCGCACTGAATACAATCGCTTCGTGTCGTAAATGGCAGGCAGCATGTTATTCTATCATGAACGGCGAACGGACCTGAGCAAACAGAGGCCCCCGTGGCGTCAGAAAGGCACATTAAAAGAAACAAGATAACAAAGTCTTGGACCCGGTTTTAACGGTGGGCCGCGCCATAGGGTCACGATGAGTCACGATGCGTCACGATGAGCTGTTTTATGTCATCAGGAGATCCAGTCCCAATCAGCAGCCTGAAGCAGCTTTTCCACACCTGGAGGTATTAAGGCAACCTTCATATATGATATACAAAGCTCACTAGTAATTTTTCGCAAGCTTTTAAATGCAAATTTCTGCCAAGTGTAGCAATTTTTTCACGTAAGAATGATTTTGATCATACCATCGGTTCATTGTCTTACGGAATGCTTGTATGACGTCATTGTCACTGCGAAAGTTGTCACGCAGAGTTGCCGCTGTAGCTGACCGCGGACTCACTTGTAGTGATTTGACATGCCGCACGGTGGCAGCGTTCATCTATGAACACGAATTAAATCTACGGACGTTGTGTGCGTGTAATTTGGCTGTTTTTCGTGGTATTGAAGCATATTTTCGTGATATCATTTTTACTTTTGCAGTTGCAATTTTGATTACGGCCCTATTCCTGGGTTGTTTTTTCTGTATTTCGTCTGCCTCATCTACCAATTGTCCGGAAAGCTGTGTGACCCATGGCGTAAAGCGGCCCATGATCTGGACGTTTTCCGTTGCGTTCCTTCTTCCCTTTGTCCTCTACTCGTCGGGATGACAATGAAAGTAGGTTTTCATGTGATGTGGCTATGATGGCATACGTATCTGGATGAAATTCCTTTATTCGTTCTTTTCGGTACTCGGTTGCAAAAGTTCACGTGCCTCAGGCTCAGAAAAAAAGGATTTGGAGTCTTGAACCAGACAGGGTGGTGGTTCTAAAGTGCAGAGAGTCATCATGAATAAAACATTCGGTAGCAAGTAACTTTCCTATGGTTAAACGTGGAGGGCGACCTCATGGGAATTTACGACCCCATGGGGCTTATGCAAGTCCCAATTCGAGGGCAGGCTAAACGTGCTAGCCATGAATAGGCCAAATATCCCGTTATGCGGCCCCCGTTCGAACGCCTAATGAGGTTTTAATGGAAAATATAGGACTGCCTTTGTCTGCTAAATGTTTGAAGCAGCAACGTTCTTTGGAATCGTTTCTATTATTCCAACTCCTTTCAACAACAAATACGGCCGGGGCGTTGGTTTCGCTGTCAATACCCCGGCCGGCCTCCGCCCGCAGGACAACGGGTCTCAGCCCCAAATTCGACAGCTAGTCTTTCCTATTAAGGGCTCGTTTAGCTACGTGGATCTCAATGGTGTAAAACAGACGGTCGACTACGTTGTGGACGAGTCCGGCTGCCGTGTGTCTGGAACCAACCTGCCGGCGGCTGCCGTCACCGACGTGAAGACGCTCGCCAAGACTGCTGCTACTAAGAGCGGCTACCGTAAGAAATGCAGCGCTCTGCCGATCAGCGACACCCCTGAGGTTGCCGCCGCCAAGGCTGAGCACGCCCGCCTGTACAACGCAGCCGCTTTCCCCGTCTACGCTCAGACGCACGCTGTTTCCGTCGCTTCCGCCACGTTCCAGGGCACGTATGGCCCGGAGGGCGTTTCTTACTCGTGCAGCACTGTCCACGCGAGCCCCATCCCACACCTTCGCGTTTTTTAGAAGGCTAGGAAAGAAAGAAAGAAATAGAAATTGCTCTGAGCCTGCTCACATTCGATCAAACGCCGACTTTTCATCTCTGACTGGCTTCCGAACGTTCTGTTTGTGTTCATATGCCGTTACACCGGAAACCTGTCATGTTTGGTGTTTTGTCTCAGCATGATGTAAGGGTACGTATCACGGTTTACCGAGCTTGGTTGGTACGAGGAGCATAAAGATGTGGGTCGTGTTCCACGTAGTAAAAAATATGCTTGGAAGCGGTGGTATGGCTATACTCAATAAAAGGGTGGCGAACACATGCGTCCTAATTTTTCACCATTCTATGCAGTTCACAGCCATACCCTTTGAAAGATTTAAAGTTCTCTTGTTTTTCAGCTCGACGTCCACCTTTTTAAGCTTCTGCTCGCTATTTTGGACAGACTATTTCGAAGTCAATCAGACATCTACGACGCCTTCGAAGCATCACGCACATGAAACCACCGCGTTGGCCGTGCAGTGCTCAAGGTCAATACGAATATGATTATAAAACAAGTTGTGTCTGGCATACATCCAGGACGATTCTTGGCATCAACGGACAGCAGTTGGCCTTCAACTGTTTTAATGTGTTGAGTGCATGATTCGAACATGAATCACTTTTGTGCTACGTGAAACGAGGATTTGTGCACTGGTAAGAGTTATTTTGAAAGAAGATTGGGATCGAAGAACGCATGAGTAGTCCATAACTAGATACGTAAATGAAAAAAAGCCAGCAAACCAGCAAACATCCGCGCCTCTACGTACTCAAACGATGCTGTATTCATGAAGTTATTTGATAAATACTGATTGTTTTTCGAGGATGGTGTTTTCGGTTTAACTTTACACCACTAGTTAACGAAGGCTGATTACACGTTGGTGGAAAGGTGGAGAGCACATGCATCCTTTTTCACCTTTCCATGCAGTTCACAGCCACGCCTTTTTGAATACTCAGTCCTCTTGTTTTTAAGCTTGACGTCCGCGAACTTCTGCAGACTATTTTGGACAGACAACTTCGAGGTCAATCAGACATCCACGATGCCACAGAAACATCACGCAAATGACACCACCTCGTTGGCCGTGCAGTGCCAACGAGGTGGTGTCAATACGAATATAATTATACAACTGTTCGGGTCTGGCATATATCAGCACGATTCGTGGCATCAACAAACAGTAGTTGGCCTTCAACCACTTCAATGTGTTGAGTGCAAGCTTCGAACACTAATCAATTTTGAGCTACGTGACTAAAATGATATCTGTTTATCACCCAAAACACATAGGTGTCAAATGTGTTCAACCGCAGGGTTTTCTACGGAGAGCGGCATGAAAAGGTAAGCATTTCATATAATTTGTCATTGCTTGTTTTAAGAAGCAAATTTTTTTATTGATTCCTGAGTCATGATTATTCTATGCTAAAAATATTGATCCCATCGAACTGCAGCGTGAAAATGCTGGTGGAAACCAAATGTGCTAAACACTAATATATTTCCCGATTTTTAATAAGAGAGATATCTATACACACGCACAGACATATATATATATATATATATATATATATATATATATATATATGTATATATTAAGATACATGCAATTGGGATATCGTGTTTCTCGAGATAATGTACTAGTTTCCTGTCTAAATTAACCACCTTTTTGTAACAGAATAGCTGTAAAGCACATAATCTGAAAGAAGTCATAATTGTTTGCAGTTGTGCCATGCCATGCCAAGTTTACCTCAGGCATGATTACAACTCGTCAACAGCCTGCACCATAACAGCTGAGTCACCAGGTATCGTGACCTGCACCTGTAATTTCTCTGTAGTTCTGATATCAAGCTGATATGACAAGTAGGTCATTGGCATGGGAAAATACAAACAAAGAAAATACATCACGTTTCTTAAACAACCGAAGTCCAGGGGCGATAGATAGATAGATAGACAGGAAACCACCACACTCCTAACAATCTGACATAAAAGCGTCTAGGATGTTCGACAGGAGGAGTTTGGGTTATTTTTTACCGTTCCTTTTTGTGCAACGCCATAAAGCTGAAAACTAATTGCACCATTCGTGGCTGATTTTATATGCCGAAACTGGTTGTACTGCCCCTCCTCTGTACAAATATTGTAAGACAGGCACAATTCCAGTCCGGTCTCCCCTGCCTTCATCCGCAGGTATGGATGTATATTCCTTGTGGGGGTTTCAAAAAAGTTTACAACTCACTTGAACTGATGTAAACAAACGAAATGCCTTTAAATAATATGGCAACTATCGGCGCCTCTAATGATCTCAAGAGAACACTGTGGGCATACATCCGCTGAGAACTACTTTCGTAAATTCGACGATGAAGCGTGAGTGAGCTCAGTAGTGTTTTCACGGTAATAGTGTCAGGAGATGTCCCGAGTTACGTAGTCACTGGGTGCCTCACCCAGTTGACGCATATATTTGGTTTGCCCACGAGCATACATTCTAGCGCTGTTCTATTGTCCTGCATTCGAACAGGTGAGCATCCATTACATCAGCTGCCATTGCTGTTCTTGCTCCTTAGATTGCGGGGATTCTGGGTCTAGAACTGTTCCGTGTTGCTTCTGTCGCTGGTCAGTTCTGGAAGAGCATAACGTTCGAGGCGGGCACGAGCGGACCATTTTCATTTTCACCTCCTTTCGATCTACTCCATTCATCATTTCTGCGGCCCATTACGCCTTCAAGGCAAGGAGCCCCGGAAGTTGAACACTAGGAGGGCACCTTATTACTACTGGTCTAGGTCTGAAGGGCCATTTCGGTCCAGTGCAGAATGTCTTCCGGCTTCTGTTCTGGCGGCACGGAGGCCCGTTGGTCGATCCGGAGACACTTTAAAAGGATGCATCATACCATAAACATGTGCTCTCACAGTTGCACTCCATAAGCACGTGGGAGAGGGGGACTGTAAGCAGTCGCGCAGAAGAAGCAAGGCTTATGTAAAGTGACGGAATGAAGTCCTTGCTACTAAATAAACCTTGGATTTCTCCTCACTACCCTCGTCAGCCGTTCACTGCAGATAAAATACTGACTTTTATTACATGAAGCAGTTGTATCCAGAAAGTTTCAGGCGGATCGCTGGTAGACTAGGCAAATCGGATCAAGTTTTAAGGTAGAGCAAAATAAATTTCAACGCCAGTGCGGCAGTGAGTCCCGCATGAAATACCGGTGCACAATTTTCTAGCAGTGGCTGTATGTAAGTAACATACACACGAACAAGCTGTTCCTGTGGTGGTTGGTGTTTCTTCATTACGTAGAGCATATATAGAGCTTTCGACGCTTTGGTTACAATCCCATCCACATGTGCTTGCCATGACATTTCATTTAATATTGCTACACCTTCAGGCTTAGTTTTGGGGGCAGTGGGCAGTTTTTTAACTGAATCATGATATCCGTTAGTGCTAATGGTTTTTTGGCTGTGAAAAAATGCATGACTTGACATTGTCAGTGTTCAATATCATCCTGTTTGCTGTTCCCCAATCACTTATCTTGTCTTTGTGCTCTTGCGAATGGCAGTGCCGATCTACTTGGGCAATTCGACACGCCCCGTAGATGGTAAGGTCATTTACATACTTCAGAGATGTCCAATGTGTTCAAATTCCGTGTTTTGGATAGAGAACTATGTGAAACGGGACGCGTTTTACGTCATGTATCAGTGTTTGTTTTTAACAGCGAAGCTTTTTATGAATTCATGACTTATAATTATTCCAAGCCTAGAATATTGATTTCTTGAAGTTGAAGCCGGAAAAACCTGTTCAACACCATATGTGCTTATAGATACCATTTTTTTCTCATTGTTAATAAATATATGCAGTTGAAATACTTTGTATTTCTAGGTAATGTACCAGCTTCCTGCTAACTTGACGACATATTTTATCTTGTATAGCTGTAAAGCACACTACCTGAAAGAAGACAAGTGTTTGCGATAGTGCCATGCCATGCTAACTTTGGTTCAAGCATGATTGCAACTGGTTAATTTCCTGCACCATAACAATGGAATCAACAGCCATAACGCCTTGCGCCTGTGATTTCTCTATTGTTCTGATATCATACTGTTATGGAAAACAGGTGATTGGCATAGCAAAGTGCAAACGAAAACAGCTACGCTTTTTCAGATACCGGCAGCCCCAGGGAGGTGGACCGTAAAGAACCTACTACGTTTTTTAAGAGTCTTGTCGAAAACGTCTGATAAATTCGGCGGCGAGGTGGGTCCGTATATGCCGTTTCTTTTTGTGCAACACTATAGGGCTGAAATCAAAGTGCACCAATCGTGGCTGGTCTTAGGTGTTCCTCTGTCTGTACTGCCGCTCGCGTGATTAGATTTTGTCAGACAAACTCAATTTCCTGTCTGGCCCCTGTCACCTCCATCTCCTGGTGTGGGTTTTTTACATTTGTGTTGTGTGCCATCAAAAAACATTCCAAATGATCTCAGGTGATGTGAAAAAAGAAATGAATTGAAACATAATGGTACATTTGAGCGCCTAGAACGATTTCAAGGGACCAATGTGTGCATCCATAGGCAGCAACTACTTTTGCAAAGTCGACGATGAATCATGAAGCAGCTGGTTCGTGTTTTCACGCTTATGGCGCTTGCAGACATACGGAAATCTGCAGTTATAGAGTGCCTAACTCAGTTGATGACATTACTTGGTTTGCCTACATGCATACATTCCGGCAGTGTTCTATTGTACTGCAATTGGAGAGGGGATCATCCCTTATATCCGCGGCCATTGCTGTTCTTGCTCCTCAGATTGCGAGTGCGCAGGGTCTAAAACTTCGTAATATTTTTTCTTTCAATGTGCCTTTCTGGCGACACGGGGCTGTCTTGGTCGATCCGTAGACATTTCAAAGAATACATCATGCCATTCTGCGCTCCATTAACATGCGTTGAAGGCACTGTAATCAGCCATGGAGGAGAACCGAGCCTATATGAAAGGACAACAGGGAACTTTTGCTACTGAAGGAACCCTGGGTTTGCCCTCAGTATGTCTGTTCGCCGTTATGAAACCATAAGATGCTGCCATTTACGATATGAAGCAATTGTATACAGTGCGGCTTGAGGAGGGTTGCTGGTGAGCTAGTTAAGTCGGCATGCATGTTTAAGATCGTGCAAAAGTAGTTTAAATACAACTTAGATCTTAAGATTGGGAGGGGGACATTCAAGACTGCTGACCTTCGCTACCGCCTTGAAAAGTGGGACCCTGCTGCCCCTGTTCCGAAACCGACGTGCATAGGCATGTTCATCTTCAATGACATCGCAGACACCGCAACTTTTAGCCAGTATGGAGTTACCATTTGCTCATGAAATCCCTTTACGTCAAGGGAGATTGCGGTAAGCGTTGTCAATGGCAGGTGTAAATACCAAAGCATGGCTCATCTTGTCGCAGTCGATGTGAATGGTCATTTGGGTGAGTGAGACTTCCGTTGCGGGCATAATGCGACAAGCTGCTAAATAAAGGTAAAGCTCGAGTGCCGCCAGCGTTTTCTACTGACTGCCATGTCCGATACTGACTGCGTGGCTAGGCGGTTGCTGAACATTTCTACATGAACGCTTGTCTTGCTACAGGACACAAGTCCCTCGGGAACTCAAATGTTTAGATAGCCGGATGTTGGTTGAATGGGATGAGCGACGCGCCCTTTCCCTCCTTTCGCCAAGATTCGATTTCACTACCTTTCATCTGACATTTCATGTTGACTTCCATACATAAGCAGACAGATACAGCTGTGCAAAGCTAGTCTATAATGCTACAAAGACAACATATATGTTGCTAGCAGCAAATGGATGGAAAAGTGACGGGATGGCCACGGTGGCCTGTTTTTCGTTAAAATCTCCTTGGTGTCAAGCAAATTCAACGGTAATGTTGATAAGCTTCTGTTAAATTGCAAACATTTTTATGCTTGGTCTACACTGATTTTAATATTCCACAATTAAATCCACGAGACAACATACATACACCACATATGACCCAACCCAACAAATTGCAGCTCACTCAGCAAATTGCATGAGGGGATGGAGCTTTTCTGCGGTCTTGAGCGGGGCGGGGAAACGAGGGCTTTCACCGGCCGCCGTAGTGCAGCCGACTAAACCTCCCCGCAACATGCTAGTGGTGCCGTCGGCGAGGGCGTGGCTCCCAGTTATAGCGGCCCCCAGCTGGTATAAAGCTGGCCGGTACGGGTCCACAATCATCACAGACTCCAGCGAGTTCAGCCATGAAAATCCTGGTGAGTCCTCCGCTTGCGTTGCTTGCTACCGATGTGCATCACGATGAGCTGTTTCATTTCATCAGGAGATCCGGGCTCAATTAGCTTGAAGGAGTTTTCCACACTTGGAGATATTAAGGCAACCTTTATACCTGCCAAACAAAGGTCGCTTATAATTGTTCGCATGCTTTTAAATACCGCTGAAAAGATCTGACTGCCAAAAATTTAAATGCAACTGACCGCTGACGACGACAGAGTCAATGCGAAGTGTTGCCGCGACAGAGTGATCGCTGCAGCGGACGGCGAAACTCACTTGTGGTGCTTTGACGTGCCGCAAGGCGACAGTGCTGATATATTAGAGTGAATTGAACATACGAGCGTCAGATGCGCGTGATTTGGTCTTTTCTCGTGGTGTTGTTCACAATTCTTTCCTTTTTCGTGGCAGTATGGCTGCTTTTGCAGTTACGTTTTGGATTACGGCGCTATTCCTGGCTCATTTTTCTCAGGGTTATGCCCACCTCACCTACCAGGTGTTCGAACAGCTGTGTTACCTATGGCGTAAGGCGGTGCGTGATCGCGACATTTGTTATTACATCCCCTCTTCTTTATCCTGCGTCCCTCGTAATGCGTTATGTGTTATGGTTGTTAACTGCAGGGAATGATAATGAGTTAAGCATTAGCTAGCAAGCGACTTCCCTAGGGTTAGATGCGGCAAGGCAACCCTTCGAGATTTTGCGAGTTCCAAGTCCAAGTCAGGTTGCACGCGCCAGTCATGAAAAGGTCGGTGCCCCCCTATGCACACCCGTTCGAACGTCTAGCAAATACCGCGCAGTGAGGTCCCGGGCCAAGCCTCGGCGGACAGACCCCCAGGCGCGTGTAGTCCTGCCCCACCGTTTTCCATTGTTCTTTATTCTGCATGCATCACCCCAAACACGAATGGTTAAATGACCATATCCTCAACATAAGACAACGCAGCCAAAGCGGTGAGGTTTTAACGTGACCTTACGAAGATGGCGCAAATGTCTAAGGAAAATTATTATGGCTGTTCCGATTTTACATGCTTTTAAAGGCAAATGCCTGCTGAATACAACAATCTCGCCATAGGATGATTTTGATCACACTATCGCTTTATTGTGTCATGGAATGTTTTTTTATGACGTTAGAGCCATTCCGAGTGTTGCTACGTCAGAGTTGCCGCTGTAGCGGACGGCGACTCACTTGTGCTTTGACATACTGCACGGTGGCAGTGTTGATCTATGAGGGTGAATTGAACCTACGAGCGTTAGGGTGTGTGATTTGGCTGTTTCTCGTGGTATGGTTGCATTTTTGTTGATTGTATTTTTGTTTTTGCAGTTGCATTTTCTATTTCTCGTCGGCATGAAGGAAATGCCTTTTTATCTTACAGATGTTTTATAAATATTGCGATCTCAACTTCCCACTCGGCACCAATTGTTCGGTATGTATATATATATGACAGGCTTTGTGTACTAATTATTTCAAGCAGCAACGTTCTTTGGAACTGCTTTTCTTGTTCCAGCTCTTTTCAGCAACAAATATTGTGTTGACTGTCTTTTTCAGATGGCAGTGTGCGCTGTCGCGGCCGTCGCGGCTGCCCAGTACGCCCAGCCCTACAGCGGCCAGGCCTACTCGGTACAACCGGACGTCTCCAGATACACGACGAACTTGGCCGCCACCAAACACGCTTCTGCCGCCTATAACGGCTTCGCCGCCAACGCTCCGGCCGGTGTCTACCCCCAGGTCGACGGTGTCAGCACCCAATTCGACGGTAAAATCCCCGTCTTTCCTATCGTCGGCTCGTTTAGATACGCCGACCTCAATGGTGTGAAACAGACTGTCGACTATGTTGTGGACGAGTTTGGCTACCATGTGTCTGGCACCAACATGCCGGCGGCTGCCGTCACCGGCGTGAAAAGGCCCGCCGACGCTGCTGCTACCAACAGTGACTACCACAAGTAACGCAGCGCTTTGCCAATCGGCGATACCCCTGAGGTGGCTTCCGCCATGGCTGAGCACGCCGCCTGTACAACGCAGCCGCTCTTGGTGTCTATCCTCGTGCGTACGCTGCCTGCGGCGCTCCCGTCATGTTCCAGTGCACGTACGGCCCGGAGGGCGTTTCTTACTCGTACAGCTCGATTTACCCGAACCCCCTCCCTTACCTTTGGATGTTTCGTTAAGTGCGTTGAGCCTGCTCACCTGAAGTCAAATGCTGACTTTTCACCTCTGACTCGCTCCCAAACGCTCTGTTTGTGTTAATATGCCGTTTCACCGGAAACCTGTCATATTTGGTGTTTGTCTCGGCTTGATGCCAGGATACGTACTTGCAGGTTACTGAGCTTTGTTGGTGCGAGGAACATAAAGATGTGGATCCGCTGCGACGTAATATAAAATATGTTTCGAAGCGGTGGTACAGCGGTATTCAGTGAAAGGGTGTCGGAAACATGCAGTATTGCAATACAAAAACCGCATCATTCTTCATTCTGCCATGCCACAGTACAGCACTGAGGTAGTGCCACAATAACACTGTTGACCCGTACATTACACAAAGTACCACATTGGTTGACTACCCTATGTCATGCCTGCGAGATAACGGCTAATAAGTTATGAATGGCTGGTAAGAGCCGATTTAACAAAGCTACAGGATTATCACCAGCGAGAATGGTGTTGCACCACGATGGTTGTGTCACGGCTAACTAGTAATTGCACAAATAATCCTAAGCAAGAAAAACTATCTTGGTACCTCAGTCTTGCTATCCTTACCATGGAAATAACAATCCTTTGGCAATTAATTCGTAGCGGTGTTACAAATGTATTCATTTTTGCAGGCAACCGCGAAAACAACAACAAGACAACAGTTACAGATAATCAAGAAAGGAACTACTGTGCACATCGCATAACATTAATGTCAGGACTGCAGCCTTGCAGGCAAGAATAAGTCGATAATACAGCTCAACGAGCAGCAATAAATGTTCATGCCGATATTGTCACAACGTAAATCAGTACAACTTTGTGCCACCTGAGACAGCTGTGCGATAGCTATTGTACAGCATAAACAGTGTGGTAACAGTATTTGGAACATATTCATCCAAACTAACAGAGGTTACACTTTGATAAGAAAATGGTTTTCAAGCAACTTATGATCATACCATGTGTACTAACCAGCAGATGCTGTTGTCAGCCATGACAAATTAAGAGATACGCTGCATCTCCCACTGTTCCGACTTAAATGATATATATATATATATATATGTATATATATATATGTATATATATATGTATATATATATATGTATATATATACATATATATATATATATATATATATATATATGCATATATATCACCCAAAACACATAGGTGTCAAATGTGTTCAACTGCAGGGTTTTCGATGGAGAGCGGCATGAAATGGTAAGCGTTCATATCATTTATCATTGCTTGTTTTAAGAAGCAAACTGGTTTACGGATTTATGAGTCATAATCATTCTATGCTAAAAACATCAATCCCATCGAGCTGTAGCGCGCAAAATGCTGGTGGAAACCAAATGTGCTAAAAAGTAATATATTTTCCCATTTTTATTGAATATATATCTATATATATATGGAATTCATGCACCTTGTTTTTCGAGGTAATATACCAGTTTCCTGTGTAAACTAACCATCTTTTTGTAACACAGAATAGCTGGAAAGCACATAATTTGAAAGAAGTCATAACTGTTTGCAACTGTGCCATGGCATGCCAACTTTACCTCAAGCATGATAACAACTTGTCAACAGCCTGCACCATAACAGTTGAGTTACCAGGTATCATGACCTGCGCCTGCACTTCCTCTTTTGTTCTGATATCCAACTGATATGACAAGTAGGTTGTTAGGATGGAAAAATGCAAACAAAGAAAAAGACATTTCTTTTCTTAAATAACAGAAGCCCAACGGAGATAGACAGGCAGAAACCAACCGCAATTCTATCAATCTGGCATGAAAGCCTCTGAGAAGTTCGGCGGGAGGAGTTTGGGTTATCTTTTACCGTTCCTTTTTGTGCAACGCCATAGGGCTGAAAACTAAATGCGCCAATCGTGGCTGCTTTTACATGTCCCCTCTGGCTGTACCGCCCCTGCCTATCCAGATTTTGTTACACAAACTCAATCTCAGTCCGGCCCCTGCTACCTTCATCTGCAGGTATGGATATGTGCATTTCTTTGTGGGTGTTTCAAAAAAAAAATACAACTCTTTTGAACTGATGTAAGCAAACGAAATGCCTTTAAATAATATGGCAACTTTCAGCGCCTGTAATGATCTCAAGAGACCACTGTGTGCATGCATCCGTGAGAACCACCTCCGTAAAGTCGACGATGAAGCATGAGGGAGGCCATTGGTGTTTTCACCATATCAGCGTCAGCAGATACCCCGACATACGTAGTCACTGGGTGCCTCACCCAGTTGACGAATATATTTGGTTTGCCCACTTGCATACATTCTAGTACTGTTCTATTGCCCTGCATTTGAACAGGGAAGCATCCGTTACATCAGCGGTCAATACTGTTCTTGCTCCTTAGGTTGCGAGGGCTCTGGGTCTAAAGCTGTTCGTGTTACTTCTTTCACTTTTCGGTTCTGCAAAAGAATAACGTTCTGAGGCGAGCATGAGTACACCATTTTCATTTTTACCTTTTTTCGGTCCACTCCATTCATCCTTTCTGCGATCTTTTGCGCTTTCAGGGCAATGAGTCCCCTGAGTTGAACACAAGGAGGCACATTATTATTACTGGTCTAAGGCTTAAGGGCCAATTCGTTCCCTTTCAAAGTGCGTTCCGGCTGCTGTTCTGGCGGCACAGAGCTGCCTTGGTCGATCCGGAGACACTTCAACAGGATGCATCATACAATAAACATGTGTTCCCACAGTTGCACTCCATAAGATCGTGGGGAGGGGGACTGTGAGCAGCCGTGCAGAAGAATCAAGGCCATGTAAAGTGACGGAATGAAGTCTGTTTCTAAACGAAATTAGGGTTTCCCCTCAATAACCCCATCCGCCTTTTATGGCAGGATAAAATGCTGACTTTTACTACATAAAGCAATTGTATCAAGCAGGTTTGAGGCAGATCGCTGGTGGACTAGGCAAATCGCATGCATGTTTAAGGTACAACAAAAGGAAGTTCAACGCCAAGAATATCTGAAAATTGCGTTGGTGGTGGTAAACTTTTTGTCGAATGTATGGAGGTGAGCAAACCAAATATCGGCACCAACTAAGTGAAGCACTCAGTGACTGCAAATGTCCCTATGCCTGCGGTCGCTGTAAGCTTGAAAACACTAACTTCGTCTTTCGTGCTTTATCGTGGATTTTATGAAGGAAGTTGTTGCGGATGGATGCACATAGTGGTCCCTCGAAATCATTAGAGGCGCCCTAGAGGCGCCCTATTGCCCTTCCCCGCCACTTTCAGGTAGCATTTCATATCGACTTGCAGACATAAGGACATAGATTGAGCTATACAAACCTGGTCTCTAACGCTACAGGGACAATATCTTTATCACTAGTAGTAAGTTGATTAAATAGGGATAGGGATGGGGACGGCGGCCGGTGTTTCGTCGGCGTTTCCTCGATGCCAAACGGTGGTCCATGGTTAACAGTACTACATGGTCAACGGTAACTTCGATAAGCTTCATGTGTTGCACAGATGTGTATGCTTGCACTAAACTAATATGAAATATTACACGCCAATTAAACCCACGAGACAACATACATATGTCATGCATGACACAACCCCACGTACTTACGCAACAGACGAGGCCAGTGTTCTATTTCGTTGTTTTTTTTATTTGTGAGCAGCTCCTTGATGCAACCTTAAGCTTACACTAAGTTTGATAGGCTGCTGCCGTATTGCAGACCATTGCGTTCCTGCTCAAAACTGGCTTGAACTATTCCACGCAAATTCAACCAGATGGGCTTCCCAAAGATGTCTTATATAACACCCGGGACGGACTAGGCCAGCGTCAGGCGCCCACAACAACCGTGTCTGGGGATCCAGTGGCGATGCAGGCTAGACAACCACTGACGTCATATTAGCAACATTCGGTAGCAATGACTTCTCTATGGCTAGACACGTCAAGGAAAACTCGGGGAGCGACCATCTGCGACAGCGTCCGGCGGCTCGTACTGCGCAGGCGCTAGCATTCTACTGTCTTAAAAGCATCTACAACGTTGTAGCATTGCCAGCAGAGCTTTCCAGCAACAGGCTCATCACTCAGTAGTTTGCATGAGGGGATTGGACCCTTCTCCGATCTTGGGGGACGGGTAAACGAGGGCTTTCAACGACCGCCGTGACGTAGCCGACCAAACCTCCCCCAGCATGCAAGTGTTACCGCTGACCCCGGGCGTGGCTCAACAGTTATGACAGGTTCCAGCCGGTATAAAGCTGGCCGGTACCGATCCACAAGCATCACAGGCAGTGTTCTAGAATTGCCGGCTTTCATTGTAGAGAAACACCCTATGAGGAGGAATTTTTCACTCTTTTTTCTCATATTTGATGTGAATTTCACGCCTGCCTGACATTGTCTAATCGCACATACCAAGGCCCTTTTTTCCTTTCTCAGGTTTTGAGATGTCATCCAAAACCGAGCTCACTTGAAACCACCAAGCATAAACGAGGCTTCACAGAACCTGAACACCATGGCTATGTCCTGCCTCACCTACATCTGAACCATGTCTATGTATGTACAGAGCAAGGGCGCCTGGTACCTCCAAGCTCAAAAGCCCAAGCGGCTCCAGCTG
This sequence comes from Pollicipes pollicipes, assembly GCF_011947565.3. NCBI lineage: Eukaryota > Metazoa > Arthropoda > Thecostraca > Pollicipedomorpha > Pollicipedidae > Pollicipes > Pollicipes pollicipes. The sequence continues at coordinate 35,823,392 of NW_023596576.1, forward strand.
CTTGCACGCATTAAGTTCGGTTTGTTTAGAAAATGCATCACAATCGGCAGCTATCTGCCAAATGCAAGGTATTCACAAACCCCTATTTTTTGGTCTCACCACCACACCACGAAAGCAGAGCCCGGTGCAAATACCAGCAAGGCTTGGAAGAAAATTTTACTTCACGTGTTTCTTTTTTCCCGAGGAAACTTGGCCACTAAACTGTATCACTCCCGAAATGCAGGAGTGAAAAATTCAAGAACTGTCTTTTAGTTTAAATTTACAAGTGAATATCACCACTTGACCGCTCATGTTAACAAATTTTGAGTCAAATCCGCTGATGTGTCCTGCTTGTGTTCATATGCCGTTACACCGGAAACCTGTCATGTTTGGTGTATTGTCTCAGATTGATGCCAGGGTACGCATTTACAGCTTACCGAGCTTGGGGGGTACGAGAAACATAAAGATGTGGATCAAAATATGCTTGGAACCGGTGATATGTCTGTATTCAATGAGAGGGCCCCGGAAACATGCATCCTAATTTTTCACCATTTCATGCAGTTCACAGCCACGCCTTTTTCAAAACTTTGAGCCCCCTTGTTTTTAAGAGGGCTTACGTCTGCAGACTGTTTTGGAGGGACTATTTTGAGGTCGATCAGATATCCAGACGACATAAAAACATCACGCAAATGACAGCACCTCGCTGGCCGTGGAGTGTTCAAGGTCAATACGAATATGATTATGAAATTGTTCGTGTCTGGCATACATCAGCATGATCCGTGACATGAACGGACAGCAGTTTGCCTTCAACCATTCCAATGTGTTCAGTGCAAAATTTGAACACCAATCTCTTTTGATCTACATAATACGGGAATTTTTACCGTGGTAAGGGTTATGATTAAAAGAAGACTGGGATCGGAGAACGTAGGAGTAGCGCCATAACCGGAAATATAGATGCAAGAATGCAAAACAAGATTCCGGACAAATATAAAACACCACGAGAAAGGCCTAACACACAAGCACATGACGGTATTCGGGCACAGCAAGCGCGAAACAGCAAATATCCGCGCCTATCGACGCATCCAAACGATGCCGTATTCATAAACGTATTTGATAACTACTGATTGCTTGTCGAATTTTTTTCCACTTACATATAAACTATTAGTTACAAGTAAACGATTTTATCGCATCTGATGCTCACCTCAATATCTTACAATGTGAAACATCCCATTTAAATAATATGTGTGTGTTCAGTTGTCGTTGAACCGAAAACCTCCCGTGCGGAGTGCGGGTGGGCGGAGGGGCATTCCAATTTCCCTGCAATGACGTCGCGTCCCCTCCATTTTCGACCGTAAGGATGAGCATTTTTTGTTTTTCCACTCAGGAAGCCGTCTTCGCCTTATTCGTCCGCCAGATTCCAGTTTGACTGCCCAATGTGGTGTGTGGAGAACCGATGCACCATCCGGGGTTGTTTTCATGTCGCGAAATCTTTTAGTTTTCAGCTTTCCTTCCTACCGAGGAACGCGTGGTGTCACCCCTATCGCGTTTTGGGTACAGCACCTGAAACGGTAGACCCCCCAATCCGATGACACCGTTAGCACCCTCTCCGGTAGCTTGGACCGGTGGCTCTCTTTGTGGAAGTTCTGACATCGCCCTATGCGTGACAGAGCTGCGACCGCTCCAGCTGTGCCTGCAACAAAGCCAGCAGTGTTCCTCGCGGCAGAGCTAACAGCTAACTCCGTGTCAGTGGGGAGTTTCCATGATAGTTACGGGGACTTCTTCCGTGGCAGGTAGAGCGAGATCTTCGGTGGCCGCGACAGTAGACTTTCCAGCAGCAACAACAGCGGGTTCCTCCATGGTACATGGACCGGTTTCTCTCTGGCAGCGCCTCCGTGTGTGCCAAATTGGTTTGAAGACATTTTAATTATAACCTTGATGCATACAATTGCTATATTGCCTGATAAAAAGGGGTTTCTGAAATACGACATATTCACACCAAGCTGCAAGAAATGCTCCTGCTGATAGTTTTGCCGGGAAAGGTAGTACAACTTTGGCTAGGTGAGATATGCTGTACAGCATAAACAGTGTGGTAATAATATTTGTAACCTATGTTTTTAAGCTATCAGAGGTAGCTGTTTTAAAAGGACATGTTTCTAAGGAAACTTATAATCACACCATCTGCACTAACCTCCAGTGTATATCATCCATGCACAGCTGAAGATATATGGCACATCTCATTGATTCCGGCTAAAGTGATAGATTTACATATACATTTATGTATATTTATTCCCCTAAACCATACAGCGAGAGAGAGGAGAGATGAGATGAGAGACGAGAAGAGAAGAGAGAGGAGAGAGACGAGGGTGTGAGAGAGAGAGAGAGAGAGAGAGAGAGAGGAGAGAGAGGAGAGAGAGAGAGAGAGGAGAGAGAGATGAGAGAGAGAGAGGAGAGGAGGAGAGAGGAGAGAGGAGGAGAGAGAAGAGAGAGAGAGAGGAGAGAGAGGAGAGAGAGAGAGAGAGAGAGATGCATATATATTATATATATATATATATATATATATATATATATATATATCTGTTTGAGAGTGGTTATGTAGGGAATACTTGATTTGCGTAGTTGCATACCACAGCAACACGTTTGCAATGTGCTTGCGCTCCTGGTATTTCTGCCGGAGATCGCCACTTGCTGCTTCGGAAGCAGATTGCGATGCATGGGAGACGTTTGTATTTTTTTTCCTAACCTTAGGCATAGTTTTTCTCTTCTGTCAGCGAGGGTTTCCATGCCCAAGCGTTGCAAGATATGCGAGTATTTTTCGAAATGGCCGAAGATGACTTTCAAGGCTCTATTCTGCATTTTTTCAAGGTGTTGCGCCTTCTTGGCAGTGAGACCCGCATGAAAAACCGGTGCACAATTTTCTAGCAGTGGCCGGATGTAAGTAACATACACGCGAACAAGCTGTTCCTGTGGTGGTTGATGCTTCTGCATTATATAGAGCATATATAGAGCTTTCGATGCTTTGGCTACAATCCCATCCCCATGTGCCTGCCATGACATGTCATTTGATATTGCTACACCTAAAGGCTTAGTTATGATGGCAGTTGGCAGGCTTTTTACTTGGACCATGATATCCGTTAGTGCTAATGGTTTTTTGGCTGTGAAAAAAATGCATGACTTGACACTTGTCAGTGTTTAATATCGTCTTGTTTGTTGTTGCCCAATCACTTATCTTATCTTTGTGCTCTTCCAACTGGCAGTGCCGATCTGCTTGGTCAATTCGACACGCCTGGTATATGGTAAGGTCATCTACATACTTCAAAGATGTCCAATGTGTTCAAATTCCAAGTTTTGGATAGCGAACGATGTGAAACAGGACATATTTTACATCATGTATCAGCTTGTTTTTAACAGCGAAGCTTTTTATGAATTTATGACTTATAATTATTCCAAGCCTAGAAGATTTATTTATTTAAGTTGAAGCCGGAAAAACCTTTTAAAGCTAGCTGTGCTTATCAATACTATTTTTGTCATTGTTAATAAATATATGCAGTTGAGATACTTTGTATTTCTAGGTAATGTACCAGCTTCCTGCTAACTTGACGACATTTTTAACTTGTTTGGCTGTAAAGCACACTACCTGAACGAAGACAGCTGTTAGCGATATCGCCATGTCATGCTAACTATGGCTGAAGCATGACTGCAACTCGTTAATAGCCTGCACCATAACAATGGAATCACCAGCCATTATGCCCTGCGCCTGTAATTTCTCTTTTGTTCTCAATCATACTGTTGCGGAAAACAGGTGATTGGCATGGCAAAATGCAAACGAGGACTAACATCTACGCCTTTTTCAAATACCGGCAGCCCCAGGGAGGTAGACCGTCAAGAATCTACCACCTTTTTAAGAATCTTGTCGAAAACGTCTGATAAATTCGGCGGGGGAGGTGGGCCCGTGTATGCCGTTTCTTTTCGTGCAACACTATAGGACCGAAATCAAAGTGCACCAATCGTGGCTGGTCTTAGATGCTCCTCTGGCTGTACTGCCACTCCCGTGATTAGATTTTGCCAGACAAGCTCAATTTCCTGTCTGACCCCTGTCACATCCATCTCCTGGTGTGGATTTTTACATTGTGTTGTGCGCCATTAAAAAACGTTACAAATGATTTCAGGTGATGTGAAGAAATGAAATGAATTGAAACATAATGATACCATTGAGCGCCTAGAATGATTTCAAGGGACCAAGGTGTGCATCCATAGTCAGCAACTACTTTTGCAAAGTCGACGATGAATCACGAAGCAGCTGGTTCCTGTTTTCACGCTTATGGCGCCTGCAGGCGTGGCGAAATCTGCAGTCATTGAAAGCTTAATTCAGTTCATGCTAATACTTGGTTTGCCTACTTGCATACATTTGGGCAGTGCTCTATTGTCCTGCATTCGGACAGGGGAGCATTAATTATATCAGTTCCATTGCTGTTCTTGCTCCTTAGACTGCGAGCGCGCAGGGTCTAAAACTTTGCTGCATTTTTTCTTTTGAATATGCCATTCTGGCGACACGGGGGTCTCTTGGTCGATGCGTAAACATTTAAAAGAGTGCATCATACCATCCCGCGCTCCATAAACATGCGTTGAAGGCACTGTAAGCAGCCTTGGGGGAGAAAAGCCTATATGAAAGAAAAGCAGGGAACGTTTGTTACTGAACGAACCCCCTGCCCTCAGTATGTCTGTTCGCCGTTTATGACAGGATAAGATGCTGCCATTTTCGACATGAATCAGTTGTATTCAGCGCGGCTTGAGGAGGGTCGCTGGTGAGCTAGATAACTCGGCATGCATGTTTAAGGTAGTGCAAAGGTAGATTAAATACAACTTACTTCACACGATGGGGGGAGGGGAACATTTAAGACTGCTGACCCTCGTTTTCGCCTTTAAAAGTGGGGCCCTGCTCACCCCTGTTCCCAAACCGATGTGCCTAAGCCTACTGATATTCAATGGCCTCCAAGGTATGATCCAATGGCGCGGTGTAAATATCAAGGCATCGCTCATCTTGTCGCGGTCTATGTGAATGGTCATTTGGTTGTGTGACTCTTGTTTCGGGCATAATGCGAGATGCTGCTGAATCAAGGCAAAGCTCGAGTGCTGCCAGTGTTTGGTTCTGACTGCCAGGTCACCTCCATCACCTGGTGTGGATTTTTACATGTTGCTGTGTGCCATTAAAAAAAAAACATTGCAAATGATTTGAGGTGATGTGAAGAAATGAAATGAATTGAAACATAATGATACCTTTGAGCGCTTATAACGATTTCAACGCCCCAATGTGTGCATCCATAGGCAGCAACTACTTTCGCGAAGTCCACAATGAATCATGAAACAGCTGGTTCGTGTGTTCACGCTTATGGCGTCTGACCGCACAGCGAAATCTACAGGTATAGAGTGCCAAACTCAGTTGATGCCAATACTTGGTTTGCCCACATGCATACATTCCGGCAGTGTTCTATTGTCCTGCATTCGGAGAGGGGATCATCCCATATATCAGCGGCCATTGCTGTTCTTGCTCCTTAAACTGCGAGCGCGCAGGGTCTAAGACTTTGTTCTATTTTTTTCTTTCAATGTGCCATTCTGGCCCCACGGGGGTCTCTTGGTCGATCCGTAGACATTTAAAAGAGTGCATCATACCATCCTGCGCTGCTGTCAATGCTGTCAGCGCTGTCATTTACGACATGAAGCAATTGTATCCAGTGCGGTTTAAGGAAGGTCGCTGGCGAGCTAGATAAATCGGCATGCATGTTTAAGGTAGTGCAAAAGTAGGTCAAATACAACTTAGATCTTAAAATTGGGGGGGGGGGATATTCAAGATTGCTGAACCCCGCTTTCGCCTTGAAAAGTGGCGCCATGTTCCCCCTGTTCCTAAACCGATGGGCCTAAGCCTGCTCATATCCAACGGCCTCCAATATATTTTAGCTAGTATGGAGTTGCCATTTCCCCACGAAATCCCTTTATGGCAAGGGAGATTGCTGTCAATGGCACGGTGTGAATATCAAAGCATGGCTCATCTTATCGCGGTCTATGTGAATGGTCATTTGGGTAAGTAAGACTCTTGTTTCGGGCATAAAGCGAGATGCTGCTGAATCAAGGCAAAGCTCAAGTGCTGCCAGTGTTTGGTTCTGACTGCCAGGTCCGATGCTGACTGCGTGACTAGGTGGTTGCTGACCATTTCTACATGAACGCTGGTCTTGCTACAGGACACAAGTCCTTCAGGAACCCGAATGTTTAAATAGGCGGATGTTGATAGAGTGGGATGAGCGACGCGCCCTTTGCCCATTTTGCCAAGATTCGATTTCACCACCTCTAATCTGACATTTCGCTTTGACTTCCATACACAAGCAGACAGATAGGGATGTGCAAAACTGGTCTGCAATGCTACAAATACAGCATATGTATATATATATATATATATATATATATATATATATATATATATATATATATATATATATATGTATATATATATATACATCACTGGTAGCAAATGGATGGAAAAGGGATGGGGATGGCCACGGCGGCCTGTTTTTCGTTAGCATGTCCTTGGGGTCAAACAAAGTCAACGGTGACGTTGAGAAGCTTCTGCGGAATTGCAAAAATTTGTATGCTTTATCTACACTGATTTAAATATTCCACACTTAAATCCACGAGACAACATACATACTCCACATATGACCCGACTCCAGCGACTTAAGCGGCGGATAAGGCCAGCGTTCTCTTTTGTTGTTATTTTATATGTGAGCGTCTCGTTTGTGTGAAACTAATCCTACCGCGAGTTTGGTAGGCTGCTGTTGTACTACACGCGTCTGTATTCTTGCTGAAAATAAACTTGAACTATTCCACCCAAATTCAGCCAGCCTTGCACCCTACATATCTCTTATATAACCCACGGGACGGACGAGGCAAGTGTCCGGCGCCGAAAAGGACCGTGATCGGTGGTCTCATGGTGATACAGGCAAGACGGCCGCTGGCGTCATATTACCAGCATTTCGAAGCAAACGACTTCCCTATGGCCAGACACGGCAAGGAAAACCGTTGGTGCGAATATCTGAGACAGCGTCCCGTATTGGTATCTGAGGTAGCTCATCCCACACCGACGATAACATTCTACCGTCTTAAAAACATCACATTCTGGCACTGCAAGCAGAGCTTTCCAGCAAGAGGCTCATCACTCAGCAATTTGCATGAGGGGATGGGGCCTTTCTGCGACCTTGGGGGGGGGGGGGTAAACGAGGGCTTTCACCGACCGCCTTAATGCCGACTAAACCTCCCCGCGACATGCGAGTGTTACCATCGGCCAGGGCGTGGCTCTTAGTTAGAGCGGCCCCCAGCTAGTATAAAGCTGGCCGGCACCGGTGCACAATTATTACAGACTCCAGTGAGTTCAGCCATGAAAATCCTGGTGATTCTTCAGTTTGCGATGCTTACTAACGATGTGCATCAAGATGAGCTGTTTCATTTCATCAGGACATCCAGTCCGAATCAGCTTCAGGGAACATTTACACGCTCAGAGATATTAATGCATCCTTCGAACATGATATACAAAGCTCGCTAGTAATTGTTCGCATGCTTTTAAATGTAGCTGACTGTGAAACTATCTGGCTGCTGAAAACGGAAATACAAGTCACTGCTAAACATGACAGAGTCAATGCGAGAGTTGACGCTTCAGTTACCGCTGCAGCGGACGGCGAGACTCACTTGTGGTGCTTTGATGTGCCGCAAGGCGACAGTGTTGATAAATTAGTGTCAAATGAACATACGAGCGTTATATACGTGTGATTTGGCTCTTTCTCGCGATGTTGTTGACATCTTTTTACTTTGTGATAGTATCGTTGTCTTTGCCGTTGCTTTTGCAGTTACGTTTTCGATTACGGCTCTATTCCTGGGTTATTTTTCTCAGAGTTATGCCCACCTCCCTAGCAGGTGTTCGAATAGCTGTATTACCTATGGCGTAAGGCGATGCGTCGTCGCGACATTTGCTACGGCAGTTCTTCTTCTTTTATCCTGCGTCCCTCGTAATGCATTACGCGTTATGGTTATAAACTGTATAGATTGATAATGTATTAAGCGTGCAGTATGTTTATTTTTTTAATTAGCAATTTAGCAAATTAAATAGCAAAATATTAAATAGCAAAATAGCAATTTAGTTAATTAGCAAGCGACTTCCGCATGGTTAGATGCGGCAAGGCATCCCTTCGAGACTGCGAGTCCCAAGTTCAAGGCAGGCTGCACGCGTCAGTCACAAATAGGTCGGTGCCCCCTAATGGGGCACCCGTCCGATCGTCTACCAAATACCGCACAGTGAGGTCCCGGGCCAAGCCTCGGCGGATAGACCCCCAGGCGCGTGTAGTTTTGCCCCACAGTTTTCCACTGTCCTTTATTCTGCATGCATCACCCCAAACACGACTGGTTAAATGACCATATCTTCAACATAAGACAACGGAGCCAATGCAGTGAGATTTTCACGTGACCACGTGGCATACATGGCGAAGTAAAATTGGTATCGGTGTTCCGATTTGGCATGCTTTTAAATGCAAATGCCTGCTGGATATAGCAATTTTGCTATAGTCTGACTTTGATCACACTGTCGCTTTATTGTGTCATGGAAAGTACTTTATGACTTCAGCTTCACTGCGAGTGTTCCCACGTCAGAGTTGCCGCTGTAGCGGACAGCGAGACTCACTTGTAGTGCTTTGACATACTGCACGGTGGCAGTGTTGATCTATGAGTGTGAATGGAACCTACGAGCGTTAAGTATGTGTGATCTGGCTGTTTCTCGTGTTATTGTTACATTTTTGGTGATGGTATTTTTGTTTTTGCAATTGCATTTTCGATTATGGCGCCATTCCTGTTTTTCTGCCTTTTGTCTGCCTCATCTAGCAATTGTCCAAATAGCTGTGTTATCGATGTTGTCAAGCGGTCTGTGATCGCGACATTCTCTATTGCATCCTTTTCCCCTTTATCCTGCACTCGTCGGCATGACAGTGCCAAAATAGGTTTTCGCGTGATGTGACTATGATGGCACACTTATCTGGATGAATTTCCTGTTTTCGTTCTTTTCGGTACTAGACTGCGTAAGTTCACGTGCCTCAGGCTCAGAAACAAGCGGATTTGAAATCTTGAAACGGACAGCGTCATGGTTCTAAAGTGACGAGAATCATCATGCATCAAGCATTCGGTAGCAAGTAACCTCCCTATGGTTAAATTCGGAAGGCAATCCCATGGGACTTCGCAAGTCCCAACCTAGGGCAGGCTAAACGCACCAGCCATGGCAAGGCCAAATATCCTGTTCTGCGGCCACCGTTCGAGCGCCTAGGACATACCGCTCAGAAGGGTCCCTGTGCGACTTAAGCCTCGGCAAATAGATTCCCAGGTTCGTGTAGTCTTGCCCCACCGCTATCCATTGCTCTTTATCCTGCATGCATGAGCTTAAACACGAATGGTCAAATGGCCATATCTTCACCATCAGTACAATACAGTCAATATGACGAGAGTTTCACCTCACTACTATGATGGCATACGTACCTGGGTAAACTTCCTATGAGTGTTCCGATGGTCACTGGGCTCCACAAGATCAAGTGCATCGAGCTCAGAGAGAAGAGGATTTAAAGTCTTGAACCGGACATGGCTGTGCCTGTTAACTTCAGACAACAATCATGAACATCGGTATCTCAGTACAAAACCCCAAACAAATGTTATAGAGTCCCTTTAACGGAAGTGATTCCAAAGTTAAAAAAGTTTCCCCAGTCACTGCTTTGTTGCAACAACGCAACCGTTATATGTCTGCAAGGTGACATCAGCTCCAAGATGTTAAAAAGGATGTTAAAATGAATGGAATGCCTTTTTGTCTTACAGATGTTTGATGAATATTGCGATCTCAACTTTCCATTCGGCACCAATAGCTCGGTAAACATATGACAGGCTTTGTGTACTAATTAGTTTAAGCAGCAACGTTCTTTGGAACTGCTTTTCTTGTTCCAGCTCTTTTCAGCAAGAAATATTCTGTCGACTCTGTCCTTTTCAGATGGCAGTGTGCGCTGTCGTGGCCGTCGCGGCTGCCCAGTACGCCCAGACCTACAGCGGCCAGGCCTACTCGGTACAACCGGACGCCTCCAGATACTCGACCAACTTGGCCGCCCCCAAATACGCTTCTGCCGTCTATAACGGCTTCGCTGCCAACGTCCCGGCCGGTGTCTACCCCCAGGTCGACGGTATCAGCACCCAGTTCGACGGTAAAATCCCCGTCTTTCCTATCGCCGGCTATTTTAGTTACGCTGACCTCTATGGTGTGAAACAGACGGTCGACTACGTTGTGGACGAGTTTGGCTACCATGTGTCTGGCACCAACCTGCCGGCGACTGCCGTCACCGGCGGGAAGAGGCCCGCTGACGCTGCTGATACCAATAGTGGCTACCGCAAGTAACGCAGCGCTCTGCCAATCGGCGAGACCCCTGAGGTGGCTTCCGCTATGGCTGAGCACGCCGCCTGTACAACGCAGCCGCTCTTGGTGTCTACCCTCGGACTTACACTTCCTCCGGCGCTTCCGTCACGTTCCAGTGCACGTGCGGTCCGGAGGGCGTTTCTTACTCATACAGCTTTATTCACCCGAACACCTCCCTCACCTTTCGATGTTTTGGTAAGTGCGTTGAGCCTGTTCACCTGCAATCAAATGCTGACTTTTCATCTCTCACTCGCTCCCAAACGTTCTGTTTGTGTTCATATGCTGTTACACCGGAAACCTGTGATATTTGGCGTTTGTCTCGGCTTGATGCCAGGATACGTACTTGCAGGTTAGTGAGCTTCGTTGGTACGAGGATGATTCGTTGGTACGTTGGTAAAGATGCGGATGCGCTTCGACGTAATACAAAACATGCTTGGAAGCGGTGGTATAGCTGTCTTCAGTGAAAGGGTGGCGAACACATGCATCCTAATTTTTCACCATTCCATGCAGTTCATAGCCACGTTTTTTTGAAGACTTTGGGTCGTCTTGTTTTTAAGCTTGACGTCCACGAACTTCTGCTGGCTCTGGCATCAACGGACGGCAGTCGGCCTTCAACTATTTCAATCTGTTGAGTGCAAATTTAGAACACGAATCACTTTTGTGCTACGTTATACGAGGATTCGTGCAGTGGTAAGAGCTATGACTGAACAAAGAATGGGATCTAACTAGTGTTGCAATTTAGTGGTCAAGGTTTCTCGGGAAAAAGGATATACGTGGAGTGAAATTCTCTATCAAGCCTTGCTGGTGCTTGCACCAGGCTTTTCTTTCGTGGCGTGGTCGTGGGACCAAAAAAATAGGGGATGCGTGAAAACCTTGCATTGGCAATCAGCTGCCGATCGTGATGCATTTTGTAAACAAACCAAACATAATGCGTACAAGCAGCTGGAGCCGCTTGGGTTCTTGAGCTTGGAGGCACCTGACGCCCTTGCTCTGTGCATACATAGACATGATTCAGATGTAGGTGAGGCACGACATATCCATAGATGTCCAGGTTCTGCGCAGCCTCGTTTATGCTTGGTGGTTTCAAGGGAGCTCGGTTTTGGATGACGTCTGAAAACCTGGGAAAGGGAAATAGGGGTTTGACATGTGCGATTAGACAATGTCAGGCACGAGTGAAATTCACATGAAACATGAAGAAAAGGAGTGAAAAATACCTGCTCAGAGCGTGTTGCTTTACACTCAAAGCCGGCAATTGTAGGACACTGCCTGTGATGCTTGTGGACCGGTTCTAGCCAGCTTATACCGGATGTAGGCCGTCCGAACTGTTGAGTCACGCCCGGGGCCAGCGGTAACACTTGTATGTTGGAGCAGGTTTAGTCGGCTGCGTCACGGCGGTCGGTGACACCCCTCGTTTACCCGTCGGCTAAGGTCGGAGAAAGGCCCATCCCCTCATGCAAAGTGCTGAGTGATGAGCCTGTTGGTGGAAAGCTCTGCTAGCAATGCTACAATGTTGTACATGCTTTAAGACGGTAGAATGCTAGCGCCGGCGTAGTACGAGCCGCCGGACGCTGTCGCAGATGGTCGCACCCCGAGTTTTCCTTGCCGTGTCTAGCCGTAGGGAAGTCATTTGCTACCGAATGCTGCTAATATGACGTCAGTAGTTGCCTCACTTGTATCGCCACGGGATCCCCAGTCACGGTTGTTGTGGGCGCCGGACGCTGACCTTGTCCGTCCCGGGTGTTATATAAGATATCTTTGGGAAGCCCGTCTGGTTGAACTTGCGTGGAACAGTTCAAGTTCATTTTGAGCAGGAATATAATTGTCTGTAGTACTGCAGCAGCTTATCAAACTTAGTGTAAGCTGAAGTTTGCATCAAGGAGCCGCTCACAAATAAAAAAACAACAAAATAGAACGCTGGCCTCGTCTGTCGCGTAAGTCCGTGCGGTTGTGTCATGTGTGGCATATGTATGTTGTTCCGCGGGTTTAATTGGCGTGGAATATTTCATATTAGTTTAGAGCAAGCATACACATCTTTGCAACACAACTGAAGCTTATCGAAGTCACTGTTGACCATGTGGTACTGTTAAACATTGGCCATCGTTTGGAGCCGAGGGGCACGCCCACGAAACACAGGCCGCCGTCTCCATCTCCATCTTTTTTCATCCACTTACTACTAGTGATATAAATGTTGCTTCTGTAGCATTACATCCCAGGTTTAAACACCTCAATCTATCCACTCATGTCTGCAAATCGATATGAAATGCTAATTCAAAATGGCGGGGAAGGCAAATGAAATCCGTTTCAATGAATTGATACCTTTCAGCGCCTGCAATGATTTCAAGGGACCACCTATGTGCTACGCTATCTGCTACTACCAGCGATCTGCCTGAAACCTGCTGGATACGACTGCTTCATGTAGCAGAAGTCAGGATTTTATTCTGCAATGAACGGCTGACGAGGGTATTGAGGAGAAGTCCAAGGTTTATTAAGTAACAAAGCCTTCATTTCGTCACTTTACATAGCCTTGCTTCTTCTGCACGAATTCTTACAGTACCCCTTCCCCTCGATCTTATGGAGTGCAACTGTGAGAGCACATGTTCATGGCATGATGCATCCTTAAAGTGTCTCTGGATTGATCAAACGACCTCCGTGCCGTCAGAACAGCGGCCGGAACGCACTTTGAACGGGGACGAAATGACCCTTCACCCCTAGAACAGCAATAATAATGTGCCCTCCTAGTGTTCAACTCACGGGAATCCTTGCTCTGAAGGCGTAAAATATCGCAAAAATGATGAATGGGATGGACCGAAAAGGAGGTAAAAATGAAAATAGTCCACTCATGCTCGCCTCGGAACGTTATTCTTTTGCAGATCCGAATAGTGAAAGAAGTAACACGAACAGTTCTAGACCCAGCGTCCTCGCAATCTAAGGAGAAAGAGCAGCATTGACTGCTGATGTAAGGGATCCTCCCCTGTTCAAATGCAGAGCAATGAAACAGCGCTAGAATGTACGCAAGTGGCCAAACCAAATATGTGCGTCAACTGGGTGAGGCACCCAATGACTACGTATGTCGGGGGATCTCCTGACGCTATTGCCGTGAAAACACTAATGAGCTCACTCATGCTTCATCGTCGACTTAACGAGGGTAGTTCTCACGGATGAATGCACACAGTGGTCTCTTGAGATTATTAGAGGCGCCGAAAGTTGCCATATTATTGCAAGGCATTTCGTTTATTCATATCAGTTCAAATAAGTTGTAAATTTTGGAACGCCTACAAGAAATATAGAAATTCATGCCTACAGATGATTGTGGCAGTGACCGGACTGGAATTGGGTTTGTCTAACAAAATTTGACCAGGCAGGGGCAGTACAGCCAGAAGGGACATGTAAGAGCAACCACCATTGGCGCATTTAGTTTTCAGCCCTATGGCGTTGCGCCGAAAAAAACGGTAAAAATAACCCAAACTCCTCCCCCCGAACTTCTTACAGGCTTTCATGTCAGATTGAAGGGTGGTTCTGGGTCCCTGCCAATCTATCTCCCCTGGGCTTCTGTTAGTTAAGAAAAGTGATGTTTTTGTCTTTGTGTGCATTTTCCATGCCAACATCCTACTTGTCATATCAGTTTGATATCAAAATAAGAGGGAAATTACAGGCGCAGGTCATGATGCCTGGTAACTCAACTGTTTTGGTGCAGGCGTTTGACGAGTTGTAATCATGCCTGAGGTGAACTTGGCATAACATGGCACAATGGCAAACAGTTATGACTTCTTTCAGATTGTGCGCTTTACAGTTATTCTGTTATAAAAAGGTGGTTAGTTTAGACACGAAACATATATTACTTAAAAAAACGAGATATCCTAATTGCATATGTATATGTATATATATATATAAATATATATATATATATATATATATATATATATATATATATATATATATATATCCATATATATCCATATATATACATATATCCATATATATATATATATATATATATATATATATGTATCTATCTATAAATAATCTCGCTCTCTGCATTAAAAATGGAGAAATATATTACTTAAGCACATTTGGTTTCCACCAGCATTTTTACGCTGCAGCTCGATGGGATCAATATTTTTTAGCATAGAATAATTATGACTGATGAATCCATCAACAAATTTGCTTCTTAAAACAAGCAATGATAAATGGTATGAAACGCTTACCTTTTCATAACGCTCTCCATCTAAAACCCTGCAGGTAAACACATTTGACACCTATGTGGTTTGGGTGATAAATAGATATCATTTAAGTCGGAACAGTGGCAGATGCAGCATATCTCCTAATTTGTCATGGCTGGCAAAGGTATTTGCTAATTAGTGCATATGGTATGATCAGTAGTTGCTTGAAAACCATTTTCTTATCGAAGTGTAACCTCTGTTAGTTTAAATGAACATGGTACAAATATTCCTACGACACTGTTTATGCTGTACAACAGCATAAGAAGACAACGAAGGAGACAGTGGGAAGACCGGAACTTATTTTTACCGCCATTTTTGCCCTGTTAAACCCTCGCTTAACCGTTCTCTTGGTTCATGGCTGTGCTCAACAACGACAAATCTCAGCCTTTCGAGTGTCGAACTCACCAATCTACCTGACAAAGCTATTCTAATGCTGCCACATGGAGCTTTGGTACAGACCTAACGCAGTTAACACGGAAGTGTTTGATGCCGAAATTCTGCCCTCTGGAGATGTTTATATATACTTCTTACTTATTTCGCATGCACACCTCTTACTTATTTCGCATTTTAATCTTGTAGGTTGGTGGCCATGATTGATATTTATATTTCGGGGGGGGGGGCGGGGGCGAGTGGAATGACACTGTCTGCCGGCAGATCATGCAAAAGGTGCTAATTTTGTTTTTGGGGAGCAGGAAAAAGCCAATGTGAAGCCAACATCTCAAACTTTGTCATGAACTATGAGTAAAAAACCCTAAATAAATGCCTTTGGTGCAGCTGAAAAAGCAAGCAACAATACTAGCATGGTCATCCGCAGGTTATGTTACTTTTGGAGAAGAGTGATTGTTTTGTGGAGGATACTCATTATTGCCCTTGCCATGCGTTAACCATAGCAAACAAAATAAGCTGTCCAGGGTGGTTTTAAGTGTTTTGATTTGTGTTGTCATGTTTTGTGATGTCAGCAAGCATACACAAGTGAACTGAACACGATTGCAAGTTGAGACCAGCCAAAACTTCGCTTTATCGTGTTTTTAGTAGAAACGCTGCGGTCAACAGATAGGTGAGTTGAGATGATATTCAAAGTATGGGCTACTCTAAGTTAGGTTATGTTGGTTAAGTGCATGGGAAATGGCAATAGATACAGTGCAAGGATCCAGAAACTCACAACTGCTGCTGTGATACAAACAGGTTAGACAGGATGAGATGAAGTAAGGCCTCTTTAGGTTAGGCATAGTTATGCTACTTTCATCGTGAGAAGTATTGGTATTGTGTAAGCAACGATTACAAAATTTTTGTTTTCCCTCGCCCCATCTTAACAGAAGCCAAACGTATGTCTATAGTGTTTGACTGGCGATTGGCTGATGTGTAGGCGCTCAATGATTTTTTTTTGTTTTTTATGTTTTCTGAATTTTCTGTTTTTTTTTGCTATTGAATTACGTTTCTTTGGTTTGTGTTAAACGTGCTGGGGAAAGGAACTGCAAAGTGCAGCATAAAATTATTGGCGTTAATAATTTGTTATGCCCATTACACCGTCATGAAATTATGATGCTTTAGTGTATTCTGTTCCACTTTAATGGCCTAAGATCTTAAAAACCAAGAAGTTTTCTCAGGTTTTGGATATTACGTCCATGCCAACTTGAAATACATGTCTTTGTTTGCTGAACCAGGAGTCACGAGATCATAAGTTCAATGTTTTGTAACTTGATTTTTCACCCCCGCACGGTCTTTTTGCGACGGAATTTTTCACTCCCACCCTAGTTCAAAACCGATTCTAGCTCTGTGTAAAACCAGCCCACTTGTAACTAATGGTCAAGATTTCAGTGAAAAATACTGCTCTTGGCAAACAATCAGTAATTATGAATTGTGCTCATGAATACGACATCGCTACGTCAAGTACGTCATCGAGTACGTCAAGGGGCGCAGATGTTTGCTGTTGCGCGATTGCTGAGCCCGAAGATTGTCCCGCGCTTGCGTTTTACCCTTTTCTCGTGGTGTTCTGTATTCGCCCTGGACTTTGCATCCTTTTCTTTCTATTTATATATGTGGTTATGGCGCTACTCTTATGTTCTTCGATCCCGGTCTTTTCTCAATCATAGCTCTTACCACTGCACGAACCCTCGTATGACGTAGCGCAAAAGTGATTGGTGTTCGACACGTGCACTCAAGTTTATTAGTATTAAATTGTATTATTCTATTTATTATTGTGTTTATTATTTATTTATTAGTTAGTTTTATTACTAAAATGGTTTAAGGCCAACTGCCGTCCGTTGATGCCACAGTCCGCAAAAGTTCACGGACGTCGGGTTTAAAAGCAAGACGACTTGAAGTGCTCAAAAAGGCGCCGCAGCTATGAACTGCATGGAATGGTGAAAAATTAGGATGCATGTGTTCGCCACCCTCTCACTTAATACAGCTATACCACCGCTTCCAAGCATATTTTGTATTACGTCGAAAATATGGCAGGGTTCCGGGGAAACGGCTTATGAACATAAACGGAGCGTTTGGGAGCGAGTCAGAGATGAAATGTCAGCATTTGATTGCAGGTGAGCAGGCTCAACGCACTTACCAAAACATCCAAAGGTAAGGGAGGGGTTCGGGTAAATAGAGCTGTATGAGTAAGAAACACCCTCCGGGCCGTACGTGCACTTGAACGTGACGGGAGCGCCGGAGGCAGCGTACGTCTCAGGGTAGGCACCAAGAGCGGCTGCGTTGTACAGGCGGCGTGCTCAGCCATAGCGGAGGCCGCCTCAGGGGTATCGCCGATTGGAAAGAGCGCTGCGTTACTTGTGGTAGCCACTATTCGTATGAGCAGCGTCGGCGGGTCTCTTCACGTCGGTGACGGCAGCCGCCGGCAGGTTGGTGCCGGACACGTGGTATCCAAACTCGTCCACAACATAGTCGACCGTCTGTTTCACACCATAGAGGTCGGCGTAACTAAACGAGCCGACGATAGGAAAGACGGGGATTTTACCGCCGAATTGGGTGCTGACACCGTTGACCTGGGGGTAGACACCGGCCGGGACGTTGGCAGCGAAGCCGTTATAGGCGGCAGAAGCGTATTTGGGGGCGGCCAAGTTGGTCGAGTATCTGGAGGCGTCCTGTTGTACCGAGTAGGCCTGGCCGCTGTAGGGCTGAGCGTACTGGGCAGCCGCAACGCCCAGGACAGCGCTCACTACCATCTGAAAAGGACAGAGTCCACACAAGATTTGTTGTTGAAAAGAGCTGGAACAAGAAAAGCAGTTCCAAAGAACTTTGCTGCTTGAAATAATTAGTAGACTAGGCCTGTCATATATTTACCGAGCCTTTGGTGCCGAGTGGAAAGTTGAGATCGCAATATTTGTAAAACATCTGTAAGATAAAAAGGCATTTCCTTCACGTTAACATCCTTTGGAGTTGGTGTCACCTTGGAGTTTATGTCACCGTGCGGGCATATAACGGCTTCGTGCGTTGTTGCAACAAAGCAGTGACTTTGGAGAAACGTTTTTTGAAACTCTAAATCACTTCTGTTAAAGGGGCTGTATCACATTTGTTCTCTGAAGTTTACAGGCACGGCCATGTCCGGTTTAAGACTTTAAATTCTCTTCTCTCTGAGCTCGATACACCTGAACTTGTAGAGCCTAGTAAACGTCACAACACCAATAGGAATTTTACCCAGGTACGTATGCCATCATAGAAGTCAGGTGAAAATCTCCTATCTTGTACTTATAGTGAGGATATGGCCATTTAACCATTTCTTGATGGTGATGTATGCATGAGAAAGGACAATGGACAGCGGTGGGGCAAGACTACACGAACCTTGGGGTCTATTCGCCGAGGCTTAAGTCGCACAGGGACCCCTCGGTGCGGTATGTGCTAGGTGCTCGAACGGGGACCGCATAACGGGATATTTGGCCTTTTCATGGCTGGTGCGTTTAGCCTGCCCTGGACTCGGGGCTTGCAAAGTCCCATGGGGTCGCATTTCGCATTTAACCTTAGGGAAGTTACTACTACCGTAGGGAAGTTAACCATAGGGAAGTTACTATTACTACTAGCGAATGCTTAATTCATGACGATTCTCTGCAGTCTAGAACTATGACCCTGTCTGGTCCAATACTTCAAATCCTATTGTTTCTGAGCCTGAGGCACGTGAGCAAAATAATGAGGCACGCAGAATAAAGGACAATGAAAAACGGTGGGGCAAGACTACACGCGCCTGAGGGTCTATCCGCCGAGGCTTAGCCCGGGACCTCTCCTTGCGGTATTTGCTAGACGTTCGGACGGGTGCCGCATAGGGGTGCATCCGACCTATCCATAACTGGCGCGTGCAGCCTGCCTTGGACTTGGAACTCGCAAAATCTCGAAGGGTTGCCTTGCCGCATCTAGCCATAGGGAAATCGTTTGCTGACTAATGCTTAATTCATTGTTATTCTCTGCATTTTACAACCATAACACATAACGCATTACGAGGGACGCAGGATAAAAGCAAGCAGGGATGCAATAACAATGTTGCGATCACGCACCGCCTTACGCCATAGGTAATACAGCTATGTGAACACGTGCTAGGTGAGGTGGGCATAACTCTGAGAAAAATAATACAGGAACAGAGTCGTGATCGAAAACGTAACTGCAAAGGCAACGATACTGTCACAAAAAAGAACAAAATGTCAACAACGCCACGACAAAAAAACAACAAATCACACGCATGGAACGTTCGATGGTCAATTCACACTAATATATTAAGACTGTCGCCTTGCGGCACGTCAAATCACTACAAGTGACTTTCGCCGTACGCTACAGCGAATTTTGCGGCGGTCAGATCCTTTGAGCAATATTCAAAAGCATGCGAACAATTATTAGCGAGCTTTGTATATCATGCATGAAGGTTGCCTCAATATCTCCAAGTGTAGAAAAGTTCCTTGAATCTGCTGATTGGGACTGGATCTTCTGATGAAATGAAACAGCTCATCGTGATGCACATCTTCAGTAAGCATCGCAAGCGGAGGACTCACCAGGATTTTCATGGCTGAAACTCGCTGGGGTCTGTGATAATTGTGGACCGGTGGCGGCCAGCTTTATACCAGCTGGGGGCCGTTCTAACTGGGAGCCACACCCGTGACCGGAGGTAACACTCGCATGTTGCGGGGATGTTTAGTCGGCTGCCTCACGGCGGTCGGTGATTGCCCTCGTTTCCCCGTCCCCCAAGGTCGGAGAAGGGTCCCATCCCCTCATGCAAATTGCTGAGTGATGAGCCTGTTGCTGGAGAGCTCTGCTGGCAGTGCTACAATGTTGTGATGCTTTTGAGACCGTAGAGTGTTAGCACCGGCGTGGTACGAGCCGCCTCAGATGGAAATACTGGGCGCCGTCTCAGATATTCGTACCTGTAGTTTTCCTTGCTGTGTCTGACCATGGGAAAGTCATTTGCTTCGTACTACTGATAATATGACGTCAGTGGCCGTCTGGCCTGTATCACCAATGGATCAACGACCACGGTTCTTCTCGGCGCCGGACGCTTGCCTCGTCCGTTCCGTGTGTTATGTAAGAGATTGATCGGGTGCCAGGCTGGGTGAATTTGGTTGGAATAGTTCAAGTTTATTTTCAGCAAGAATACAGACGCGTGTAGTACACCAGCAGCCTGCCAGCCTGCTCGCGGTAGGATTAATTTTACACAAACAAGACGCTCACATATAAAAAAACAGAACGCTGGCCTTATTCGCCGCGTAAGTCGCTGGGGTTGGGTCATATGTGGTGTCGGTATGTTGTCTCGTGGGGTTGATTGTGGAATATTTATACAGTGTAGGTCAAGCATACGAATGCCTTCAATCACACAAAAGCTTATCAACATCACCGTTGACTTTGTTTGACACCAATAAGATGCTCACGAAAAACAGGCCGCCGTGGCGATCCCCATCCCTTTGCCATCCATTTGCTGGTACTGATTCAGATGTTGTCTTTAGCATTATGGACCAGCTTTGCAAAGCTCTGTCTGTCTACTTATGTATGCAAGTCAACGTGACAGACCAGATTAAAGGCGGTGAAATCGAATATTGGCGAAAAGGAGAAGAGGGCGCGTCGCTCATCTCACTCTACCAACGTCCAGCTACTTAACAATTTGGGTTCCTGAAGGAATTGTGTCCTGTAGGAGGACAAACGTTTATGCAAAAATGGTCCACAACCGTCCAGCTATGCAGTCAGTATCTGACCTTTACACACTGGCAACACTCATACTTTGCCTTTATTCAGCAGCATCTCGCATTATGCCCGCATCAAGAGTACCACTCACCCAAATGACCATTAATATCGACCGAGACAAAACGAGCCATGCTCTGATATTTACACCGTGCTATTGACAGCGCTAACCGCAATCTCCCATGCCATAAAGATAATTCGTGGGCAAATGGCCACTCCATACTAGCTAAAGGTTGGGGTATCTTGGAGATCATTGAATATGAGTAGGCTTACGCACATCGGTTTAGGAACAGAGGTGAGCAGGTCCCCACTTTTCGAGGCGGAAGTGGGGTGTCAGCAGTCTTAAATGTCTCCCATCCATCTTCAAATGTAAGCTGTATTTAACCTACTTTTGCACTACATTAAAAATGCATGCCGATTTATCCAGTTCACCAGCGACCCTTCTCAAGCCGCACTGAATACAATCGCTTCGTGTCGTAAATGGCAGGCAGCATGTTATTCTATCATGAACGGCGAACGGACCTGAGCAAACAGAGGCCCCCGTGGCGTCAGAAAGGCACATTAAAAGAAACAAGATAACAAAGTCTTGGACCCGGTTTTAACGGTGGGCCGCGCCATAGGGTCACGATGAGTCACGATGCGTCACGATGAGCTGTTTTATGTCATCAGGAGATCCAGTCCCAATCAGCAGCCTGAAGCAGCTTTTCCACACATGGAGGTATTAAGGCAACCTTCATAGATGATATACAAAGCCCACTAGTAATTTTTCGCAAGCTTTTAAATGCAAATTTCTGCCAAGTGTAGCAATTTTTTCACGTAAGAATGATTTTGATCATACCATCGGTTCATTGTCTTACGGAATGCTTGTATGACGTCATTGTCACTGCGAAAGTTGTCACGCAGAGTTGCCGCTGTAGCTGACCGCGGACTCACTTGTAGTGATTTGACATGCCACACGGTGGCAGCGTTCATCTATGAACACGAATTAAATCTACGGACGTTGTGTGCGTGTAATTTGGCTGTTTTTCGTGGTATTGTTGCATATTTTCGTGATATCATTTTTACTTGTGCAGTTGCAATTTTGATTACGGCCCTATTCCTGGGTTGTTTTTTCTGTATTTCGTCTGCCTCATCTACCAATTGTCCGGAAAGCTGTGTGACCCATGGCGTAAAGCGGCCCATGATCTGGACGTTTTCCGTTGCGTTCCTTCCTCCCTTTGTCCTCTACTCGTCGGGATGACAATGAAAGTAGGTTTTCATGTGATGTGGCTATGATGGCATACGTATCTGGATGAAATTCCTTTATTCGTTCTTTTCGGTACTCGGTTGCAAAAGTTCACGTGCCTCAGGCTCAGAAAAAAAGGATTTGGAGTCTTGAACCAGACAGGGTGGTGGTTCTAAAGTGCAGAGAGTCATCATGAATAAAACATTCGGTAGCAAGTAACTTTCCTATGGTTAAACGTGGAGGGCGACCTCATGGGAATTTACGACCCCATGGGGCTTATGCAAGTCCCAAGTGGAGGGCAGGCTAAACGTGCTAGCCATGAATAGGCCAAATATCCCGTTATGCGGCCCCCGTTCGAACGCCTAATGAGGTTTTAATGGAAAATATAGGACTGCCTTTGTCTGCTAAATGTTTGAAGCAGCAACGTTCTTTGGAATCGTTTATTTTATTCCAACTCCTCTCAACAACAAATACGGCCGGGGCGTTGGTTTCGCTGCCAATGCCCCGGCCGGCCTCCGCCCGCAGGACGACGGGTCTCAGCCCCAAATTCGACAGCTAGTCTTTCCTATTAAGGGCTCGTTTAGCTACGTGGATCTCAATGGTGTAAAACAGACGGTCGACTACGTTGTGGACGAGTCCGGCTGCCGTGTGTCTGGAACCAACCTGCCGGCGGCTGCCGTCACCGACGTGAAGACGCTCGCCAAGACTGCTGCTACTAAGAGCGGCTACCGTAAGAAATGCAGCGCTCTGCCGATCAGCGACACCCCTGAGGTTGCCGCCGCCAAGGCTGAGCACGCCCGCCTGTACAACGCAGCCGCTTTCCCCGCCTACGCTCAGACGCACGCTGTTTCCGTCGCTTCCGCCACGTTCCAGGGCACGTATGGCCCGGAGGGCGTTTCTTACTCGTACAGCACTGTCCACCCGAGCCCCATCCCACACCTTCGCGTTTTTTAGAAGGCTAGGAAAGAAAGAAAGAAATAGAAATTGCTCTGAGCCTGCTCACATTCGATCAAACGCCGACTTTTCATCTCTGACTGGCTTCCGAACGTTCTGTTTGTGTTCATATGCCGTTACACCGGAAACCTGTCATGTTTGGTGTTTTGTCTCAGCATGATGTAAGGGTACGTATCACGGTTTACCGAGCTTGGTTGGTACGAGGAGCATAAAGATGTGGGTCGTGTTCCACGTAGTAAAAAATATGCTTGGAAGCGGTGGTATGGCTATACTCAATAAAAGGGTGGCGAACACATGTGTCCTAATTTTTCACCATTCTATGCAGTTCACAGCCATGCCCTTTGAAAGATTTAAAGTTCTCTTGTTTTTCAGCTCGACGTCCACCTTTTTAAGCTTCTGCTCGCTATTTTGGACAGACTATTTCGAAGTCAATCAGACATCTACGACGCCTTCGAAGCATCACGCACATGAAACCACCGCGTTGGCCGTGCAGTGCTCAAGGTCAATACGAATATGATTATAAAACAAGATGTGTCTGGCATACATCCAGGACGATTCTTGGCATCAACGGACAGCAGTTGGCCTTCAACTGTTTTAATGTGTTGAGTGCATGATTCGAACATGAATCACTTTTGTGCTACGTGCAACGAGGATTTGTGCACTGGTAAGAGTTATTATTGAAAGAAGATTGGGATCGAAGAACGCATGAGTAGTCCATAACTAGATACGTAAATGAAAAAAAGCCAGCAAACCAGCAAACATCCGCGCCTCTACGTACTCAAACGATGCTGTATTCATGAAGTTATTTGATAAATACTGATTGTTTTTCGAGGATGGTGTTTTCGGTTTAACTTTACACCACTAGTTAACGAAGGCTGATTACACGTTGGTGGAAAGGTGGAGAGCACATGCATCCTTTTTCACCTTTCCATGCAGTTCACAGCCACGCCTTTTTGAATACTCAGTCCTCTTGTTTTTAAGCTTGACGTCCGCGAACTTCTGCAGACTATTTTGGACAGACAACTTCGAGGTCAATCAGACATCCACGATGCCACAGAAACATCACGCAAATGACACCACCTCGTTGGCCGTGCAGTGCCAACGAGGTGGTGTCAATACGAATATAATTATACAACTGTTCGGGTCTGGCATATATCAGCACGATTCGTGGCATCAACAAACAGTAGTTGGCCTTCAACCATTTCAATGTGTTGAGTGCAAGCTTCGAACACTAATCAATTTTGAGCTACGTGACTAAAATGATATCTGTTTATCACCCAAAACACATAGGTGTCAAATGTGTTCAACCGCAGGGTTTTCTACGGAGAGCGGCATGAAAAGGTAAGCATTTCATATAATTTGTCATTGCTTGTTTTAAGAAGCAAATTTTTTTTATTGATTCCTGAGTCATGATAATTCTATGCTAAAAATATTGATCCCATCGAACTGCAGCGTGAAAATGCTGGTGGAAACCAAATGTGCTAAACACTAATATATTTCCCGATTTTTAATAAAGAGAGATATCTATACACACACACAGACATATATATATATATATATATATATATATATATATATATATATATATTAAGATACATGCAATTGGGATATCTTGTTTCTCGAGATAATGTACTAGTTTCCTGTCTAAATTAACCACCTTCTTGTAACAGAATAGCTGTAAAGCACATAATCTGAAAGAAGTCGTAATTGTTTGCAGTTGTGCCATGCCATGCCAAGTTTACCTCAGGCATGATTACAACTCGTCAACAGCCTGCACCATAACAGCTGAGTCACCAGGTATCGTGACCTGCACCTGTAATTTCTCTGTAGTTCTGATATCAAGCTGATATGACAAGCAGGTCATTGGCATGGGAAAATACAAACAAAGAAAATACATCACGTTTCTTAAACAACCGAAGTCCAGGGGCGATAGATAGATAGATAGACAGGAAACCACCACACTCCTAACAATCTGACATAAAAGCGTCTAGGATGTTCGACAGGAGGAGTTTGGGTTATTTTTTACCGTTCCTTTTTGTGCAACGCCATAAAGCTGGAAACTATTTGCACCATTCGTGGCTGATTTTATATGCCGAAACTGGTTGTACTGCCCCTCCTCTGTACAAATATTGTAAGACAGGCACAATTCCAGTCCGGTCTCCCCTGCCTTCATCCGCAGGTATGGATGTATATTCCTTGTGGGGGTTTCAAAAAAGTTACAACTCACTTGAACTGATGTAAACAAACGAAATGCCTTTAAATAATATGGCAACTATCGGCGCCTCTAATGATCTCAAGAGAACACTGTGGGCATACATCCGCGAGAACTACTTTCGTAAATTCGACGATGAAGCGTGAGTGAGCTCAGTAGTGTTTTCACGGTAATAGTGTCAGGAGATGTCCCGAGTTACGTAGTCACTGGGTGCCTCACCCAGTTGACGCATATATTTGGTTTGCCCACGAGCATACATTCTAGCGCTGTTCTATTGTCCTGCATTCGAACAGGTGAGCATCCATTACATCAGCTGCCATTGCTTTTCTTGCTCCTTAGATTGCGGGGATTCTGGGTCTAGAACTGTTCGTGTTGCTTCTGTCGCTGGTCAGTTCTGGAAGAGCATAACGTTCGAGGCGGGCACGAGCGGACCATTTTCATTTTCACCTCCTTTCGATCTACTCCATTCATCATTTCTGCGGCTCATTACGCCTTCAAGGCAAGGAGCCCCGGAAGTTGAACACTAGGAGGGCACCTTATTATTACTGGTCTAGGTCTGAAGGGCCATTTCGGTCCAGTGCAGAATGTCTTCCGGCTTCTGTTCTGGCGGCACGGAGGCCCGTTGGTCGATCCGGAGACACTTTAAAAGGATGCATCATACCATAAACATGTGCTCTCACAGTTGCACTCCATAAGCACGTGGGAGAGGAGGACTGTAAGCAGTCGCGCAGAAGAAGCAAGGCTTTGTAAAGTGACGGAATGAAGTTTTTGCTACTAAATAAGCCTTGGATTTCTCCTCACTACCCTCGTCAGCCGTTCACTGCAGATAAAATGCTGACTTTTATTACATGAAGCAGTTGTATCCAGAAATTTTCAGGCGGATCGCTGGTAGACTAGGCAAATCGGATCAAGTTTTAAGGTAGAGCGAAATAAATTTCAACGCCAGTGCGGCAGTGAGTCCCGCATGAAATACCGGTGCACAATTTTCTAGCAGTGGCTGGATGTAAGTAACATACACACGAACAAGCTGTTCCTGTGGTGGTTGGTGTTTCTTCATTACGTAGAGCATATATAGAGCTTTCGACGCCTTGGTTACAATCCCATCCACATGTGCTTGCCATGACATTTCATTTAATATTGCTACACCTTAAGGCTTAGTTTTGGGGGCAGTGGGCAGTTTTTTAACTGAATCATGATATCTGTTAGTGCTAATGGTTTTTTGGCTGTGAAAAATGCATGACTTGACATTGTCAGTGTTCAATATCATCCTGTTTGCTGTTCCCCAATCACTTATCTTGTCTTTGTGCTCTTGCAACTGGCAGTGCCGATCTACTTGGGCAATTCGACACGCCCCGTAGATGGTAAGGTCATTTACATACTTCAGAGATGTCCAATGTGTTCGAATTCCGTGTTTTGGATAGAGAACTATGTGAAACGGGACGCGTTTTACGTCATGTATCAGTGTTTGTTTTTAACAGCGAAGCTTTTTATGAATTCATGACTTATAATTATTCCGAGCCTAGAATATTGATTTCTTGAAGTTGAAGCCGGAAAAACCTGTTCAACACCATATGTGCTTATAGATACCATTTTTTCTCATTGTTAATACATATATGCAGTTGAAATACTTTGTATTTCTAGGTAATGTACCAGCTTCCTGCTAACTTGACGACATATTTTATCTTGTATAGCTGTAAAGCACACTACATGAAAGAAGACAAGTGTTTGCGATAGTGCCATGTCATGCTAACTTTGGTTCAAGCATGACTGCAACTCGTTAATTTCCTGCACCATAACAATGGAATCAACAGCCATAACGCCTTGCGCCTGTGATTTCTCTTTTGTTCTGATATCATACTGTTATGAAAAACAGGTGATTGGCATAGCAAAGTGCAAACGAAAACAACTACGCTTTTTCAGATAACGGCAGCCCAGGGAGGTGGACCGTAAAGAACCTACTACGTTTTTTAAGAGTCTTGTCGAAAACGTCTGATGAATTCGGCGGGGAGGTGGGTCCGTATATGCCGTTTCTTTTTGTGCAACACTATAGGGCTGAAATCAAAGTGCACCAATCGTGGCTGGTCTTAGGTGTTCCTCTGTCTGTACTGCCGCTCGCGTGATTAGATTTTGTCAGACAAACTCAATTTCCTGTCTGGCCCCTGTCACCTCCATCTCCTGGTGTGGGTTTTTTTACATTTGTGTTGTGTGCCATCAAAAAACATTCCAAATGATCTCAGGTGATGTGAAAAAAGAAATTAATTGAAACATAATGGTACATTTGAGCGCCTAGAACGATTTCAAGGGACCAATGTGTGCATCCACAGGCAGCAACTACTTTTGCAAAGTCGACGATGAATCATGAAGCAGCTGGTTCGTGTTTTCACGCTTATGGCGCTTGCAGACATACGGAAATCTGCAGTTATAGAGTGCCTAACTCAGTTGATGACATTACTTGGTTTGCCTACATGCATACATTCCGGCAGTGTTCTATTGTACTGCAATTGGAGAGAGGATCATCCCTTATATCCGCGGCCATTGCTGTTCTTGCTCCTCAGATTGCGAGTGCGCAGGGTCTAAAACTTCGTAATATTTTTTCTTTCAATGTGCCTTTCTGGCGACACGGGGCTGTCTTGGTCGATCCGTAGACATTTCAAAGAATACATCATGCCATTCTGCGCTCCATAAACATGCGTTGAAGGCACTGTAATCAGCCATGGAGGAGAACCGAGCCTATATGAAAGGACAACAGGGAACTTTTGCTACTGAAGGAACCCTGGGTTTGCCCTCAGTATGTCTGTTCGCCGTTATGAAACCATAAGATGCTGCCATTTACGATATGAAGCAATCGTATACAGTGCGGCTTGAGGAGGGTTGCTGGTGAGCTCGTTAAGTCGGCATGCATGTTTAAGATCGTGCAAAAGTAGTTTAAATACGACTTAGATCTTAAGATTGGGAGGGGGGACATTCAAGACTGCTGACCTTCGCTATCGCCTTGAAAAGTGGGGCCCTGCTGCCCCTGTTCCGAAACCGACGTGCATAGGCATGCTCATCTTCAATGACATCGCAGACACCGCAACTTTTAGCCAGTATGGAGTTACCATTTGCTCACGAAATCCCTTTACGTCAAGGGAGATTGCGGTAAGCGTTGTCAATGGCAGGTGTAAATGCCAAAGCATGGCTCATATTGTCGCAGTCGATGTGAATGGTCATTTGGGTGAGTGAGACTCTCGTCGCGGGCATAATGCGACAAGCTGCTAAATAAAGGCAAAGCTCGAGTGCCGCCAGCGTTTTCTACTGACTGCCATGTCCGATACTGACTGCGTGGCTAGGCGGTTGCTGAACATTTCTACATGAACGCTTGTCTTGCTACAGGACACAAGTCCCTCGGGAACTCAAATTTTTAGATAGCCGGATGTTGGTTGAATGGGATGAGCGACGCGCCCTTTCCCTCCTTTCGCCAAGATTCGATTTCACTACCTTTAATCTGACATTTCATGTTGACTTCCATACATAAGCAGACAGATACAGCTGTGCAA
This sequence comes from Pollicipes pollicipes, assembly GCF_011947565.3. Lineage (NCBI taxonomy): Eukaryota > Metazoa > Arthropoda > Thecostraca > Pollicipedomorpha > Pollicipedidae > Pollicipes > Pollicipes pollicipes. The sequence continues at coordinate 35,852,154 of NW_023596576.1, forward strand.
AGCTAGTCTATAATGCTACAAAGACAACATATATGTTGCTAGCAGCAAATGGATGGAAAAGGGACGGGATGGCCACGGTGGCCTGTTTTTCGTTAAAATCTCCTTGGTGTCAAACAAATTCAACGGTAATGTTGATAAGCTTCTGTTAAATTGCAAACATTTTTATGCTTGGTCTACACTGATTTTAATATTCCACAAATAAATCCACGAGACAACATACATACACCACATATGACCCAACCCAACAAATTGCAGCTCACTCAGCAAATTGCATGAGGGGATGGGGCTTTTCTGCGGTCTTGAGGGGGGCGGGGAAACGAGGGCTTTCACCGGCCGCCGTAATGCAGCCGACTAATCCTCCCCGCAACATGCTAGTGGTGCCGTCGGCGAGGGCGTGGCTCCCAGTTATAGCGGCCCCCAGCTGGTATAAAGCTGGCCGCCACCGGTCCACAAGCATCACAGACTCCAGCGAGTTCAGCCATGAAAATCCTGGTGAGTCCTCCGCTTGCGTTGCTTGCTACCGATGTGCATCACGATGAGCTGTTTCATTTCACCAGGAGATCCAGTCCCAATCAGCTTGAAGGAGTTTTCCACACTTGGAGATATTAAGGCAACCTTTATACCTGCCAAACAAAGGTCGCTAATAATTGTTCGCATGCTTTTAAATACCGCTGAAAAGATCTGACTGCCAAAAATTTTAATGCAACTGACCGCTGACGACGACAGAGTCAATGCGAAGTGTTGCCGCGACAGAGTGATCTCTGTAGCGGACGGCGAAACTCACTTGTGGTGCTTTGACGTGCCGCAAGGCGACAGTGCTGATATATTAGTGTGAATTGAACATACGAGCGTCAGATGCGCGTGATTTGGTCTTTTCTCGTGGTGTTGTTCACAATTCTTTCCTTTTTCGTGGCAGTATGGCTGCTTTTGCAGTTACGTTTTGGATTACGGCGCTATTCCTGGCTCATTTTTCTCAGGGTTATGCCCACCTCACCTACCAGGTGTTCGAACAGCTGTGTTACCTATGGCGTAAGGCGGTGCGTGATCGCGACATTTGTTATTACATCCCTTCTTTTTTATCCTGGGTCCCTCGTAATGCGTTATGTGTTATGGTTGTTAACTGCAGGGAATGATAATGAGTTAAGCATTAGCTAGCAAGCGACTTCCCTAGGGTTAGATGCGGCAAGGCAACCCTTCGAGACTTTGCGAGTTCCAAGTCCAAGTCAGGTTGCACGCGCCAGTCATGAAAAGGTCGGTGCCCCCTTATGCGCACCCGTTCGAACGTCTAGCAAACACCGCACAGTGAGGTCCCGGGCCAAGCCTCGGCGGACAGACCCCCAGGAGCGTGTAGTCTTGCCCCACCGTTTTCCATTGTTCTTTATTCTGCATGCATCACCCCAAACACGAATGGTTAAATGACCATATCCTCAACATAAGACAACGCAGCGAAAGCGGTGAGGTTTTAACGTGACTTTACGAAGATGGCGCAAATGTCTAAGGAAAATTATTATGGCTGTTCCGATTTTGCATGCTTTTAAAGGCAAATGCCTGCTGAATACAACAATCTCGCCATAGGATGATTTTGATCACACTATCGCTTTATTGTGTCATGGAATGTTTTTTATGACGTTAGAGCCATTCCGAGTGTTGCTACGTCAGAGTTGCCGCTGTAGCGGACGGCGACTCACTTGTGCTTTGACATACTGCACGGTGGCAGTGTTGATCTATGAGGGTGAATTGAACCTACGAGCGTTAGGGTGTGTGATTTGGCTGTTTCTCGTGGTATGGTTGCATTTTTGGTGATTGTATTTTTGTTTTTGCAGTTGCATTTTTTATTTCTCGTCGGCATGAAGGAAATGCTTTTTTATCTTACAGATGTTTTATAAATATTGCGATCTCAACTTCCCACTCGGCACCAATTGTTCGGTATATATATGACAGGCTTTGTGTACTAATTATTTCAAGCAGCAACGTTCTTTGGAACTGCTTTTCTTGTTCCAGCTCTTTTCAGCAACAAATATTGTGTTGGCTGTCTTTTTCAGATGGCAGTGTGCGCTGTCGCGGCCGTCGCGGCTGCCCAGTACGCCCAGCCCTACAGCGGCCAGGCCTACTCGGTACAACCGGACGTCTCCAGATACTTGACGAACTTGGCCGCCACCAAATACGCTTCTGCCGCCTATAACGGCTTCGCTGCCAACGCCCCGGCCGGTGTCTACCCCCAGGTCGACGGTGTCAGCACCCAATTCGACGGTAAAATCCCCGTCTTTCCTATCGTCGGCTCGTTTAGTTACGCCGACCTCAATGGTGTGAAACAGACTGTCGACTATGTTGTGGACGAGTTTGGCTACCATGTGTCTGGCACCAACCTGCCGGCGGCTGCCGTCACCGGCGTGAAAAGGCCCGCCGACGCTGCTGCTACCAACAGTGGCTACCACAAGTGACGCAGCGCTTTGCCAATCGGCGATACCCCTGAGGTGGCTTCCGCCATGGCTGAGCACGCCGCCTGTACAACGCAGCCGCTCTTGGTGTCTATCCTCGTGCGTACGCTGCCTGCGGCGCTCCCGTCACGTTCAAGTGCACGTACGGCCCGGAGGGCGTTTCTTACTCGTACAGCTCGATTTACCCGAACCCCCTCCCTTACGTTTGGATGTTTCGTTAAGTGCGTTGAGCCTGCTCACCTGAAGTCAAATGCTGACTTTTCACCTCTGACTCGCTCCCAAACGCTCTGTTTGTGTTAATATGCCGTTTCACCGGAAACCTGTCATATTTGGTGTTTGTCTCGGCTTGATGCCAGGATACGTACTTGCAGGTTACTGAGCTTTGTTGGTGCGGGGAACATAAAGATGTGGATCTGCTGCGACGTAATATAAAATATGTTTCGAAGCGGTGGTATAGCGGTATTCAGTGAAAGGGTGTCGGAAACATGCAGTATTGCAATACAAAAACCGCATCATTCTTCATTCTGCCATGCCACAGTACAGCACTGAGGTAGTGCCACAATAACACTGTTGACCCGTACATTACACGAAGTACCACATTGGTTGACTACCCCATGTCAAGCCTGCGAGATAACGGCTTATGAGTTATGAATGGCTGGTAAGAGCTGATTTAACAAAGTTACAGGATTATCACCAGCGAGAATGGTGTTGCACCACGATGGTTATATCACGGCTAACTAGTAATCGCACAAATAATCCTAAGCAAGGAAAACTATCTTGGTACCTCAGCCTTGCTATCCTTACCATGGAAATAACAATCCTTTGGCAATTAATTCGTAGCGGTGTTACAAATTTATTCATTTTTGCAGGCAACCGCGAAAACAACAACAAAACAACAGTTACAAATAATCAAGAAAGGAACTACTGTGCACATCGCATGACATTAATGTCAGGACTGCAGCCTTGCAGGCAAGGATAAGTCGATAATACAGCCCAACGAGCAGCAATAAATGTTCATGCCGATATTGTCACAACGTAAATCAGTACAACTTTGTGCCACCTGAGACAGCTGTGCGATAGCTATTGTACAGCATAAACAGTGTGGTAACAGTATTTGGAACATATTCATCCAAACTAACAGAGGTTACACTTTGATAAGAAAGTGGTTTTCAAGCAACTTATGATCATACCATGTGTACTAACCAGCAGATGCTGTTGTCAGCCATGACAAATTAAGAGATACGCTGCATCTCCCACTGTTCCGACTTAAATATATATATATATATATATATATATATATATATATATATATATTTATCACCCAAAACACATAGGTGCCAACTGTGTTCAACTGCAGGGTTTTCGATGGAGAGCGGCATGAAATGGTAAGCGTTTCATGTCACTTATCATTGCTTGTTTTAAGAAGCAAACTGGTTTACGGATTTATGAGTCATAATCATTCTATGCTAAAAACATCAATCCCATCGAGCTGCAGCGCGCAAAATGCTGGTGGAAACCAAATGTGCTAAAAAGTAATATATTTTCCCATTTTTATTGAATATATATCTATATATATATGGAATTCATGCACCTTGTTTTTCGAGGTAATATACCAGTTTCCTGTGTAAACTAGCCATCTTTTTGTAACACAGAATAGCTGTAAAGCACATAATTTGAAAGAAGTCATAACTGTTTGCAACTGTGCCATGGCATGCCAACTTTACCTCAAGCATGATAACAACTTGTCAACAGCCTGCACCATAACACTCGAGTTACCAGGTATCATGACCTGCGCCTGCACTTCCTCTTTTGTTCTGATATCCAACTGATATGACAAGTAGGTTATTAGTATGGAAATATGCAAACAAAGAAAAAGACATTTCCCTTCTTAAATAACAGAAGCCCAACGGAGATAGACAGGCAGAAACCAACCGCAATTCTATCAATCTGGCATGAAAGCCTCTGAGAAGTTCGGCGGGAGGAGTTTGGGTTATCTTTTACCGTTCCTTTTTGTGCAACGCCATAGGGCTGAAAACTAAATGCGCCAATCGTGGCTGCTTTTACATGTCCCCTCTGGCTGTACCGCCCCTGCCTATCCAGATTTTGTTACACAAACTCAATCTCAGTCCGGCCCCTGCTACCTTGATCTGCAGGTATGGGTATGTGCATTCCTTGTGGGTGTTTCAAAAAAAATTACAACTCTTTTGAACTGATGTAAACAAACGAAATGCCTTTAAATAATATGGCAACTTTCAGCGCCTGTAATGATCTCAAGAGACCACTGTGTGCATGCATCCAGAGCTGCCTTGGTCGATCCGGAGACACTTCAACAGGATGCATCATACAATAAACATGTGTTCTCACAGTTGCACTCCATAAGATCGTGGGGAGGGGGACTGTGAGCAGCCGTGCAGAAGAATCAAGGCCATGTAAAGTGACGGAATGAAGTCTGTTTCTAAACGAATTTAGGGTTTCCCCTCAATAACCCCGTCCGCCTTTTATGGCAGGATAAAATGCTGACTTTTACTACATAAAGCAGGTGTATCTAGCAGGTTTGAGGCAGATCGCTGGTGGACTAGGCAAATCGCATGCATGTTTAAGGTACAACAAAAGGAAGTTCAACGCCAAGAATATCTGAAAATTGCGTTGGTGGTGGTAAACTTTTTGTCGAATGTACGGAGGTGAGCAAACCAAATATCGGCACCAACTAAGTGAAGCCCTCAGTGACTGCAAATGTCCCTATGCCTGCGGTCGCTGTAAGCTTGAAAACACTAACTTCGTCTTTCGTGCTTTATCGTGGATTTTATGAAGGTAGTTGTTGCGGATGGATGCACATAGTGGTCCCTCGAAATCATTAGAGGCGCCCTAGAAGCGCCCTATTGCCCTTCCCCGCCACTTTCAGGTAGCATTTCATATCGACTTGCAGATATGAGGAGATAGATTGAGCTATACAAACCTGGTCTGTAACGCTACAGGGACAATATCTTTATCACTAGTAGTAAGTGGATTAAATAGGGATAGGGATGGGGACGGCGGACGGTGTTTCGTCGGCGTTTCCTCGATACCAAACGGTGGTCAATGGCTAACAGTACTACATGGTCAATGGTGACTTCGATTAGCTTGATATGTGTTGCACAGATGTGTATGCTTGCACTAAACTAATATGAAATATTCCACGCCAATTAAACCCACGAGACAACATACATATGCCATGCATGACACAACCCCACGGACTTACGCAACAGACGAGGCCAGTGTTCTATTCTGTTGTTTTTTATTTGTGAGCAGCTCCTTGATGCAACCTTAAGCTTACACAAAGTTTGATAGGCTGCTGCCGTATTACAGGCCATTACGTTCCTGCTCAAAACTGGCTTGAACTATTCCACGCAAATTCAACCAGATGGGCTTCCCAAAGATGTCTTATATAATACCCGGGACGGACGAGGCCAGCGTCAGGCGCCCACAACAACCGTGTCTGGGGACCCAGTGGCGATACAGGCCAGACAACCACTGACGTCATATTAGCAACATTCGGTAGCAAATGACTTCTCTATGGCTAGACACGTCAAGGAAAACTCGGGGAGCGACCATCTGCGACAGCGTCCGGCGGCTCGTACTGCGCTGGCGCTAGCATTCTACCGTCTTAAAGCATGTACAAAATTGAAGCATTGCTAGCAAAGCTTTCCAGCAACAGGCTCATCACTCAGTAGTTTGCATGAGGGGATTGGACCCTTCTCCGATCTTGGGGGACGGGTGAACGAGGGCTATCAACGACCGCCGTGACGCAGCCGACTAAACCTCCCCCAGCATGCGTTACCGCTGACCCCGGGCGTGGCTCAACAGTTATGATAGGTTCCAGCCGGTATAAAGCTGGTCGGTACCGATCCACAAGCATCACAGGCAGTGTTCTAGAATTGCCGGCTTTCATTGTAAAGCAACACCCTATGAGGAGGAATTTTTCACTCGTTTTTCTCATATTTGATGTGAATTTCACGCCTGCCTGACATTGTCTAATCGCACATGCCAAGCCCCTATTTCCCTTTCTCAGGTTTTGAGATGTCATCCAAAACCGAGCTCACTTGAAACCACCAAGCTTAAACGAGGCCTCACAGAACCTGAACACCATGGCTATGTCCTGCCTCACCTACATCTGAACCATGTCTATGCATGCACAGAGCAAGGGCGCCTGGTACCTCCAAGCTCAAAAACCCAAGCGGCTCCAGCTGCTTGCACGCATTAAGTTTGGTTGGTTTACAAAATGCATCACAATCGGCAGCTATCTGCCAAATGCAAGGTATTCACAAACCCCTATTTTTTTTGGTCTCACCACCACACCACGAAAGCAGAGCCCGGTGCAAATACCAGCAAGGCTTGGAGGAAAATTTTACTTCACGCGTTTCTTTTTTCCCGAGGAAACTTGACCACTAAACTGTATCACTCCCGAAATGCAGGAGTGAAAAATTCAAGAACTGTCTTCTAGTTTAAATTTAGAAGTGGATATCACCACTTGACCGCTCATGTTAACAGATTTTGAGTCAAATCCGCTGATGTGTTCTGTTTGTGTTCATATGCCGTTACACCGGAAACCTGTCATGTTTGGTGTATTGTCTCAGATTGATGCCAGGGTACGCATTTACAGCTTACCGAGCTTGGGTGGTACGAGGAACATAAATATGTGGATCAAAATATGCTTGGAACCGGTGATATGTCTGTATTCAATAAAAGGGCCCCGGAAACAATCATCCTAATTTTTCACCATTTCATGCAGTTCACAGCCACGCCTTTTTCAAAACTTTGAGCCCTCTTGTTTTTAAGAGGGCTTACTTCTGCTGACTGTTTTGGAGGGACTATTTCGAGGTCGATCAGACATCCACGACGACATAAAAACATCACGCAAATGACAGCACCTCGCTGGCCGTGCAGTGCTCAAGGTCAATACGAATATGATTATAAAATTGTTCGTGCCTGGCATGCATCAGCATAATCCGTGACATCAACGGACAGCAGTTTGCCTTCAACCATTCCAATGTGTTGAGTGCAAAATTCGAACACCAATCTCTTTTGATCTACATAATACGGGAATTTTTACCCTGGTAAGGGTTATGATTGAAAGAAGACTGGGATCGGAGTACGTAGGAGTAGCGCCATAACCGGAAATATAGATGCAAGAATGCAGTACAAGATTCCGGACAAATATAAAACACCAAGAGAAAGGCCTAACACACAAGCACATGACGATATTCGGGCTCAGCAAGCGCGAAACAGCAAATATCCGCGCCTATCGACGCATCCAAACGATGCCGTATTCATAAACGTATTTGATAACTACTGATTGCTTTTCGATTTTTTTCCACTTACATATAAACCATTATTTACAAGTAAACGATTTTATCGCATCTGATGCTCACCTCAATATCTTACAATGTGAAACATCCCATTTAAATAATCTGTGTGTGCTCAGTTGTCGTTGAACCGAAAACCTCCCGTGCTTGGTGCATTCTCTCTGCTTGATGCCAGAGTACGCACTGACGGTTTACCCATGTTTATTAACACTGCAAGTGGTGGGTGGGCGGAGGGGCATTCCAATTTCCCTGCAATGACGTCGCGTCCCCTCCATTTTCGACCGTAAGGATGAGCATTTTTTGTTTTTCCACTCAGGAAGCCGTCTTCGCCTTATTCGTCCGCCAGATTCCAGTTTGACTGCCCAATGTGGTGTGTGGAGAACCGATGCACCATCCGGGGTTGTTTTCATGTCGCGAAATCTTTTAGTTTTCAGCTTTCCTTCCTAACGAGGAACGCGTGGTGACATCCCTATCGCGTTTTGGGTACAGCACCTGAAACGGCAGACCCCCGCTCCGATGACACCGTTAGTACCCTCTCCGGTAGCTTGGACCGGTGGCTCTCTTTGTGGAAGTGCTGACATCGCCCTATGCGTGACAGAGCTGCGACCGCTCTAGCTGTGCCTGCAACAAAGCCAGCAGTGTTCCTTGCGGCAGAGCTAACAGCTAACTCCGTGTCAGTGGGGAGTTTCCATGATAGTTACGGGGACTTCTTCCGTGGCAGGGAGAGCGAGATCTTCGGTGACCGCGACAATAGACTTTCCAGCAGCAGCAACAGCGGGTTCCTCCATGGTACTTGGACCGGTGTCTCTGTGGCAGCGCCTCTGCGTGTGCCAAATCGGTTTGAAGGCATTTTAATTATAACCTTGATGCATACGATTGTTATATTGCCTGATAAAAAAGGGGTTTCTGAAATACGACATGTTCACACCAAGCTGCAAGAAATGCTCCTGCTGATAGTTTTGCCGGGAAACGTAGTACAACTTTGGCTAGGTGAGATATGCTGTACAGCATAAACAGTGTGGTAATAATATTTGTAACCTATGTTTTTAAGCTATCAGAGATAGATGTTTTAAAAGGAAATGTTTCTAAGGAAACTAATAATCACACCATCTGCACTAACTACAAGTTGTATCATCCATGACAGCTGAAGATATATGCAACATCTCATTATTCCGGCTAAAGTGATATATATACATATATATATATATATATATATATATATATATATATATATATATATATATATATATATTCCCCTAAACCTGTACAGCGAGAGAGAGAGAGAGGGGGGAGAGAGAGAGAGAGATGCATGCATATATATATATATATATATATATATATATATATATATATATATATATATATATATATTTATGAGAGTGGTTATATAGGGAATATTTGATTTGCGTGGTTGCATACCACAGCAACACGTTTGCAATGTGCTTGCGCTCCTGGTATTTCTGCCGGAGATCGCCACTTGCTGCTCCGGAAGCAGATTGCGATGTATGGGAGACGTTTGTATTTGTTTTCCTAACCTGAGGCATAGTTTTTCTCTTCTGTCAGCGAGGGTTTCCATGCCCAAGCGTTGCAAGATATGCGAGTACTTTTCCAAATGGCCGAAGATGACTTTCAAGGCTCTATTCTGCATTTTTTCAAGGTGTTGCGCCATCTTGGCAGTGAGTTCCGCATGAAAAACCGGTGCACCATTTTCTATCAGTGGCCGGGTGTAAGTAACATACACACGAACAAGCTGTTCCTGTGGTGGTTGATGCTTCTGCATTATGTAGTGCATATATAGAGCTTTCGATGCTTTGGTTACAATCCCATCCCCATGTGCCTGCCATGACATGTCATTTAATATTGCTACACCTAAAGGCTTAGTTATGATGGCAGTTGGCAGGCTTTTCACTTGGATCATGATGTCCGTTAGTGCTAATGGTTTTCTGGCTGTGAAAAATATGCATGACTTGACACTTGTCAGTGTTTAATATCATTTTGTTTGCTGTTCCCCAATCACTTACCTTGTATTTGTGCTCTTGCAACTGGCAGTGCCGATCTTCTTGGTCAATTCGACACGCCTGGTATATGGTAAGGTCATCTACATACTTCAAAGATGTGCAATGTGTACAAATTCCGAGTTTTGGATAGCGAACGATGTGAAACAGGACATATTTTACGTCATGTATCAGCGTGTTTTTAACAGCAAAGCTTTTCATAAATTCATGACTTATAATTATTCCAAGCCTAGAATATTGATTTCTTTAAGTTGAAGCCGGAAAAACCTGTTAAAAGCCATATGTGCTTATCAATACTATTTTTTATCATTGTTAATAAATATATGCAGTTGACATACTTTGTATTTCTAGGTAATATACCAGCTTCCTGCTAACTTGACACTTTTTAACTTGTTTGGCTGTAAAGCACACTACCTGAACGAAGACAACTGTTGGCGATAGCGCCATGTCACGCTAACTATGGCTCAAGCATGACTGCAACTCGTTAATAGCCTGCACCATAGCAATTGAATCACCAGCCATTATGCCCTGCGCCTGTAATTTCTCTTTTGTTCTCATATCATACTGTTACGGAAAACAGGTGATTGGCATGGCAAAATACAAACGAGGACAAACAACTACGCCTTTTTCAAATACCGGCAGCCCCAGGGAAGTAGACCGTCAAGAATCTACCACCTTTTTAAGAATCTTGTCGAAAACGTCTGATAAATTCGGCGGGGGAGGTGAGTCCGTATATGCCGTTTCTTTTCGTGCAACACTGTAGGACCGAAATCAAAGTGCACCAATCGTGCCTGGTCGTAGATGCTCCTCTGGCTGTACTGCCACTCACGTGATTATATTTTGGCAGACAAACTCAATTTCCTGTCTGGTCCCTGTCACCTCCATCTCCTGGTGTAGGTTTTTACATTTTGTGGTGCGCCATTAAAAAGAAACGTTGCAAATGATTTGAGGTGCTGTGAAGACATGAAATTAATTGAAACATAATGAGAGCTTTGAGCGCCTATAACGATTTCAAGGGACCAGTGTGTGCATCCATAGGCAGCAACTACTTTCGCGAAGTCCACAATGAATCATGAAGCAGCTGGTTCGTGTGTTCACGCTTATGGCGTCTGACCGCATAGCGAAATCTGCAGGTATAGAGTGCCTAACTCAGTTGATGCCAATACTTGGTTTGCCCACATGCATACATTCCGGCAGTGTTCTATTGTCCTGCATTCGGACAGGGGAGCATTCCTTATATCAGTTCCATTGCTGTTCTTGCTCCTTAGACTGAGAGCGCGCAGGGTCTAAGCCTTTGTTATATTTTTTCTTTCAATGTGCCATTCTGGCCACACGGGGGTCTCTTGGTCGATCCGTATACATTTAAAAGAGTGCATCATACCATCCTGCGCTGCTGTCAATGCTGTCAATGCTGTCATTTACGACATGAAGCAATTTTATCCAGTGCGGTTTAAGGAAGGTTGCTAGTGAGCTAGATAAATCGGTATGCATGTTTAAGGTAGTGCAAAAGTAGGTCAAATGCAACTTAAATCTTAGGATTGGGGAGGGGGACATTGAAGATTGCTGAACCCCCGCTTTCGCCTTTAAAAGTGGGGCCCTGCTCCCCCATGTTCTTTAACCGATGGGCCTAAGCCTGCTCATATCCAACAGCCTCCAATATATTTTAGCTAGTATGGAGTTGCCCTTTCCCCACGAAATCCCTTTATGGCGAGGGAGATTGCTGTCAATGGCACGAATCTGAATGCTGAATCAATATCAAAGCATGGCTCATCTTGTCGCGGTCTATGTGAATGGTCATTTGGGTGTGTAAGACTCTTGTTTCGGGCATAAAGCGAGATGCTGCTGAATCAAGGCAAAGCTCGAGTGCTGCCAGTGTTTGGTTCTGACTGCCAGGTCCGATTCTGACTGCGTGACTAGGTGGTAGCTGACCATTTCTACATGAACGCTGGTCTTGCTACAGGACACAAGTCCTTCAGGAACTCTAATGTTTAAATAGGCGGATGTTGATAGAGTGGGATGAGCGACGCGCCCTTTGCCCCATTTTGCCAAGATTCGATTTCACCACCTCTAATCTGACATTTCGCGTTGACTTCCATACATAAGCAGACAGATAGGGCTGTGCAAAACTGGTCTGCAATGCTACAAATACAGCATATATATATATATATATATATATATATATATATATATCACTAGCAGCAAATGGATGGAAAAGGGATGGGGATGGCCACGGCGGCCTGTTTTTCGTTAGCATGTCCTTGGGGTCAAACAAAGTCAACGGTGATGTTGAGAAACTTCTGCGGAATTGCAAACATTTGTATGCTTGATCTACACTGATTTAAATATTCCACACTTAAATCCACAAGACAGCATACATACACCACATATGACCCAACCTCAGCGACTTACGCGGCGGATAAGGCCAGCGTTCTCTTTTGTTGTTATCGTATATGTGAGCGTCTCGTTTGTGTGAAATTAATCCTACCGCGAGTTTGATAGGCTGCTGTTGTATTACAGGCGTTTGTATTCTTGCTGAAAATAAACTTGAACTATTCCACCCAATTCCAACCAGCCTGGCACCCGATAAATCTCTTACATAACACACGGGACGGACGAGGCAAGCGCCCTGCGCCGAGAAGAACCGTGATCAGTGATCACGTAGTGATACAGGCCCGACGACCACTGGCGTCATATTACCAGTATTCCGAAGCAAACAACTTCCCTATGGCCAGACACGGCAAGGAAAACCGTTGGTGCGAATATCTGAGACAGCGTCCCGTATTGGTATCTAAGGCAGCTCATCCCACACCGACGATAACATTCTACCGTCTTAAAAGCATCACAACACTCTAGCACTGCAAGCAGAGCTTTCCAGCAAGAGGCTCAACACTCAGCAATTTGTATGAGGGGATGGGACCTTTCTGCGACCTTGAGGGGGGGGGGCGGGTAAACGAGGGTTTTCACCGACCGCCTTAATGCAGCCGACTAAACCTCCCCGCAACATGCGAGTGTGACCATCGGCGAGGGCGTGGCTCTCAGTTAGAGCGGTCCCCAGCTGGTATAAAGCTGGCCGGTACCGGTCCACAATTATCACAGACTCCAGTGAGTTCAGCGATGAAAGTCCTGGTGCGTCCTCACCTTACCTTGCGATGCTTTCTAACGATGTGCATCACGATGAGCTGTTTCATTTCATCAGGAGATCCAGTCCCAATCAGCTTGAGGAAACGTTTACACACTTAGGAATATCAAGGCATCTTTTAAACATGATATACAAAGTTCGCTAGTAATTGTGCGCATGCTTTTAAATGCAGCTGACTGCTGAAACTATCTGGCTGCTGAAAACGGAAATGCAAGTCAATGCTAAAGTTGACAGAGTCAATGCGAGAGTTGCCGCTTCAGAGTGACCGCTGCAGCGGAAGGCGAGACTCACTTGTAGTGCTTTGACGCGCTGCAAGGCGACAGTGTTGATATATTAACTGTGAAATTAACATAAGAGCATTACGTGCGTGTGATTTGGCTTTTTCTCGTGATATTGTTGACAATTTTTTTCTTTTCTTTGTGACAGTATCGTTGTCTTTGCAGTTGCTTTTGCGGTTGCGTTTTCGATTACGGCACTCTTCCTGGGTTATTTTTCTCAGAGTTATGTCCGCCTCATCTAGCAGGTGTTCGAATAGTTGTGCTACCTATTACGTAAAGCAATTCGTGACCGCGACATTCGCCGTTGCATCCCTTCTTTCTTTTATCGTGGATCCCTCGTTGGGCGTTATGCGTTACGGTGGTGAGCTACAGAGAATGATAGTGAATTAAGCATTAGTTAGGAAGCGACTTCTCTGAGGTTAGATGCGGCAAGGCAGCCCTTTGAGAGTTTGCGAGTTCTAGGTCCGGGGCAGGCTGCACGCGCCAGTTATGGATAGGTCGGATGCACCCTTATGCGGCACCCGTCCGAGCGTCTAGCAAATACCGCACAGTGAGGTCCCGGGCCAAGCCTCGGCGGATAGACCCCCAGGCGCGTGTAGTCTTACCCCACCGTTTTCCACTGTCCTTTATTCTGTGTGCATCACCACAGGCACGAATGGTTAAATGACCATATCTTCAACATAAGACAACACAGCTAATGCGTTGAGGTTTTAACGTGATTTTACTAAGATGGCGCACATGTCTAAGTAAAATACTTATCGGTGTTCCGATTTTGCATGCTGTTGAATGCAAATGGCTGTTGAATATAACAATTTTGCTATGGGGTGATTTTGATCACACTATCGCTTTATTGTGTCGTGGAACGTTTTTGTGACGTTAGAGTCACTGCGAGTTGTGCCACGTCGGAGTTGCCGCTGTTGCGAACGGCGAGACTCACTCGTAGTGGTTTGACATGCCGCACGGTGACTGTTGATCTATGAGTGTGACCTGAACCTACGATCGTTAAGATCGTTGCGTGAGAGTGGGCTGTTCCTCGTGGCATTCTTGTATCTTTCGTGATAGGATTTTTGTTTTTGCAGTTGCATTTTTGATTACGGCGTCATTCCTGGGTTATTTCTGTCTTTTGTCTGCGTCATCTACCAATTGTCCGCATGGCTGTGCTACCTATTACGTAAAACGGTCCGTGATCGCGACATTTGCCATTACATCCTTTCTTCCCTTTATCCTGCATTCGTCGGGATGACAATGCCAAAATACGTTTTTACGTGACGTAACTATGATGGCATACATATCTGGATGAAATTCCCCTAGGCGTTCTTATGGATACTAGGCTGCACAAGCTCACGTGCCTCAGGCTCAGAAACAAGAGCATTTAAAGTGGTAAACCAGACAGGGTCAGAGTTGTTTAGCGCAGAGAATCATCATGAATTAAGCATTCGGTAGCAAGTGACTTCCCTATGGTTAGATGCGGCAAGGCGACCCCATGGGACTTTGCAATTACCAAACCCAGGGCAGGCTGCACATTCAGCCATGAACACGCCACATACCCCGTTATGCGGTCCCCGTTCAAATGGCAAGCACATACCGCGCAGAGGGACCCCGAGCGAGCTGATCCTCGGGGGATAGACCCACAGGCTCGTGGAGTCCTGCTCCACCGTTATCTATTGTATTTTGTTCTGCATGCGTCACCATAAACACGAATGGTTAAATGGCCATATTTTCACCAGAAGCACGACGCAGCCAACGTGAAGGGATTTTCACCTGATTATTATGATGACATACATGCCTGGGTAAAATGTCTATAGGTGTTCCGGTGTTTACTAGGCTCCACAAGTTCACGTCCATCAAGCTCAGAAACAAGAGGATTTAAAGTCTTAAACCGGACGTGGCTGTGCCTGTAAACTTCAGAAAATGACCATGAAGATGTGCATCTCAGTTCAGAACCCAATACAAATGTGATACAGTCCCTTTAACGAAAGTGATTTGAAACATCAAAAATGTTTCTCTTCTCCAGTCACTGCTTCGTTCCAACAACGCAGCCATTATATGTCCGCACGGTGATATCAGCTCAAAGATGTTAAAAAAATATGTCAACATAGCTGGAATGCCCTTTTGTCCTGGAGATGTTTAAACCATTGCGATCTCATCGTTCCACTTGGCACCAATGACTCGGGAAATATATGACGAACTTTGCCTACAAATTTTTTTCAGCAGCAACGTTCTTTGGACTTGCTTCTCTTCTTCCAGCTCTTTTCAGCAACAAATATTGAGTCGATTTTGCCCTTTTCAGATGGTAGTGTGCGCTGTCCTGGCCGTTGTCGCTGCCCATTACGCCCTCCCTACAACAGCCTGGCCTACTTGGTACAACCGGACGTCGCTACATACTGGACCAACTTGGCCGCCCCCGATACCAGATACGCTGCTGCCCTCTATAACGGCTTCGCTGCCAACTCGGCCGGCCGGTGTCCGCCCCCAAGACGGCGGTCTCACCACCAAGTTCGACGGCAAAATCCCCGTCTTTCCTATCGTCGGCTCCTTTAGTTACGTGGACCTCAATGGTGTGAAACAGACGGTCGACTACGTTGTGGACGAGTCCGGCTACCGCGTGTCTGTCACCAACCTGCCGGCGGCTGCCGTCACCGACGTGAAGACGCTCGCTAAGACTAAGAGCGGCTGCCGCAAGAAACGCAGCGCTCTGCTGATCAGCGATACCCCTAACGTGGCCGCCGCCAAGGCTGAGCACGCCCGCCTGCACAACGAAGCTGCTCTCCGTGTCTATCCTCAGACGTACGCGGCCTCCGGCGCTCCCGTCACGTTCCAGGGCACGTACGTCCCGGAGGGCGTTTCTTACTCGTACAGCTCTATTCACCCGAACCTTACCTTCGCCTGTTTTAGTAAGTGCTGTGAGCCTGCTCACCTGCGATCAAATGATACCTTTTCATTTCTGACTCGCTCCCAAGCGTTCTGTTTGAATTCGTATGTCGTCACACCGGAAAGCTGTCCTAGTTCGCGCATTCTCTCAGCTTGATGCCAGGGTACGTACATAGTTTGCCAAACTTGGCTGGTTTGTGAAACTTAAAGATGTGGACCGTGTTTGATGCAATACAAAATATGCTTTGAACCAGTGGTATGGATGTATTTAATGGCAGGGTGGGGAACATATAAATCCTAATTATTCACCATTCCATGCAGTTCACAGCCACGCGTTTTTGGAAACTTTAAGTCCTCTTGTTTTTAAGCCTGACGTCCGCGAACTTCTGCAGACTGTTTTTGGCAGGCTAGTTCGAAGTCAATCAGACATCCACGACGCCATAGAAATATCACGCAAATGACACCACCTTGTTGGCCGGGCAGGGTTCAGTGTCAATACGAATATGATTATAAAATTATTCGTGTCTGGCATACATCAGCACGATTCGTGGCATCAACGGACAGCAGGTGGCCTGCAACTACTTTAATAGGTTGAGTGCAAGTTTCCAACACGAATCATTTTTGTGCTACGTGATACGGGAATTTCTGCAGTGATAGGAGTTATGATTGAAAGAAAACTGGGATGGAAGAACGTAGGAATAGCGCCATATCTGGATATGTAAATGCAATAAAGCAATACAAAATTCAGGACGAATATAAAACACCACGAGAAAAGGGCTCAAACACAAGCGCATGACGATATTCTGGCTCAACAAGCACGCGACAGCAAACATCCGCACCTCTCGACGTACTCACACGATGCCGTATTCATGAACATATTTGATAATTGCTGATTGTCGAGAGCAGTCCTTTTCACTTAAATCTAAACCATTAGTTACAAGTGAGCTGATTTTATCGTATCTGATGCTCACCTCAATGTCTTCAAATGTGGAACATTCCCATTTAAGTGCTCTCTTTGTGTTCAGTTGTTGTTGGACCGAAAACCTGCCGTGTTTAGTGCATTCTCTCAGTTTAATGCCAGGGTGCGTATTGATGGTTTACCCATGTTTGTTGACGCCGCAAGTGGTGGGTGGGCGGAGCGGCATTCCAATTTCCCTGCAATGACGTTGCGTCCCCTCCATTTTCGACCGTTAAGATGCACATTTTTCGTTTTTCTACTCACGGAGCCGTCTTCGCGGCACGCTGTCCGCCAGATTCCAGTTTGACTGCCCAATCTCGTGTGTGGATAACCGATGTGCAACCCAGGGTTGTGTTAATATCGCGAAATCTTTCAGCTTTCAGCTTTCCTTCCTCACGACGAATGCTTCCCTCTGTGGTGGCTCCCTCTGTGGAAGTGCCGACTTCGCCGTATGCGTTACACAGCTGGTGGCCGCTCCGGCTGTGCCGGCGACGAAGCCAGCAGTTTTCCTCGCGGCAGAGCTAGCGGCTTCCTCCGTGGCTGTGGGGGAGGTTCGTCCTGGTAGTTACGGCGGCTTCTTCCGTGGCAGGGAGAGCGGGATCTTTCGTGGCCGCGACATTAGACTCTCCAGCAGCAGCGACAGCGCGTTCCCCCACGGTGCTGGGACTGATTTCCCCGCGGCATCGCTTCCGTGTGTGCCAACTTGGCTTCGAGACATTTTAATTATAAATTTGATGCATACGGTTATTATATGTACCTCATAAACAGGGGTTTCTGAAATGCGGTATATTCCCACCAAGCTGCAAGAAATGCTCTTGCTGAAATTTTTGCAAGAAAAGGTTGTACAACTTTGGCTAGCTGAGATACGCTGTACAGCATGAGCAGCATGGTAACAACATTTGTTTCACATATGTTTAAGCTATGAGAGGTAGCCGTTTTATAAGGCATGGTTTTAAAGGAAGTAACGATCACACCATCTCCACTAACTAGCAGTTTTTGATCATCCATGACAACTTAACAGATATGCAGCATCTGTCATTCTTCCCGCTAAAGTAAATCTCTTTATTACCCTAAACCTATAGACATCCAATCTGTTCAGATTCAGAGTTTTGGATAGAGAGCGACATGAAACAGGATACGTTTCACATCATGTATCAGTGCTTGTTTTAAACAGCGAAGCATTTTATGAATTCACGACTGACAAATATTCCAAGCCAAGAATCCTGGTTTCTTCAAGTTGAAGCCTGAAACATGCTGTTCGAAACCATATGCGCTTATAAATACCATGTTTTTCTCATTGTTAGTGAATATATATAGTTGGGATACTTTGTATTTCTGGGCAATATACCAGAAATCTGCTAAGTTGTCAACATATTTTGACTTAGTGTAGCTGTAAAGCACACAGCTTGAAAAAGACATAACTTTTTGCAGTCGTGACATGTCATGCTAACTTTGCCCCAGGCATGATTGCAGCTCGTCAACAGCCTGCACCATAACAACTGAGTCACCAGCCGTCATGCCCTGCGCCTTTGATTTCTCTTTTGTTCTGATATCATACCGATATGGAAAATAGGTAGTTGGCATGGTAAAATGCAAGCGGAGATAAACAACTACGCCTTTCAAATAAGAGCAGCCCCAGGGAGGTAGACAGGCAAGAATCTACCACCCTTTTACGAATATGGTATACAAACGTCTGAGAAGTTCGGCGAGGGAGGAGGGTCCGTATATACCGTTTCTTTTTGTGCAACACCATAGGGCTGAAATCTAAGTGCACCAATCGTGGCTGGTCTTAGATGCTCCTCAGGCTGTACTGCCACTCCCGTGTTTATATTTTGTCAGACAAACTCTATTTCCTGTCTGGCCCCTTTAACGTTCATCTGCTGGTATGGGTTTTTACATTTTTTGTGTGTCATTAAAAAAAAACATTACAGATGATCTGCGGTGATATGAACAACTGAAATGAGTTGAAATATAATGATAAATTTGAGCTTCAACGATTTCAGTGGGCCGATGTGTGCATCTTTCATGTTAATATATTTGACCATCTCTAACGATTTCAGGGTACCAATGTGTGCATCCATCTGCAACAACTACTTTTGCAAAGTCTGCGACGAATCACGAAGGAACTCTTAAGTGTTTCACGCTTATAGCTTCCGCAGACATGCCGACATCTGTAGTCATTGAGTACCTCACTCCGTTGGTGCTGATATTTCGTTTGTCCACCTGCATATATCCAAGCAGTGTTCTATTGCACTACATTGGGATAGGGGAGCATTCATTAAATCAGCGGCCATTGCTGTTCTGGCTCTTTAAATTGCGAGGGCTCAGGGTCTGAAATTGTTTATTTTACTTGTTTTACTAGTCGATTGTGCAAAAACATAACCTTGCCAAGTGAGCACGAGTTGACCATTTTCCTTTTTATCTCATCTTGATCCACTATATTTATCACTTCTCCGACCTTTTGCGCCTTCAAGGCAAGGAAGTGCGTAGAACAATAAGGGGGCACGTTATCATGACCGGTCCAGGGCTAAAGGGCCATTTCGTTCCAGTGCACAGTGCGTTCCGGCTGCTGTTCTGACGACACGGAGGTCCCATGGTCGATCCGGAGACACTTAAAAAGGATGCATCATGCAATAAACATGTGCTCTCACAGTTGCACTTCATAAGCACGTGCTAAGGGGACTGTGAGCGGTCGTGCAGAGGAATCAAGGCGATATAAAGTGACGGAATGAAGCCTTTGCTACCGAAGGGATCTTGGGTTTGCCCCTCAATACCTGCATCCGGCGTCTATGGCAGGATGATATGCCGCCTTTTATGACATTACGCAGTCTTGTCCAGTAGGGTTGAGCAAGATCGCTGGTGAACTAGGCGAATCGGATGCATGTTTAATGTAGAACAAAGCTACGTTCAACACCAATAAGATCTGAAAATTGGGAGTGGGGGGGGGGGGGGGGGTAAACTTTGTATGGAATGTATGCAGGTGAGCAAACCAAATTTAGTCATCAACTGAGTGAGGCACTCAATGACTGCAGATGTCTCTATGTCTGAGGATGCTGTAAACGTGAAAACACCAACAAGGTCCTTCCTGTTTTATTGTCGACTTTATGAAGGTAGTTGTTGTGGATGGATGCACATAAAGGCCATGAAATTATTTGAGGCGCTGAAAGCTATGATATCATATAAACGCATTTCATTTGCCCTCCCTGCCACCTTGAATTAGCGCTTCATATCGACTTGCAGACATGAGTAGATAGACTGACCTGGGCGAAGCTGGTGTGTAATGCTACAGAGACAACATCCATATCACTAGTAGTAAGTGGATGAAATAGGGATGGGGATGGATCGGCGGTCTGTTTTTCGTTGGCGTGTTCTCGGTACCAAACGAATGGTTAATGGTTAACGGTACCACATGGTCGACGGCGACCTTGACAAGCTTCTGTTGTGTTGCAAAGATGCGTATGCTTGCTCCAAACTAATATAAAATATTCCACGTCAATTAAACCCACGAGACAACATACATACGCCACACATGACACAGCCCCAACGACTTACGCGACGGACGAGGCCAGCATCCTATTTTATTCTTGTTTTTTATTTGTGAGTACAGTAAGTTTCATAGGCTGCTGCCGTATTACAGACAGTTGTATTCCTGTTCAAAACTAACTTGAACTATTCCACGCAGATTCAACCAGCCAGACAGTGTACGGGTTTTTTTCTACGGTGGACGCCGTGCCCGACTGCCTGGCCGCCGCTGGATATGCGCCGCCGGCTGCCGCTGTCGCGTCTCCCCACAAGAGCGAATTTATAATGAGGAGCCCATTGGTCAGCATGCGAGCCAGGTGATGTTGCCGCACGACTCGGCACGTTGTGGATCCGGTACACCCGACACCAACACACACTGATGTGAGCCACAGAGCTAGGATGAAGCGGGTGACCGGGGCATTGGCGGGATGGTGGGTCCGATCAGGCACCATGAACGTTTGTCTCCCCGCCCATGGCTGTGCGCCCTTAATCACGGTACATCACCTTCACCCTTTAGCTCGCGATAATATTTAAACGGGGCAAAAACGGAAAAAACATGCATACTAATACGCCCACTGGCAAGGGTCCCACGCACTGGCGAATTACATTGGCAAGAGCCCGCTGGGTAATGGCCCTGGGACCACCCCCCCCCCCCGCATTAACTAATCCACGCAGACTCCATGCACTTGGCGCCCCACCGCACTCACTCCAAGCATCCGCATACGCTGGCGCCCACATCATCCCATTCATCCTTGGCTCACACGGGGGTGGGACCCCCCGGGGGACCCCGCCCCCCCCCCTCTTATTTCCTGCGCCTTGGCATTATAATTGGCTCGTTTGTGTGTGCCCTCGTTAAGTCAAGTTCAATTCATTTGTCACATTTCGATCTTACCATAAAGCCACGTTTAAACCCTGTTAGAAGTGTATCGCATTAATTTGCTAGCTTGGCACCGACGCAGCTGCTGGGCCGACACCGGTTGTCCGAAGCTAGACGGCGGCTCGTTCCCTCGCCTGACCTCCAGGGTGAAGGCTCCCTTTTTGGACGACGTTCCCCGCCTTCCGTCCACGATGGGCGGTCCACCATTCGCACGACCACACCCACCGCTCGCAGCTTCCCGCTGCCGCGCATGCGCCTTAGGCAGCGCCCGTCCAGCACGGAGGCGTCGCTTCCGGCATGCAGGGCACCGCCCCACGGAGCGTCCCTCAGAGGCCTGGGGATAGACAGCGCGCTCTATGGGACGGTGGAGCCTCTCGGCAGACGACGAGCGCCCGGCGCGACCTGCGTCCATGCCGTACGGTTTCCTAGGCCGGCGCGCTCTGGAGACTCGGCCTGACCGGCCTGTCCGGCGACCTGATTCCTCGTCGCCCTCCCTATGAGCGCCGATAGCAGGATCTCTATCCGTCCCGAACATCCAGTCACCAATCGCTCATAAGGCCTGGCGTACACCACGTCGGAGAAGATTAGGCTGACTCTTGTCCTCTCCCAAGGCGGGGACACCACGGATAGACTCCGCCACCGCCATGCACAATCAAGCATCCCGGGCGGCCTCCACGGGTCCTGGGTCACATCATGACCAATGCCTCTTTATGCCGTCGCGCCTGGGGTCAAGCGGGAAATAATAGAACGAGTCAGCCGTCTCCGAAAAAAGAGCGAAACCTTGCCTTGAGCCGCTCTACCCACAAACATCTATATGCATAAAAGCAGGACTACGGTCGTCTGGCTCCTCGTCCTTGTCGTAGCCACGCCGAGCTGCACACCTGCCGGCGGGTCGCGAGCACTGGACCGCTCCGTCGCCATCGCGCGCCGCCGGGTGCTGCCCTCTGTCGCGATTGCCCATGTCGGCTGACAGATGGCGTCCATGTCTCCTTCCGTTCGCTGCCTCCGACGACGTCTCGCTAGTAACCTTCCCTGGTCTCGCAGAACCGCGGGCGATCCCTCGAGATGTAGCGGGCCCGGCACACCTCGCCGCTGTGCCTCGGTTCCCCGGCAGGCGGTCTCCCTTCGACCTCTAGCCAACATCTCGGGATCCCGTCCGGTTCGGAAAATTCGCTGCCGTTCTTCCCTACGCCGAGCCTCCGGCGTCCTTATCGGATCCTCCGCGAACGAGGTGGATCTTCGCCAACCAAACATGGACCCCGTGCATCGCTCGGTCAGAGAACGATCCAGACCTAGCGAAACGAAGAGGGTAGAAAACGGGGAATATACGCGCTCGCTGGGGGAGCCTGTGCGGCACATGCGTTGGGTGGAGCTAGACCGCGCTGACCTATTAAACAGCGAGGCGAGCGGAAAAAGAAAAGAATATGAATAAAATGGGGGACAACGACAAAAAAGCGAAACAGAATACAAAAAAAGCAGCAGTCGACCTTACCCACGCGTGGATACCTCCCTGAACCAGCTGATTTATCGGGGCGGACGAGTGATCAAGCGAACGAGAGGGGGAGGGGGGGGGGGGGAGGAGCAGCACGCACGCAACGAAGTGTGAGCAGGCGCACCGGGCCGAGCTTGGTAAGAGCTCGGCGTCCCGCGACGAGTCGGGGGGAAAGATGGAACGCGAGCGACCAACTGAACGCGAAGCGAGCCTAGGCATGCGCGGGCGTGCGGCGAGACCATTCCGCCCGTCGACCCGGCAAGGCGATCAAAACAGATGGCAAAAGGGCAGCGCGATTGTGAGCGGATCGCGCATGCGCGCTGGTCGTTCTCTGGCGGGAATTCGGCGTCTTGAAAAAAAAACAACAAAAGACGCACACACACCTGCGACAACGGGAGTGGAAGACCAAACACCCAATTGGCGGGAAAACGAACCTTGGTCTGTGCGGAAATCCCACCAGACTATGCAGTCCATCGGCCTAGGCAAAGCGATCAATAACGAATGGGGAAAAGGCAGCGTGGTCGTGAGAGAACCCGAGCATGTGCGCTGGATCGAACCCGTGAGGGTCCGGCCACCTCGAGCTACTGGAAAGAAGGAAAAAAAACAACCGAGGGAACAAGATAAGGCCAACCGTTCACCTAACCCACATTCTACCGCCATTGCCGCCGGAGACCCCCGGGGACATGTCGGCGCGGCCCGCACGCCGCGCCTGGCCGCGACGACGACCTGGCGTGGACCCAGACAAGCCGCCGCGCCTCTGCATAACCTCCTCCACCGGCGAAATCCGGACAGCTACGGGGCGGGTCAACGAGCGGGCCGCCGCGCCCAAGCACGCATCCAGACGAAGCACCGCCCAACGCCGGGCCGAGTGTCCTCTCGCCGCCCGAGCCATCCTCATCCAACCTCGCTCCCTCGCTAAACCATTGCAACGCAAACCGTCATCTGTATTTACACACACAAGAAAACGAGGAAAAAATCATTCACACACAGCGGCACACCAGTCCGTCGCTTCGCGCGGGCTGAGTGCCGAGCCGTGTGGCACCTTACACACTCCCGCACCCGAGCCCCTCCCCTTTCCCCAGCTCCATGGGAGGGATCCGATAACAGCGGCTTACGCCGCCCTGTAGGAAGGGGTGAAAGAGCACGCTCGGAGCGTCAACCGTCCAAATCCCGGCGGGATGGGGGACAACAGCCTGGGCACTCACATTGTATGTGCTGTCGCCTGTGACCGTCGTCCGCCGTGCCGAATGTCACAGCCGGGCGCTGTGAGCTGGGGTCTCGGAGGGTCGGCCTCGAGATGCAGCTTTAGGCGTCGGGCGCACTCACTAGCACTGTACTCTGTCCCGTATTCGGAGACCACATCTCGGCTGGACCACCGCGCACACACAACGGCGAACTGCCGCACATAACGCCGACAGGGAGACTCTACGCGCCCCGAGCAGCACCTCTTATACTCCTTTCAAGCCCACCCGCAACACGATCGGCGCGCGACTCGCCTGCGCCACCGCGTCCCACCCCACCGCGTCCACGGACTAACGCACTGCCCCTGAGCCGTGATCTTTTCCCTACGTTAACACTGTCCTGGGGCATGATCTATTGCTTCACATCGTTCACCGCTACAGTCTCTCCGGAGCCCCTCGCATGATGTTTTATCGATTATCGACACCTCTCAACTGGGTCGGCCCGCCCTCGTCTTCTCGCGTGATCCAGTGGGTTTGCCGCCTCGCCCCTCCGTCCAATGTATCGTTGGGCCGGCATGCACCGCTCCCAGAATCCGCCCCCGATGTGTCCCTAGGGCAGATCTCGGGCGTGGCGTCGCTGGCGACCACGCAAGGCCCGCCCGCTCTCGCCTCGGGCGGGCCCTGCTCGCCCCACCCCGGCCCAGTTCCAACACGGCGTGGCTATTCTGATGGCATCTGGGGCGACGGCAGCGCCGGCGCGGCGGGGGTTGCTCGGGCGAAACAGCAAACATCCTCACAACGTGCTATTTGCACGTTGCTGCGCGCATGTTGCTTCGCCGATCGCCTGCTCTCGCCTCCATTTCTCTTGGCGTGATGAATTATTTTGGCAGATGGGGCCGCCGTCACGGCTGTTTTGGGGAAAGCACCTGGCATTGTTTTGACGACGTGAGGTGACCGGTTGGATCGTCAAGCCGAGCTGCATTCATCTCTCTGCCTGACGGACGTGTTTGTTCGTGGGGGGAGGCCTCCACCATGGCCGGCTGGTTCACTTTCACACGCTCTGCGCGCGAAGCCCCTCCGGTCCCGGACGGGTGGCGCGCAAAACGATTAAGCATGGAAAAGTACGCCTACAGCAGCCCACAGGTGTCTTATATAACACCCGGGACGGACGGGGCCAGCGTCCGGCGCCCAGAACGGTTGTGCCCGAGGATCCCGTGGCGATACAGGTCAGACAACCACTGACGTCATATTAGCAGCATTCAGTAGCAAATGGCTTCCCTATGGCTAGACACGGCAAGGAAAACTTGGGGTGCGACCATCTGCGACAGCGTCCGGCGGCTCGTACTACGCCGGCGTTCTAGCATTTTACCCTCTTAAAAGCATGTGCATCACTGCAACACTGCAAATAGAGCTTTCCAGCAAGAAGTCATCACCCAGCTATTTGCACGAGGGGATGGGGCGCTTCTCGGATCTTGGGGGACGGGTAAACGAGGGCTATCACCGACCGCCGTAAAGAAGCCTACTAAACCTCCCTGCAACATGCGAGTGTTACCGCTGGCCCCAGGCCTGACTCCCAGTTAGGACGGCCTCCAGCCAGTATAAAGCTGGCCGGTACCGGTCCACAAGCTTCACAGACCCCAGCGAGTTCAGCCATTAAAATCCTGGTGAGACCTCCGCTTGCGATGCTTGCTAACAATATGCATCACGATGAGCTGTTTCATTTCATCAGGAGATCCGGTCTCAGTTAGCAGCTTAAAGGAACTATTCCACACTTAAAGATGTTGAGGCAAGCTTCAGATGTGATACACAAAGCTCGCTTGCAGCTGTTCGCATGCTTTTAAATGCGAATGACTGCTAAAAATAGCCATTTCGCTGAAAGAAAATATGGTTCGGGTCACACCATCGTTTCCTAACATTGTTCAACGTTTTTATGACGTCAGTCAATGCGAAAGTTGCAAGTCAGAGTGATCGCTGTAGCGGACGGCGAGACTCATTTGTAGTGCTTCGACACGCCGCACGGTGGCATTGTCGATATATGGGTGTGAACTGAACTTACGAGCGTTATAAGCGTGTGATTTGGCCTCCTCTCGTGGCATTGCTGCATTTTTCGCGATAGTATTTTTGCCTTTGCAGTCTGGACCTTCAATACGGCGATATACTTAAGTTATTTTCTCCAGAATTATGGCCGCCTCCCCTAGCGGGTGTTCGAATAGCTGTGTTACCTATGGCGTAAAGCGGTCCGTGATCGCGACATTCGCCATTGCATCTCTTCCTCCTTTTATCCTGCACCCCTCGGGACGCCAGTGGAAGTAGGTTTCACGTGGTGTTACCATGATGGCATACGTTTCTGGATCAAATTTCTCTAGGCGTTCCTATGAGTACTAGGCTGCACAACTTCACGTGCATCAAGCTCAGAAACAAGAGCATTTGAAGAGTTAAACCGAACATGGTCAAGGTTGTAAGCTACAGGAAATGATCAAGAATTAAGCATTCGGTAGCAGGTGACTTCCCTATGGTCAGATGTGGCAAGGCGACCCCATGGGACTTTGCAAGCCCCAAGTTCAGGGCAGGCTGCACGCACCAGCCATGAATAGGCTAAATACGGTCCCCGTTCGAGCGCCAAGCACATACCGCGCAGAGAGGTCATGTGCGGGCTAAGCCTCGGTGGATATAGCCCCAGGCGTGGATAGTCTTGCCCCACCGCGATGCATTTTCCCCTATAGCCTGAAGCGGTCACGACTGGACGAAAGGGGTCTCATCCAACCCGCCTAAACCCAGATCGATGCATGCAATTCACGGCGCAATCTTACTATTGTCTTCCATCACTCGGACTTAAATGACCATATGTTGACCATGAGCACAACACAGCCAAGCATTCAGATTTTCACATGAATTTACTCTGATGGCATGCATATCTGGGTATAATTCCTATCGGTGTTCCGATCTTTACCAGGCTCCACAATTCCACGTGCATAAAGCTCAGACACAAGGGGATTTTAAGTCTTAGACCAGACATGGCTGTGGCTGTGAACTTAAGCGAATTGTAACGCTTCGTTAACTTGGTAGCTGCCGTCCTGCGTTTCCCTTCCGAGAAAAGGAACTCCGATATTCTTCTGCCGCGGGCCTTCTATTAACAACGTGCCTCCTCGAACGCCAACCAGCGCGACCTCTCCCGCGAAAACTCGCCGGACACCCACATCACCGTTGACAGCTCTGCAGACCTCCGCGGTATGTCAGCGCTCGCCTACTGGGCAACACTTGCCCATTTCGTCTGCCGACCCTGAAACCAGCTGTTCACAAAACCTGAGGCATAAGTGGTGCACAACAAACTACATCGTCTACCGCACATTACAAACAGCTGACTTCGTTCTTCGTCGAGAATGCACCTCACCTAACCGATAAGCTCGGTTCTAACATCCCCCTCACCTTAAACTAGACGTAGGGTACGAAAAATAACTTCACTTGGTACAGTACTGTAACTCTGACTTCGCAGTTCACAGGGCCACTGCACATCACAAAAAGCACAATCACCAAACTTCCACAAATCAGCACAATCCCCACGTCAGGCGAAATAACCCCGTACCCCACAACTCTTGTTACGTATTGGTCCCTGACTAGTCGAGGTACCGCCTCGGTCGTCGCACCTAACGACCGCATCTCGACCGCGTGGACCCGGTCACCACCGGCATCGCCTCTTCGGCCGACTCCGTACCAGATGGCGCCACCAACGCTTCATCGTCAGCTCCAGAGGGCACCACCTGACAGGGCGACTTCTGTGCTAGCGACCTCGGTGTCGCCGCTTGCTGGTCTCGTTCCACTCTGCCCAGGTCGTCCATCGGCTTCCTGCGACCATCCGCCTTCTCAAGCGCGTCACTAGGCGCTGATGTCGTCTCGTCGACCGTCACGTCTCCGCCCGTCACCGGGACCGGCTCCAGCTGCTCCGTCTGGCTGAGCTCTGCGTCGTCCGTTTCTCGTTCCAGCTGCTCCGTCTGGCTGAGCTCTGCGTCGTCCGCTTCTCCTTCCAGCTGCCCCCTCTCCGGCACTGGATCCTGGATACAAACGAGTCCATCCGGTTTAATAGCCTCGGTCCCAGCTTCTCTTCGGCCGCCGTCGAAGGTCGTCGTTGTCGTCACCTCCGTCTCCCCGGTGAGGTCCTCCGCTCCGTTCCCTTCAGTATAGCTCAATCCAGTGTCGATGCAGTCAGTTCCAGTTTCGATCTCCAGCACGGCCATTTCTCTCTCAGATCTGGGCTTCTCTGCTTTTTTCAGATGTCCGCCGTGTACGAGCCGCTGTCTCCGCCCCTTCTTCAGCAAGTAATCCAGCGGTCGGGCCTCCAGCACGAGATAGGGCCCCTCGAACTTTGGTTCGAGTTTTGCGGTCACACCTTTTTCTGCTGTGAAGTTACGACACCACTCTGTGTCGCCTGGCTGAAGCGTTGCCGGTCTTGTCTCGGTGCGAAGACTTTGCTTTCGCTGAATCAGGTCCAATGCCTTCTGATGCGCTTTTTTCAGATGATTTCTCAGCTTCACCAAGAACTGGCGATGAGACTGATTCTTGATGCTGTCCACGTCGAATTCACCTTCCAGAACAGTTCGCATTAGTTTCCCGTAGACCAGTTCTTCCGGTGAGAATCCTGTCGCACTGTGGCAGGCAGAGTTGTAAGCAGATGTCACCACCGGCAGCCACAGGTCCCAGTCGCGTTGGTCATCAGCCACGTAGAGAGTCAAAAGTTCCAGTCACGACCCGTTGATTCGCTCCACTTGCCCGTTGCAGCATGGATGGTAGATTGTCGTTCTCACCTTCTTCCCGCCCAGCAGTTGGCAGACTCCTTTGATCAGGGCATTCTCAAAGTTCCGTCCCTGATCGGTCAACAGTCTTCATGACGCCAAACCGGCAGATGACTTGTACGACACATCGCGCCACTTCTTCTGCAGTCTGTCTCTTCAATGCAAATGTTTCTACCCATTTGCTGAATGGTTAGTCATGACCAAAACGTA
>NW_023596576.1:35882263-35928205 GCF_011947565.3 Pollicipes pollicipes
TGGATGCCACGGCGGCCTGTTTTTCGTTAGCATGTCCTTGGGGTCAAACAAAGTCAACGGTGATGTTGAGAAGCTTCTGCGGAATTGCAAACATTTGTATGCTTGATCTACACTGATTTAAATATTCCACACTTAAATCCACAAGACACATACATACACCACATATGACCCAACCTCAGCGACTTACGCGGCGGATAAGGCCAGCGTTCTCTTTTGTGTTGTTCGTATAGTGAGCGTCTCGTTTGTGTGAAATTAATCCTACCGCGAGTTTGATAGGCTGCTGTTGTATTACAGGCGTTTGTATTCTTGCTGAAAATACACTTGAACTATTCCACCCAATTCCAACCAGCTGGGCACCCGATAAATCTCTTATATAACACACGGAACGGACGAGGCAAGCGCCCTGCGCCGAAAAGGACCGTGATCAGTGGTCTCATGGTGGTACAGGCCAGACGACCACTGGCGTCATATTACCAGCATTCCGAAGCAAACAACTTCCCTATGGCCAGACACGGCAAGGAAAACCGTTGGTGCGAATATCTGAGACAGCGTCCCGTATTGGTATCTGAGGCAGCTCATCCCACACCGACGATAACATTCTACCGTCTTAAAAGCATCACAACACTCTAGCACTGCAAGCAGAGCTTTCCAGCAAGAGGCTCAACACTCAGCAATTTGTATGAGGGGATGGGACCTTTCTGCGACCTTGAGGGGGGGGGGGGCGGGTAAACGAGGGTTTTCACCGACCGCCTTAATGCAGCCGACTAAACCTCCCCGCAACATGCGAGTGTGACCAGCGGCGAGGGCGTTGGCTCTCATAGATCGTGGTCCCCAGCTGGTATAAAGCTGGCCGGTACCGGTCCACAATTTATCAGCAGACGCCAGTGAGGGTTCAGCGATGAAAGTCTGTGTGCGTTCCTTCACCGTACCCTTGCGATGCTTTCTAAGCGATGTGCATCACCGATGGAGCTGTTTCATTTCATCAGGAGATCCAGTCCCCAATCAGCTTGAGGAAACGTTTACACACTAGGGACTATCAGTGGCATCTTTGAAACATGATATACAAGAGGTTTCGCTAGTAATTGTTCGCATGCTTTTAAATGCAGCTGACTGCTGAAACTATCTGGCTGCTGAAAACGGAAATGCAAGTCAATGCTAAAGTTGACAGAGTCAATGCCGAGAGTTGCCGCTTCAGAGTGACCGCTCGCAGCGAAGGCGAGACTCACTGGTAGTGCTTTGACGCGCTGCAAGGCGACAGTGTTGATATATTAATGTGAAATAACATAAGAGCATTACATGCGTGTGATTTGGCTTTTTCTCGTGATATTGTTGACAATTTTTTTCTTTTCTTTGTGACAGTATCGTTGTCTTTGCAGTTGCTTTTGCGGTTGCGTTTTCGATTACGGCGCTCTTTCCTGGGTTATTTTTCTCAGAGTTATGTCCGCCCTCATCTAGCAGGTGTTCGAATAGTTGTGTTACCTATTACGTAAAGCAATTCGTGACCGCGACATTCGCCGTTGCATCCCTTCTTTCTTTTATCGTGGATCCCTCGTTAGGCGTTATGCGTTACGGTGGTGAGCTACAGAGAATGATAGTGAATTAAGCATTAGGTTAGGAAGCGACTTCTCTGAGGTTAGATGCGGCAAGGCAGCCCTTTGAGAGTTTGCGAGTTCTAGGTCCGGGGCATGCTGCACGCGCCAGTTATGGATAGGTCGGATGCACCCTTATGCGGCACCCGTCCGAGCGTCTAGCAAATACCGCACAGTGAGGTCCCGGGCCAAGCCTCGGCGGATAGACCCCCAGGCGCGTGTAGTCTTGCCCCACCGTTTTCCACTGTCCTTTATTCTGTGTGCATCACCACAGGCACGAATGGTTAAATGACCATATCTTCAACATAAGACAACACAGCTAATGCGTTGAGGCTTTGACGTGATTTTACTAAGATGGCGCACATGTCTAAGTAAAATACTTATCGGTGTTCCGATTTTGCAAGCTGTTGAATGCAAATGGCTGTTGAATATAACAATTTTGCTATAGGGTGATTTTGATCACACTATCGCTTTATTGTGTCGTGGAACGTTTTTGTGACGTTAGAGTCACTGCGAGTTGTGCCACGTCGGAGTTGCCGCTGTTGCGAACGGCGAGACTCACTCGTAGTGGTTTGACATGCCGCACGGTGACTGTTGATCTATGAGTGTGACCTGAACCTACGATCGTTAAGATCGTTGCGTGAGAGTGGGCTGTTCCTCGTGGCATTCTTGTATCTTTCGTGATAGGATTTTTGTTTTTGCAGTTGCATTTTTTATTACGGCGTCATTCCTGGGTTATTTCTGTCTTTTGTCTGCGTCATCTACCAATTGTCCGCATGGCTGTGCTACCTATTACGTAAAACGGTCCGTGATCGCGACATTTGCCATTACATCCTTTCTTCCCTTTATCCTGCATTCGTCGGGATGACAATGCCAAAATACGTTTTTACGTGACGTAACTATGATGGCATACATATCTGGATGAAATTCCCCTAGGCGTTCTTATGGATACTAGGCTGCACAAGCTCACGTGCCTCAGGCTTAGAAACAAGAGCATTTAAAGTGGTAAACCAGACAGGGTCAGAGTTGTTTAGCGCAGAGAATCATCATGAATTAAGCATTCGGTAGCAAGAGACTTCCCTATGGTTAGATGCGGCAAGGCGACCCCATGGGACTTTGCAATTACCAAGCCCAGGGCAGGCTGCACGCTCAGCCATGAACACGCCAAATACCCCGTTATGCGGTCCCCGTTCAAATGGCGAGCACATACCGCACAGAAGGACCCCGAGCGAGCTGATGCTCGGGGGATAGACCCACAGGAGTCCTGCTCCACCGTTATCTATTGTATTTTGTTCTGCATGCGTCACCATAAACACGAATGGTTAAGTGGCCATATTTTCACCAGAAGCACGACGCAGCCAACGTGAAGGGATTTTCACCTGATTATTATGATGACATACATGCCTGGGTAAAATGTCTATAGGTGTTCCGGTGTTTACTAGGCTCCACAAGTTTACGTCCATCAAGCTCAGAAACAAGAGGATTTAAAGTCTTAAACCGGACGTGGCTGTGCCTGTAAACTTCAGAAAATGACCATGAAGATGTGCATCTCACTTCAGAACCCAATACAAATGTGATACAGTCCCTTTAACGAAAGTGATTTGAAATATCAAAAATGTTTCTCTTCTCCAGTCACTGCTTCGTTGCAACAACGCAGCCATTATATGTCCGCACGGTGATATCAGCTCAAAGATGTTAAAAAAAATATGTCAACATAGCTGGAATGCCCTTTTGTCCTGGAGATGTTTATAACCATTGCGATCTCATCTTTCCACTTGGCACCAATGACTCGGAAAATATATGACAAACTTTGCATACAAATTTTTGTTCAGCATCAACGTTCTTTGGACTTGCTTCTCTTCTTCCAGCTCTTTTCAGCAACAAATATTGAGTTGATTTTGTCCTTTTCAGATGGTAGTGTGTGCTGTCCTGGCCGTCGCGGCTGCCCAGTACGCCCAGCCCTACAGCGGCCCGGCCTACTCGGTACAACCGGACGTCCGCACATACTGGACCAACCTGGCCGCCCCCTATACCAGATACGCTGCTGCCCTCTATAACGGCTTCGCTGCCAACTCGGCCGGCCGGTGTCCGCCCCCAAGACGGCGGTCTCACCACCAAGTTCGACGGCAAAATCAGCGTCTTTCCTATCGTCGGCTCCTTTTAGTTACGTGGACCTCAATGGTGTGAAACAGACGGTCGACTACGTTGTGGACGAGTCCGGCTACCGCGTGTCTGGCACCAACCTGCCGGCGGCTGCCGTCACCGACGTGAAGACGCTCGCTAAGACTAAGAGCGGCTGCCGCAAGAAACGCAGCGCCCTGCTGATCAGCGATACCCCTAACGTGGCCGCCGCCAAGGCTGAGCACGCCCGCCTGTACAACGAAGCTGCTCTCCGTGTCTACCCTCAGACGTACGCTGCCTCCGGCGCTCCCGTCACGTTCCAGGGCACGTACGGCCCGGAGGGCGTTTCTTACTCGTACAGCTCTATTCACCCGAACCTTACCTTCGCCTGTTTTAGTAAGTGCTGTGAGCCTGCTCACCTGCAATCAAATGATACCTTTTCATTTCTGACTCGCTCCCAAGCGTTCTGTTTGAATTCGTATGTCGTCACACCGGAAAGCTGTCCTAGTTCGTGCATTCTCTCAGCTTGATGCCAGGGTACGTACATAGTTTGCCAAACTTGGCTGGTATGTGAAACTTAAAGATGTGGACCGTGTTTGATGCAATACAAAATATGCTTTGAACCAGTGGTATGGATATATTTAATGGAAGGGTGGGGAACATATAAATCCTAATTATTCACCATTCCATGCAGTTCACAGCCACGCGTTTTTGGAAACTTTAAGTCCTCTTGTTTTTAAGCCTGACGTCCGCGAACTTCTGCAGACTGTTTTTGGCAGGCTAGTTCGAAGTCAATCAGACATCCACGACGCCATAGAAATATCACGCAAATGACACCACCTTGTTGGCCGGGCAGTGTTCAGTGTCAATACGAATATGATTATAAAATTATTCGTGTCTGGCATACATCAGCACGATTCGTGGCATCAACGGACAGCAGGTGGCCTGCAACTACTTTAATAGGTTGAGTACAAGTTTCCAACACGAATCATTTTTGTGCTACGTGATACGGGAATTTCTGCAGTGATAGGAGTTATGATTGAAAGAAAACTGGGATGGAAGAACGTAGGAATAGCGCCATATCTGGATATGTAAATGCAATAAAGCAATACAAAATTCAGGACGAATATAAAACACCACGAGAAAAGGGCTCAAACACAAACGCATGACGATATTCTGGCTCAACAAGCACGCGACAGCAAACATCCGCACCTCTCGACGTACTCACACGATGCCGTATTCATGAACATATTTGATAATTGCTGATTGTCGAGAGCAGTCCTTTTCACTTAAATCTAAACCATTAGTTACAAGTGAGCTGATTTTATCGTATCTGATGCTCACCTCAATGTCTTCAAATGTGGAACATTCCCATTTAAGTGCTCTCTTTGTGTTCAGTTGTTGTTGAACCGAAAACCTGCCGTGTTTAGTGCATTCTCTCAGTTTAATGCCAGAGTGCGTATTGATGGTTTACCCATGTTTGTTGACGCCGCAAGTGGTGGGTGGGCGGAGCGGCATTCCAATTTCCCTGCAATGACGTTGCGTCCCCTCCATTTTCGACCGTTAAGATGCACATTTTTCGTTTTTCTACTCATGGAGCCGTCTTCGCGGCACGCTGTCCGCCAGATTCCAGTTTGACTGCCCAATCTCGTGTGTGGATAACCGATGTGCAACCCAGGGTTGTGTTAATATCGCGAAATCTTTCAGCTTTCAGCTTTCCTTCCTCACGACGAATGCTTGGTATCTCCCCCTATAGCGTTTTGGGTGCAGCACCTGAGCCGGTGGACCCCCCCGCTCCGATGACGCCGGTAGCTCCCTCCGTGGTAACTCTCTGTGGTGGCTCCCTCTGTGGAAGTGCCGACTTCGCCGTATGCGTTACACAGCTGGTGGCCGCTCCGGCTGTGCCGGCGACGAAGCCAGCAGTTTTCCTCGCGGCGGAGCAAGCGGATATCTCCGTGGCTGTGGGGGAGGTTCGTCCTGGTAGTTACGGCGGCTTCTTCCGTGGCAGGGAGAGCGGGATCTTTCGTGGCCGCGACATTAGACTCTCCAGCAGCAGCGACAGCGCGTTCCCCACGGTACTGGGACCGATTTCCCCGCGGCATCGTTTCCGTGTGTGCCAACTTGGCTTCGAGACATTTTAATTATAAATTTGATGCATACGGTTATTATATGTACCTCATAAACAGGGGTTTCTGAAATGCGGTATATTCCCACCAAGATGCAAGAAATGTTCTTGCTGAAATTTTTGCAAGAAAAGGTTGTACAACTTTGGCTAGCTGAGATACGCTGTACAGCATGAGCAGCATGGTAACCACATTTGTTTCATATGTGTTTAAGCTATGAGAGGTAGCCGTCTTATAAGGACATGGTTTTAAAGGAAGTAACGATCACACCATCTGCACTAACTAGCAGTTTTTGATCATCCATGACAACTTAACAGATATGCAGCATCTGTCATTCTTCCCGCTAAAGTAAATCTCTTTATTACCCTAAACCTATAGACATCCAATCTGTTCAGATTCAGAGTTTTGGATAGAGAGCGACATGAAACAGGATACATTTCACATCATGTATCAGTGCTTGTTTTAAACAGCGAAGCATTTTATGAATTCACAACTGGCAAATATTCCAAGCCAAGAATTCTGGTTTCTTCAAGTTGAAGCCTGAAACATGCTGTTCGAAACCATATGCGTTTATAAATACCATGTTTTTCTCATTGTTAGTGAATATATACAGTTGGGATACTTTGTATTTCTGGGCAATATACGAGAAATCTGCTAAATTGTCAACATATTTTGACTTAGTATAGCTGTAAAGCACACAGCTTGAAAAAGACATAACTTTTTGCAGTCGTGACATGTCATGCTAACTTTGCCCCAGGCATGATTGCAGCTCGTCAACAGCCTGCACCATAACAACTGAGTCACCAGCCGTCATGCCCTGCGCCTTTGATTTCTCTTTTGTTCTGATATCATACCGATATGGAAAATAGGTAGTTGGCATGGTAAAATGCAAACGGAGATAAACAACTACGCCTTTCAAATAAGAGCAGCCCCAGGGAGGTAGACAGGCAAGAATCTACCACCCTTTTATGAATATGGTATACAAACGTCTGAGAAGTTCGGCGAGGGAGGAGGGTCCGTATATACCGTTTCTTTTTGGGCAACACCATAGGGCTGAAATCTAAGTGCACCAATCGTGGCTGGTCTTAGATGCTCCTCAGGCTGCACTGCCACTCCCGTGTTTATATTTTGTCAGACAAACTCTATTTCCTGTCTGGCCCCTTTAACGTTCATCTGCTGGTATGGGTTTTTACATTTTTTGTGTGTCATTAAAAAAAAACATTACAGATGATCTGCGGTGATATGAACAACTGAAATGAGTTGAAATATAATGATAAATTTGAGCTTCAACGATTTCAGTGGGCCGATGTGTGCATCTTTCATGTTAATATATTTGACCATCTCTAACGATTTCAGGGTACCAATGTGTGCATCCATCTGCAACAACTACTTTTGCAAAGTCTACGACGAATCACGAAGGAACTCTTAAGTGTTTCACGCTTATAGCTTCCGCAGACATGCCGACATCTGTAGTCACTGAGTACCTCACTCCGTTGGTGCTGATATTTGGTTTGTCGACCTGCATATATCCAAGCAGTGTTCTATTGCACTACATTCGGATAGGGGAGCATCCATTAAATCAGCGGCCATTGCTGTTCTGGCTCTTTAAATTGCGAGGGCTCAGGGTCTGAAATTGTCTATTTTACTTGTTTTACTAGTCGATAGTGCAAAAACATAACCTTGCCAAGTGAGCACGAGTTGACCATTTTCCTCTTTATCTCATCTTGATCCACTATATTTATCACTTCTCCGACCTTTTGCGCCTTCAAGGCAAGGAAGTGCGTAGAACAATAAGGGGCACATTATCATGACCGGTCCAGGGCTAAAGGGCCATTTCGTTCCAGTGCACAGTGCGTTCCGGCTGCTGTTCTGACGACACGGAGGTCCCATGGTCGATCCGGAGACACTTAAAAAGGATGCATCATGCAATAAACATGTGCTCTCACAGTTTGCACTTCATAAGCACGTGCTAAGGGGACTGTGAGCGGTCGTGCAGAGGAATCAAGGCGATATAAAGTGACGGAATGAAGCCTTTGCTACCGAAGGGATCTTGGGTTTGCCCCTCAATACCTGCATCCGGCGTCTATGGCAGGATGATATGCCGCCTTTTATGACATTACGCAGTCTTGTCCAGTAGGGTTGAGCAAGATCGCTGGTGAACTAGGCGAATAGGATGCATGTTTAATGTAGAACAAAGCTACGTTCAACACCAATAAGATCTGAAAATTGGGAGTGGGGGGGGGGGGGGGTAAACTTTGTATGGAATGTATGCAGGTGAGCAAACCAAATTTAGTCATCAACTGAGTGAGGCACTCAATGACTGCAGATGTCTCTATGTCTGAGGATGCTGTAAACGTGAAAACACCAACAAGGTCCTTCCTGTTTTATTGTCGACTTTATGAAGGTAGTTGTTGTGGATGGATGCACATAAAGGTCATGAAATTATTTGAGGCGCTGAAAGCTATGATATCATATAAACGCATTTCATTTGCCCTCCCTGCCACCTTGAATTAGCGCTTCATATCGACTTGCAGACATGAGTAGATAGACTGACCTGGGCGAAGCTGGTGTGTAATGCTACAGAGACAACATCCATATCACTAGTAGTAAGTGGATGAAATAGGGATGGGGATGGATCGGCGGTCTGTTTTGCGTTGGCGTGTTCTCGGTACCAAACGAATGGTCAATGGTTAACGGTACCACATGGTCGACGGCGACCTTGACAAGCTTCTGTTGTGTTGCAAAGATGTGTATGCTTGCTCTAAACTAATATAAAATATTCCACGTCAATTAAACCCACGAGACAACATACATACGCCACACATGACACAGCCCCAACGACTTACGCGACGGACGAGGCCAGCATCCTATTTTATTCTTGTTTTTTATTTGTGAGTACAGTAAGCTTCATAGGCTGCTGCCGTATTACAGACAGTTGTATTCCTGTTCAAAACTAACTTGAATTATTCCACGCAGATTCAACCAGCCAGACAGTGTACGGGTTTTTTTCTGCGGTGGACGCCGTGCCCGACTGCCTGGCCGCCGCTGGATATGCGCCGCCGGCTGCCGCTGTCGCGTCTCCCCACAAGAGCGAATTTATAATGAGGAGCCCATTGGTCAGCATGCGAGCCAGGTGATGTTGCCGCACGACTCGGCACGTTGTGGATCCGGTACACCCGACACCAACACACTGATGTGAGCCACAGAGCTAGGATGAAGCGGGTGACCGGGGCATTGGCGGGATGGTGGGTCCGATCAGGCACCATGAACGTTTGTCTCCCCGCCCATGGCTGTGCGCCCTTAATCACGGTACATCACCTTCACCCTTTAGCTCGCGATAATATTTAAACGGGGCAAAAACGGAAAAAACATGCATACTAATACGCCCACTGGCAAGGGTCCCACGCACTGGCGAATTACATTGGCAAGAGCCCGCTGGGTAATGGCCCTGGGACCACCCCCCCCCCCCCGCATTAACTAATCCACGCAGACTCCATGCACTTGGCGCCCCACCGCACTCACTCCAAGCATCCGCATACGCTGGCGCCCACATCATCCCATTCATCCTTGGCTCACACGGGGGTGGGACCCCGCCCCGGGTGGGACCCCGCCCCCCCCCCCTCTTATTTCCTGCGCCTTGGCATTATAATTGGCTCGTTTGTGTGTGCCCTCGTTAAGTCAAGTTAAATTCATTTGTCACATTTCGATCTTACCATAAAGCCACGTTTAAACCCTGTTAAAAGTGTATCGCATTAATTTGCTAGCTTGGCACCGACGCAGCTGCTGGGCCGACACCGGGTGTCCGAAGCTGGACGGCGGCTCGTTCCCTCGCCTGACCTCCAGGGTGAAGGCTCCCTTTTTGGACGACGTTCCCCGCCTTCCGTCCACGATGGGCGGTCCACCATTCGCACGACCACACCCACCGCTCGCAGCTTCCCGCTGCCGCGCATGCGCCTTAGGCAGCGCCCCGTCCAGCACGGAGGCGTCGCTTCCGGCATGCAGGGCACCGCCCCACGGAGCGTCCCTCAGAGGCCTGGGGATAGACAGCGCGCTCTATGGGACGGTGGAGCCTCTCGGCAGACGACGAGCGCCCGGCGCGACCTGCGTCCATGCCTTACGGTTTCCTAGGCCGGCGCGCTCTGGAGACTCGGCCTGACCGGCCTGTCCGGCGACCTGATTCCTCGTCGCCCTCCCTATGAGCGCCGATAGCAGGATCTCTATCCGTCCCGAACATCCAGCCACCAATCGCTCATAAGGCCTGGCGTACACCACGTCGGAGAAGATTAGGCTGACTCTTGTCCTCTTCCAAGGCGGGGACTCCACGGATAGACTCCGCCACCGCCATGCACAATCAAGCATCCCGGGCGGCCTCCACGGGTCCTGGGTCACATCATGACCAATGCCTCTTTATGCCGTCGCGCCTGGGGTCAAGCGGGAAATAATAGAACGAGTCAGCCGTCTCCGAAAAAAGAGAGAAACCTTGTCTTGAGCCGCTCTACCCACAAACATCTATATGCATAAAAGCAGGACTACGGTCGTCTGGCTCCTCGTCCTTGTCGTAGCCACGCCGAGCTGCACACCTGCCGGCGGGTCGCGAGCACTGGACCGCTCCGTCGCCATCGCGCGCCGCCGGGTGCTGCCCTCTGTCGCGATTGCCCATGTCGGCTGACAGATGGCGTCCATGTCTCCTTCCGTTCGCTGTCCCCGACGACGTCTCGCTAGTAACCTTCCCTGGTCTCGCAGAACCGCGGGCGATCCCTCGAGATGTAGCGGGCTCGGCACACCTCGCCGCTGTGCCTCGGTTCCCCGGCAGGCGGTCTCCCCTCGACCTCTAGCCAACATCTCGGGATCCCGTCCGGTTCGGAAAATTCGCTGCCGTTCTTCCCTACGCCGAGCCTCCGGCGTCCTTATCGGATCCTCCGCGAACGAGGTGGATCTTCGCCAACCAAACATGGACCCCGTGCATCGCTCGGTCAGAGAACGATCCAGACCTAGCGAAACGAAGAGGGTAGAAAACGGGGAATATACGCGCTCGCTGGGGGAGCCTGTGCGGCGCATGCGTTGGGTGGAGCTGGACCGCGCTAACCTATTAAACAGCGAGGCGAGCGGAAAAAGAAAAGAATATGAATAAAATGGGGGACAACGACAAAAAAGCGAAACAGAATACAAAAAAAGCAGCAGTCGACCTCACCCACGCGTGGATACCTCCCTGAACCAGCTGATTTATCGGGGCGGACGAGTGATCAAGCGAACGAGAGGGGGGGGGGGGGGGGGGGGGAGGAGCAGCACGCACGCAACGAAGTGTGAGCAGGCGCACCGGGCCGAGCTTGGTAAGAGCTCGGCGTCCCGCGACGAGTCGGGGGGAAAGATGGAACGCGAGCGACCAACTGAACGCGAAGCGAGCCTAGGCATGCGCGGACGTGCGGCGAGACCATTCCGCCCGTCGACCCGGCAAGGCGATCAAAACAGATGGCAAAAGGGCAGCGCGATTGTGAGCGGATCGCGCATGCGCGCTGGTCGTTCTCTGGCGGGAATTCGGCGTCTTGAAAAAAAAAAACAACAAAAGACGCACACACACCTGCGACAACGGGAGTGGAAGACCAAACACCCAATTGGCGGGAAAACGAACCTTGGTCTGTGCGGAAATCCCACCAGACTATGCAGTCCATCGGCCTAGGCAAAGCGATCAACAACGAATGGGGAAAAGGCAGCGTGGTCGTGAGAGAACCCGAGCATGTGCGCTGGATCGAACCCGTGAGGGTCCGGCCACCTCGAGCTACTGGAAAGAAGGAAAAAAAAACAACCGAGGGAACAAGATAAGGCCAACCGTTCACCTAACCCACATTCTACCGCCATTGCCGCCGGAGACCCCCGGGGACATGTCGGCGCGGCCCGCACGCCGCG
The DNA here is from genome assembly GCF_011947565.3 of Pollicipes pollicipes. Lineage (NCBI taxonomy): Eukaryota > Metazoa > Arthropoda > Thecostraca > Pollicipedomorpha > Pollicipedidae > Pollicipes > Pollicipes pollicipes. Next base: position 35,894,001 of record NW_023596576.1, read on the forward strand.
CCTGGCCGCGACGACGACCTGGCGTGGACCCAGACAAGCCGCCGCGCCTCTGCATAACCTCCTCCACCGGCGAAATCCGGACAGCTACGGGGCGGGTCAACGAGCAGGCCGCCGCGCCCAAGCACGCATCCAGACGAAGCACCGCCCAACGCCGGGCCGAGTGTCCTCTCGCCGCCCGAGCCATCCTCATCCAACCTCGCTCCCTCGCTAAACCATTGCAACGCAAACCGTCATCTGTATTTACACACACAAGAAAACGAGGAAAAAATCATTCACACACAGCGGCACACCAGTCCGTCGCTTCGCGCGGGCTCAGTGCCGAGCCGCGTGGCACCTTACACACACACACCCGAGCCCCTCCCCTTTCCCCAGCTCCATGGGAGGGATCTGATAACAGCGGCCTACGCCGCCCTGTGGGAAGGGGTGAAAGAGCACGCTCGGAGCGTCAGCCGTCCAAATCCCGGCGGGATGGGGGACAACAGCCTGGGCACTCACATTGTATGTGCTGTCGCCTGTGACCGTCGTCCGCCGTGCCGAATGTCACAGCCGGGCGCTGTGAGCTGGGGTCTCGGAGGGTCGGCCTCGAGATGCAGCTTTAGGCGTCGGGCGCACTCACTAGCACTGTACTCTGTCCCGTATTCGGAGACCACATCTCGGCTGGACCACCGCGCACACACAACGGCGAACTGCCGCACACAACGCCGACAGGGAGACTCTACGCGCCCCGAGCAGCACCTCTTATACTCCTTTCAAGCCCACCCGCAACACGATCGGCGCGCGACTCGCCTGCGCCACCGCGTCCCACCCCACCGCGTCCACGGACTAACGCACTGCCCCTGAGCCGTGATCTTTTCCCTACGTTAACACTGTCCTGGGGCATGATCTATTGCTTCACATGGTTCACCGCTACAGTCTCTCCGGAGCCCCTCGCATGATGTTTTATCGATTATCGACACCTCTCAACTGGGTCGGCTCGCCCTCGTCTTCTCGCGTGACCCAATGGGTTTGCCGCCTCGCCCCTCCGTCCAATGTATCGCTAGGCCGGCGTGCACCGCTCCCAGAATCCGCCCCCAATGTGTCTCTAGGGCAGATCTCGGGCGTGGCGTCGCTGGCGACCACGCAAGGCCCGCCGCTCTCGCCTCGGGCGGGCCCTGCTCGCCCCACCCCGGCCCAGTTCCAACGCGGCGTGGCTATTCTGATGGCATCTGGGGCGACGGCAGCGCCGGCGCGGCGGGGGTTGCTCGGGCGAAACAGCAAACATCCTCACAACGTGCTATTTGCACGTTGCTGCGCGCATGTTGCTTCGCCGATCGCCTGCTCTCGCCTCCATTTCTCTTGGCGTGATGAATTATTTTGGCAGATGGGGCCGCCGTCACGGCTGTTTTGGGGAAAGCACCTGGCATTGTTTTGACGACGTGAGGTGACCGGTTGGATCGTCGAGCCGAGCTGCATTCATCTCTCGGCCTGATGAACGTGTTTGTTCGTGGGGGGAGGCCTCCACCATGGCCGGCTGGTTCACTTTCACACGCTCTGCGCGCGAAGCCCCTCCGGTCCCGGACGGGTGGCGCGCAAAACGATTAAGCATGGAAATGTACGCCTACAGCAGCCCACAGATGTCTTATATAACACCCGGGACGGACGGGGCCAGCGTCCGGCGCCCAGAACGGTTGTGCCCGAGGATCCCGTGGCGATACAGGTCAGACAACCACTGACGCCATATTAGCAGCATTCAGTAGCAAATGGCTTCCCTATGGCTAGACACGGCAAGGAAAACTTGGGGTGCGACCATCTGCGACAGCGTCCGGCGGCTCGTACTACGCCGGCGTTCTAGCATTCTACCGTCTTAAAAGCATGTGCATCACTGCAACACTGCAAATAGAGCTTTCAAGCAAGAAGTCATCACCCAGCTATTTGCACGAGGGGATGGGGCGCTTCTCGGATCTTGGGGGACGGGTAAACGAGGGCTATCACCGACCGCCGTAAAGAAGCCGACTAAACCTCCCCGCAACATGCGAGTGTTACCGCTGGCCCCAGGCCTGACTCCCAGTTAGGACGGCCTCCAGCCAGTATAAAGCTGGCCGGTACCGGTCCACAAGCTTCACAGACCCCAGCGAGTTCAGCCATTAAAATCCTGGTGAGACCTCCGCTTGCGATGCTTGCTAACAATATGCATCACGATGCACTGTTTCATTTCATCAGGAGATCCGGTCTCAGTTAGCAGCTTAAAGGAACTATTCCACACTTAAAGATATTGAGGCAAGCTTCAGATGTGATACACAAAGCTCGCTTGCAGCTGTTCGCATGCTTTTAAATGCGAATGACTGCTAAAATTAGCCATTTCGCTGAAAGAAAATATGGTTCGGGTCACACCATCGTTTCCTAACATTATTCAACGTTTTTATGACGTCAGTCAATGCGAAAGTTGCAAGTCAGAGTGATCGCTGTAGCGGACGGCGAGACTCATTTGTAGTGCTTCGACACGCCGCACGGTGGCATTGTCGATATATGGGTGTGAACTGAACTTACGAGCGTTATAAGCGTGTGATTTGGCCTCCTCTCGTGGCATTGCTGCATTTTTCGCGATAGTATTTTTGCCTTTGCAGTTGGACCTTCAAATACGGCGATATACTTAAGTTATATTTTCTCAGAATTATGGCCGCCTCCCCTAGCGGGTGTTCGAATAGCTGTGTTACCTATGGCGTAAAGCGGTCCGTGATCGCGACATTCGCCATTGCATCCCTTCCTCCTTTTATCCTGCACCCCTCGGGACGCCAATGGAAGTAGGTTTCACGTGGTGTTACCATGATGGCATACGTTTCTGGATCAAATTTCTCTAGGCGTTCCTATGAGTACTAGGCTGCACAACTTCACGTGCATCAAGCTCAGAAACAAGAGCATTTGAAGAGTTAAACCGAACATGGTCAAGGTTGTAAGCTACAGGGAATGATCAAGAATTAAGCATTCGGTAGCAAGTGACTTCCCTATGGTCAGATGTGGCAAGGCGACCCCATGGGACTTTGCAAGCCCCAAGTTCAGGGCAGGCTGCACGCACCAGCCATGAATAGGCTAAATACGGTCCCCGTTCGAGCGCCAAGCACATACCGCGCAGAGAGGTCATGTGCGGGCTAAGCCTCGGTGGATATAGCCCCAGGCGTGGGTAGTCTTGCCCCACCGTGATACATTTTCCCCTATAGCCTGAAATGGTCACGACTGGACGAAAGGGGTCTCATCCAACCCACCTAAACCCAGATCGATGCATGCAGTTCGCGGCGCAATCTGCCTATTGTCTTCCATCACTCGGACTTAAATGGCCATATGTTGACCATGAGCACAACACAGCCAAGCATTCAGATTTTCACATGAATTTACTCTGATGGCATGCATATCTGGGTATAATTCCTATCGGTGTTCCGATCTTTACCAGGCTCCACAATTCCACGTGCATAAAGCTCAGACACAAGGGATTTTAAGTCTTAGACCAGACATGGCTGTGGCTGTGAACTTAAGCGAATTGTAGCGCTTCGTTAACTTGGTAGCTGCCGTCCTGCGTTTCCCTTCCGAGAAAAGGAACTCCGATATTCTTCTGCCGCGGGCCTTCTATTAACAACGTGCCTCCTCCAACGCCAACCAGCGCGACCTCTCCCGCGAAAACTCGCCGGACACCCACATCACCTCAGACAGCTCTGCAGACCTCCGCGGAATGTCAGCGCTCGTCTATTGGGCAACACTTTCCCATTTCGTCTGCCAACCCTGAAACCAGCTGTTCACAAAACCTGAGGCATAAGTGGTGCACAACAAACTACATCGTCTACCGCACATTACAAACAGCTGACTTCGTTCTTCGTCGAGAATGCACCTCACCTAACCGCTAAGCTCGGTTCTAACATCCCCCTCACCTTAAACTAGACGTAGGGTACGAAAAATAACTTCACTTGGTACAGTACTGTAACTCTGACTTCACAGTTCACAGGGTCACTGCACATCACAAAAAGCACAATCACCAAACTTCCACAAATCAGCACAATCCCCACGTCAGGCGAAATAACCCCGTACCCCACAACTCTTATTACGTATAGGTCCCTGACTAGTCGAGGTACCGCCTCGGTCGTCGCACCTCACGACCGCGTCTCGACCGCGTGGACCCGGTTACCACCGGCATCGCCTCTTCGGCCGACTCCGTACCAGATGGCGCCACCAACGCTTCATCGTCAGCTCCAAAGGGCACCACCTGACAGGGCGACTACTGTGCTAGCGACCTCGGTGTCGCCGCTTGCTGGTCTCGTTCCACTCTGCCCAGGTCGTCCATCGGCTTCCTGCGACCATCCGCCTTCTCAAGCGCGTCACTAGGCGCTGATGTCGTCTCGTCGACCGTCACGTCTCCGCCCGTCACCGCGACCGGCTCCAGCTGCTCCGTCTGGCTGAGCTCTGCGTCGTCCGTTTCTCGTTCCAGCTGCTCCGTCTGGCTGAGCTCTGCGTCGTCCGCTTCTCCTTCCAGCTGCTCCCCACTCTCCGGCACTGGATCCTGGATACAAACGAGTCCATCCGGTTTAATAGCCTCGGTCCCAGCTTCTCTTCGGCCGCCGTCGAAGGTCGTCGTTGTCGTCACCTCCGTCTCCCCGGTGAGGTCCTCCGCTCCGTTCCCTTCAGTATAGCTCAATCCAGTGTCGATGCAGTCAGTTCCAGTTTCGATCTCCAGCACGGCCATTTCTCTCTCAGATCTGGGCTTCTCTGCTTTTTTCAGATGTCCGCCGTGTACGAGCCGCTGTCTCCGCCCCTTCTTCAGCAAGTAATCCGGCGGTCGGGCCTCCAGCACGAGATAGGGCCCCTCGAACTTTGTTTCGAGTTTTGCGGTCACACCTTTTCCTGCTGTGAAGTTACGACACCACTCTGTGTCGCCTGGCTGAAGCGTTGCCGGTCTTGTCTCGGTGCGAAGACTTTGCTTTCGCTGAATCAGGTCCAATGCCTTCTGATGCGCGTTTTTCAGATGATTTCTCAGCTTCACCAAGAACTGGCGATGAGACTGATTCTTGATGCTGTCCATGTCGAATTCACCCTCCAGAACAGTTCGCATTAGTTTCCCGTAGACCAGTTCTTCCGGTGAGAATCCTGTCGCACTGTGGCAAGCAGAGTTGTAAGCAGATGTCACCACCGGCAGCCACAGGTCCCAGTCGCGTTGGTCATCAGCCACGTAGAGAGTCAAAAGTTCCAGTAACGACCCGTTGATTCGCTCCACTTGCCCGTTGCAGCATGGATGGTAGATTGTCGTTCTCACCTTCTTCCCGCCCAGCAGTTGGCAGACTCCTTTGATCAGGGCATTCTCAAAGTTCCGTCCCTGATCGGTCAACAGTCTTCATGACGCCAAACCGGCAGATGACTTGTACGACACATCGCGCCACTTCTTCTGCAGTCTGTCTCTTCAATGCAAATGTTTCTACCCATTTGCTGAATTGGTTAGTCATGACCAAAACGTACTTGTGACCATGGTCGTTTTCCAGTAGTTTTAAGATGTCCGCTGACCAGTGTAGAAACGGCTCGCCTTCTACCGGTATGGTTCCTCTTCCTGCCTTGCACCCTGCATACTTCGGTTTCATCCTCAGACAAGAAGTGCAAGTTCCACAGTACCGCCTCACCTCGCGCTGTACGTTGTACCAGAAGAAACCGGCTGTCACACGGTGCAGTGTTCGCCTCACACCTCCATGCCCTGACATCGGGACGTCATGAGCCAGATGCAGCGCTCTTTGTCTGACCCTTGTCGGCAGGATCACTTGTGCTCTTTGATGTCCCTTCGAATTCCGCAGGACCATGCCGTTGTGTAGCCGCAAGTCAGGCAGTCCGGTGTAGAATTTCAGTTCTGCTTGCTGGGTGTCTGTCAACTTGTCCGTCTTCATTGGCTGCTTTTTCAGGTGGCGGATAAGTTGGCACAGCACAGGATCTGTCCGTGTCGCTGTAGCCAGGTCATCGAAATGATTGATGTCCGGTCTTCTGCAGCATCGCCACCGTTCTCGCCTTCCGTGGATAGCTCTTGCGCGTCCACGACTGTTGAGCGGTGCAGCCTCACAACTGGAGTCACTCTCAAGCCTTCCTCCGGTACAAACTCCGCCGCAGTTGGTCGCAGCTGGTGCTTCCTCGTGTCTGTCTCGAACCTGCGGGACAGCGCGTCCACATGCGGAATCAGCCGACCCGCCACGTGCTCCACGATGTAGTCGTACTGCCGCAACTGCTCGATCCACTGGAACAGACGGCCTGAAGGTGACTTCGAGCGGTGCAGGAACTTGATCGCCTCTTGATCGGTCTTCAGTGGGAACGGCTTTCCCACCAGATAGTGGTGAAACTTCGACGTCGCTTTCACCACAGCTCCCAGTTCGCGCTCAGTGACGCTCCAGTTGCTCTCCGCTGGCGTCTATTTCCCTGAAGCGAAAGCAACCACACCCTTCGACTGGCTCAGCTCTGCTCCCCATCCAAAGTTACTCGCATCGGTTGTCAAAACGAACTGGTCCGCCGGGTCAGGAGACTGTAGCACCGGGTACCACTGAAGATCCTTCTTCAGTGTCTGGAAGCCGATCGCGCAGTCCTCAGTCCACTCGAAGTTTGTCTCCTTCTGCAGCAAGTTGGTCAGATGCACTGACTTGTCAGCGAAGTGTGGGATATACTGTCGGTAGTAGCCAACCAGGCCCAGAAACTGACGCACTTCCTTGGCGCTGCTTCGTCTGGGCCAGTCCTTCACCGCTTTTATCTTGTCTACTGTGGGACGGATCCCCATCTCGTCGAGTTGATGCCCCTGGAAGATAACTTTCGTGACCGCCACCTGGCACTTGTTCGGATGCAGCTTCAACCCTGCTTGGCGGAACCGGTCCAGCAGCTGCTTCAGCACCTCCAGATGCTCCGACATCGAAGAGCTGTAGACGAGGACGTCATCCAAGTAGACCACTGCTGTTTCCCAGTTGAAACCCCCCCAACACATCCTCCATAACCCGTTGAAACATCCCCGGACTCGTTTTAAGCCCAAACGGTTGACGTGTCCACTGCTCGAGTCCATACTTGGTGATGAACGCTGTTACTTCTCGAGATTCCGGATCGATGGGCACAGCCCAGTAGGCAGATCGCTGGTCGAGCACTGAATGGACCCTGGCTTCCCTCGTGGCTTCCAGGAGGTCTCCGATCCTTGGCAGGGGGTAGGAATCGTGCTTGATGACTGTATTCACCGCTCGGTAGTCGCAGCAGAACCGGACTCTTCCGTCCTTCTTCCTGATCATCACAACAGGTGACGACCACGGTGACTTGGAATCCTCGATCACTCCTTGCTCTTGCAGCTTCTCTTTCAGTTGTCCTCGAAGATGCAGTGGCGTGCGATACGCCCGTTGACCGACAGGCGTGGTGATGACCAGCTCATGAGTCCCTTGGTAATTTCCTATGTCTTCAGCTGACTGGGAGAACACATCCTGATACTCCTCCAGAAGATTCTGGAACGGCTTCTTCTCCTTTTCACTCAGGTGACCCAAAGAAGGCAGCTTTAGTGAACGTGGTGTGCCACCCCCACGATCTCCATCTGCGGCAGTCACCTCCACCGAAGACGATGTGCTGCCCACACTAGCCCCAGCCGTGGCAGTCACCTCCACTGGATCAAAGCTTCCTAGTTTTGTGCCTGCTAGAATGACCACACCCTCGCCCCATGGTTGATCATACGCACAGGGACACCTGAGCCTGACATGTGCAAAGCAGGGGCAATCTGCACACCCTCAACTTCCTCAGGTTCAAACAGCATGGGTCTGATGAGGCCAACCCGGTACACCCTTATGAAGGTCTCTGAGCATCCTGAACATGTGACAGGGGTTGACGTTCTAATACTCCTGTCCCATGGGAACCTCAGGCCATCAAGCACTACCTCTTCTCTTCCACAGTCAATCACAGCACCCAGCTTGTGAAGAACATCTAGCCCCACAAGAGCAGAATCCAGCATGTTCTCCACCACGATAAAACTGTGCACTATCTTCTTGCTCCCAATATCAACTTCCAGACTTGTCCTGCCTAGACATCTCTGACAGCTGTCCCATTAGCAGCCCTCAAGTCTTCCTGTGATGAGGTCCACCCCTCTCCTACCTGAGCAGCTAGAGTCTCACTAACCAGACTGATAGAACTGCCCGTGTCTGCGATAACAGGGACCTCAATTCCCTGTAGTGTGGCTAGCATCCTCACCTCCACTGGGGCATAGTTCTCACCCTCCTGACTGGCTGCTGATCCGTTCTCTTCTCTGGCACTACCCATGTTCCTCTGAGACTCGGACACTGCCTGCTGATGTGCCCCACTCCTCCACATTGGAAACACTTCAGTGCCTGTCCTTCCACCTTCTTCTGCCCATCAGTTGTCTGTCCTCTCGAAGAGTTGGCCCTACTGGAACATTGAGCCGCAAAGTGACCCATCTTCCCGCACACGAAACATGGCCCACTGCTCCTCCGAACATCTCTGCCTGCTGTACCTTGCCTGGTCTGGCGAACAGGGTGGGTTTCTGCAGAGCCAGGACCATGGAGCTCCTTCTGCATCCTCTCAGCTGACTGTAATCTCTCCAATTTGCGGATGTAAGCTTCTATCGAGTATGTGTCCATGTCCAGCATTCGGGACTGCCACTTTTCTGGGACGGCCTTGGGTATCCTTTCAATCACTAGATTTTCTCTTGTGTCTTTGTCCACATCTGGCAAGGGCTGCACATACCAGCTCTTGTAGCTTGCTCACAAACGCCCTGAGTTCATGAGTCTCTTTCATTTTTATCTCGTTAAATGAATGCAACATTTCCCTGCGTTTCTCCCTTGGACATAACTTCTCCACAATCATCTTGCCAGCTTCCTCCACACTCACAGGTCGGGTCTCGTCTAACTGAAATGCTATCCACTCATAGTTACCCACGAATAGAGCCGGCAGCACATCAAGCTGATGAGTTTCATTCCATCCATTGGCTCTCGCGATTCTCTTGAATTGCCTCAAAAATGCTTCAGGCTCACCTTCCAGAAAATGTCGGCGGACGGAACATGCTTGATGAACCCTCTTTACGGCCTAAATCGGGATTTTCCTCCACCGTCGGCATTTCTGGCGCGTATCAGCACGTGGCCCAACTGGTAATAGCAAAATATCCCACCGCTGATGTAACGCTTCGTTAACTTGGTAGCTGCCGTCCTGCATTTCCCTTCCGAGAAGAGAAACTCCGATATTCTTCTGCCGCGGGCCTTCTATTAACAACGTGCCTCCTCCAACGCCAACCAGCGCGTAAGCCAACGATTGGCGTGTAAAATAGGTCACAGGCTGGTTCTACTAAATATTTTGAGCAGCAGCATCTTATGGCTTTTCAATTTTTCAGATGGTAGTGTGTGCTGTCCTGGCCGTTGCGGCGCCCAGAACGCCCTGCCCTACAGCGGCCTGGCCTACTCGGTACAACCGGACGCCGCCACATACTGGACCAACCTGGCCGCCCCCTATACCAAATACGCTGCTGCCCTCTATAACGGCTTCTCTGCCAGCGCCCCGGCCGGCGCCCGCCTCCAGGACAACGGCATCAGTACCAAGTTCGACGGCAAAATCCCCGTCTTTCTTATCAAAGGCTTGTTTAGTTACGTGGACCTCAATGGTGTGAGACAAAAGGACGACTTCACTGTAGACGGGTCTGGCTTTCGTGTGTCTGGCACCAACCTGCCGCCGGCTGCCGTCACCGACGTGAAGAGGCTCGCCAAGACTACTGCTACCAAGAGCGGCTACCGCAAGTAACGCAGCGATCTGCCGATCGGCGATACCCCTGAGGTGGCCGCCGCCAATGCTGGGCACTTCCGCCCGTACAACGCAGCCGCTCTTGGTGTCTACCCTCGGACGTACGCTGCCTGCGGCACTCCCGTCACGTTCCAGAGCACGTACGGCCGGGAGGGCGTTCTTACTCGTACAGCTCTATTCACCCAAACCCCCTCCCTTACCTTCGCCTGTTTTAGTAAGTGCTCTGTGCGCTGCTCACCTGCGAGCAAATGCTGACTTTTCATCTCTGACTCGCTCCCAAGCGGTCTGTTTGTGTTCATATGCCGTTACACCGGAAACCTGTCATGTTTGGTGCATTGTCTCAGCTTGATGCAAGGGTACGTGTTTACAGCTTACCGAGCTTGGTTTCATGAAAGGGTGGCGAACACATGCATTCTAATTTTTCATCATTCCATGCAGTTCACAGCCAAGCCCTTTGGAAAATTTACAGTTCTCTTGTTTTAAGCTTGACGTCCGCGAACTTCTGCCGACTATTTTGTACAGGCTATTTTGAGGCCAATCAGCCACCCACGGCGCCACAAAAACATCACGCAGATGGCACCACATCGTTGGCCATGTGGTGCTGAAGGTCATTATAACATGATCACCAGATTATTCGTGTCTGGCATACGTCAGCACGATTCGAGGCATCAACAACCAGCAGTTGAATTGCAAGCATCTTAATGTGGTGAGTGCAAATTTCGAACACGAACCACTTTTGTGCTACGTGATACGAGAATTTGTGCAGTGGTAAGAGTTGTGTTTGGAAAAAGACTGGGATCGAAGAACATAGGACTCTCGCCATAACTGGCTATGCAAATGCAACAAAGCAATACAAAATCCGGGACGAATATAAAACACCACGAGAAAGGGCGAAAACACAATCACGTGACGATATTTGGGCTTAGCAAGCGCGAAACAGCAAACTTTCTCGCTTCTCGACGTACTCAAGCGATGCGGTATTCATATACATATTTGATAATTACTGCCTTCATCATTTTTTGATGCTCATTTCATCTCATCTGATGCTTGTCTCAATATCTTTAGATATGGAACATCCCATTTAAATGCACCCTTTGTGTTCGGTTGTCATTTCACCAAAAACCTGCCGTGTTTGATGCACTTTCTGCCTGCCTGCCTAAAAAACAGACAAAACAAAAACTCCGTATTAGTCTTCAGCCAACAGCTGATCTCATCAGCTACCCCGCTGATCGTATATAAGCTAGGAATCAAGCTTGTGCTGGCTTTTTATGGTATTTAGCAGCCAATTGAAGTGTATGTTGCCATGATTTATTTGAAATACTTCGTCTTAAGATGACAGGATCCGCCATGTTCTGACGAAAATGAACAAGCTCCATTTATTTGCGTACGAATTACGCCTAGTTTTCTAGGGCTATGCGCAGTAAGCTAGGCTCCCGTATGCAAACTGCGTACATATGAGTATTAAAACTCAATGGCTAAAATCCTCAATTACGAGGATTTTTTGTGAATGGAAACCTAGACTCTAGCGAGCTCACAAAGTAAAAGGTCTTCTTCAGTTTTCTAAAGTTTTCGCAGTGTACATGTGTGGAGATTTAGTTACCGTGAAGTTAACTGGTTCTGATCACTCTGATATGGTGTTGTGTTGGTTCTGGCCGGTGTTTTTGCCCGAATCGCACAGAGCGTTTAATAATGATGTATACATACATACATACATACACACATAGACACCCACACACCCACACCCACCCACACACACACACACACACACACACACACACACACACACACACACACACACACACACAGATATATATATATATATATATATATATATATATATATATATATATATATATATATACACACTTTTATGACGACAGACACGTGAAGTTCGAAGAACTTGCACGGGATATGACTGGTGACTGACTCTTCTATATATCTGGTTCTTCATTTCATTTCGGCACCTTAAACATTTTAAATCAGAGCATAAAACACGAGCATAAAAAAACCTTTCACGGAACAGCACTCACTGCCGTTTTGACTTGGCAACGACAAACAATTCTACAGCCGTGCAGGAGACATCATTAGCACTACACATTGTGAATCACACAGTGAACACAGCAAATCACGACACTGCATGTGAATCACCAAATATTCACACCATTCATCGGTGCCTTGTTCCCTGTCCAAGTGATTTATTTGTGATGCTGTTCCAAAGAGACAGTTCAGTAATTTGATTCATTTTTTGCTTAGAAGTCGTTTGTGGTCATGAATGAGTAATGCATCCAGAATGTTGAGTTTCAATGTTTTGTGTGCAGACGGTAGAATTGCAGTGTTTTGTGTAAGCACTCGGCGCGCGAGAAGAGTATTATAGTCGGGCTGTACGTGATTTCTTGGTGCCACCTCCGTGAGGTGCTCTGTGAGACGTCGGAACAAAAATGTTATAGATGCACCATTGCAGCATACGCAACCTTGCAGCAACACCTGGCAGCGGTTAACAGACGGGTGGAAATGACCACGTATCGAAATCGGTACTTTCCAACGCCTTATGAAGTCGATGGATGTGCGTGTAAAAGGTATCCCCTTGCCAGATGTTTCACTAGTGCACTTTTTAGATTGGTAGTCGGGACGGATTGCAGGAAGGCGCAATGGGAAGGCTCAATGACGTGATCTCCCTTGCTCGTAATGCTGCAACACTGAACCCTTTCAGAGAATCGACTGGTCAGTCAACTAAATTGCAGTGGTAAAGCGTTCTGGTCAGCAGCTGAATGCATTACGTCCCATCCTGGGGCTCCCAGCGGCTTTAAGTCTAGTGATATCCCCCAGGACCGTACGGAGACCCTTTAGAAGGATGCATCACAACCGGTTCCCTCCTCGATGCGGCTGGCCCTCTAACTGAGACATCCAGCGACGGATCGGCACAGAGGCCCTCGCTGATGCAAACAGGCTCTTTACTGGCACAAGAAGTCCAATCATTGGCATCCAGACACTAATTCGCTTTATTTGTCTCTGGTTGGAATGGTACAGAGGATCCCTTGTCCGTTTCCGGTGTCCCTGGCTGGCACAGGCCTCTCCACTGTCTCAAAGTACATGAGAACCCCTTTTATTGTTTCTCATGAATCCTTTCATTGTCAGCAGGGGCCAGACCAGACCAGCACAATAGGCCCTTTGATATACAAGGGCGTATTATCGTCCCGCCCCTGCTTTGTAGTGTCCCAGGAAGTGTGTATCTCTGGAAAATAAAAGCTAAGATGACCGGTAATAAAGTTGTTTTGGTGCCCCCTCGTGGAACAGGGAGATCGAGAATTTTGCAAGGGTGACACACATAGATATTGTGATGGCCATGTATTTTTAACGCTGTTTAAAACCAAAGCTTTGGGAAATGTGAAATGCCCACTTATAGAAGCTTTTCAAAATAGGGGTTATGATGCTGTGAAATATAAGTTATGGTGCTCCAAACTGACAATTTTGTTGCTCTATAGCCCCAGGGGCCAATGCAGGATTTCGTCAGGGTAGGAGGCAAAGCACTGCCGTATCCCTGAAATTTGGTGCCCTTAGGAAATGAAGGGTTTGGGCCCGTTATAGTGTACTAGAATTTCAGTGCCCATCGAAAATCTGTATTTGTGGTCATTTGTGGCGCCCGTGAAATTTTTGGGGCCTTTTAAAAGTAAAGGTTATGTGGGCACGAAATGAAGATTTTGCTGTCCCTTCACCCTGATAGTTTGTTACCCCCTCACCGCAAGGGACAGGGGGCACAGCCCCATCCCACCCCCACCCTCTACCACTCTGGATCCGCCATTGGTCAAGGTCGGTTGACAAGGCACACCTCATCGCCTCATCGCCTCATAGCGTTGCCCGTTATTTCTTCCTAATTTGTCATTCGGCTCCTGGCGTAAGCCCCATTTATGTCACTTTGGTGTGGATCTTAATATATACCGAGCTGTGTTTATGACTGCAAAACCCAATTCTACGTTCCGAAAAGTGTCGTTTGTACATGCTATGTAGCTGACGCCTCCTTCGCACGCGACATGTGTACTGGGTCATGCTGCCTCTAAACTCTCCCCACGCAGGCTCTAAGGGCATGTTTCCTGCAAGTCAACAGGTACCCACGAGCGGTTCAGGTACGCACGCGAACAGGTGTGCACGCCGTGTTGCTACATACAGCCCGCTGCTAGACGCCTATTGCATACTGCTTGGCTCATCCCGTTTCAAGACCATTCGCAATAAGTACCATTCAAAGTGCCCTCTGCTGCCCTTGCCCCGAGCGCACTGTGTTCTTAGCGTGTTCCTATTGCCAAGGACGTAACAAAACAATGAAACGAACTGTGCATATTAAAAACGATAGTTATGACATCCATATATATACCTGTATCGTGTTTGTATTTCCCTTGGCCTTATGTCAAGTCTGGTTCATTGACTTCTGATTTACGCGCTTATGGCCATGGGTTGCCTTGGCCAATCAGCTGATCGTTCGCGCCATTTTCATTCGCGCCAGCCTGCCTGTCGTCAAGGTCGTGAAGTTCGGCGCATGGATCAAAATGTTCTAATGGCATTCATAATGGTCGGACAGGGACGTTTCCCGCTTTGAGATTCTCAAACGCCGTAGTCGTCCAGCACCGGACCTCAGACAGATCGCGACTTGTCGCGTGGGAGTTGGTTTTCGGAGGCCGGCTTAGTGTGAGATGAAACAAGGAGCAAGTAAATATTGAAGTAAGCAAACATTCTTGCCTCACATGGTTGCCATTGTGGACAAAATAAAGGTCATCTTTTCAAAAAACATCATTGCCGATATCCAATGCAGCAATAAGATAATGTGTAAGACAGCGATAGTGGGTACTCACACATGCGTACGCCATACCGCATGCAGAGGGGATATCATCATCAACCACATATTTTTAAGCATTACGGGATATGAATTCACACATTCCCACTCTAATTCTGGTGACACATATCTCCCGTTATATACCTCCATCTTCAACTAGACATGATATTACGGAGACCAGAAAAAAGCGTGAGAAGAAACATCAGTACACGGTATGCTGTCATCTTAATTGAGACATGCATCAAAGAAAACCTGCCTTCCCTTAAATGACGGAAAAATCAAATTACATGGCAGAGCCTGCCGCGCCCCTACAGCCTACCGGCCACGTATCCGCCGAATACCGACAATAACATGATGTTCTGACCTTTGTCTCGGTGTTCCTATATGCGATCGGCTGTTTGTCGCGTAACACGTACACTTTCGCATCTCCCGTTTCAAGAGCGTTTGTAGCATGCCCCACACACTGGGCTTGCTGTAAACGTGCTGTGTCCTACATCCATGATCAAAGACTTAGCGAAACGATGAAATGAGCTGAACATATTTAAATCTATTATGATCATATTCAAATTGCATACCCGTATCTTTGGCATATTTCCTTCGTTCTTATGCGTTCACTGCAGTTCGTCTCATGTGATAACAGCGATCGGTTGTCTTGGTCGATCATCTTATTGTTCGCGCCAACCTGCCTGTCGCATTTTCATTCGCGCCAACCTGCCTGTCGCCAAGCGCGTGCGAACAGTCTGGCGCGTCAATGAGATGTTCTCGTCGTTCGGACGGGGAAAGTTTCGCAGGCGTCGGGACCTTTCGGCGCCAGCCCGAGGACAGGGCACAACTTGTTGCGAGAGACTTGGTCTTTTGGGACGGGGTCAGCGTGAGGTCAAGCCAGGAGCAAGCAAATATGGCAGGAAGCAAGCCTTGTCTTTTCCTCTTTTGCCTGCTATGACTTCAGGTATTAGCAAAATGAGGAATATCGTTTGGCGAAGAATCGTTGCCGATACCCAACGCAGCAATAACATGACGTTTAACCCTCGCCATGATAGGCGGTGATTATGGAACGTGTTTTGATACCAAGACGTGGTCCTAGATTTTCTGGTTTCGGAGCAGCGACAGTTTGTGATGAGCACTTCGCGGCGATCTATGGCTGGCTCAGGCGGCGGGCGGCAAGAGAATTGCACTACAGAATGTACTGGGAACTAAACAAGACACACGCCAATTTAAGGTTCGTGTCACTGCAAGGCTTGTTCTTGTTCACATAAAATAAAGCTACAAAGTGCGGTTTTCGGTAAAATTCGACTTTTGATCTGTCATCAACATAAAAACTAATGCCAATCGTGACATCGTGTTCGGAACAATATACTGCTGTTCTCGGCAAGCTCTATCTTTATAAGCTTGAAAACGCCGGGGGAGGGTCGCATCAACTTCCTCTCCCCCTATCAGTCCGAGTTATGCAAAACGGCGAATCAAGGCGATGGCTGAGACATGCAACGAGCATAGGTGCTTAAACATGCGTACAACGCACATGCAGCGGGGATATTACTATCAGCCACATATTTCCTGAGCGTAACATTACATAAATCTACACTTTTGCACTCGGCTCTGTGGGTGCCAAAGCTCTTTCGTTATGTCACTCTGGTCATGATTCAGCTAGGTATTCCGGAGGCTGGACAATCTTCCCAAGAAACAGAAAATTGCACGATATGCTGTCATTTTCACCGAAATCATTTCACAGTCATCTAAATAACCTAACACCGTCAATCACGAAAACATATATGATGTATGTGAGCATTTGGAGTGGAGTGTTTTTGAGACACAAATATTTTTGAAGGTGTCTTCACATTGTCCTGCCATGAGACTGTCGTTAGTGAACGGGGGCACGCACTGAAGCTAATTTTCGATGAGAAATCCGATCGACTTCACCTACAGTGGCCCTTTGTCCTGGCCGATTCTGAACCACTACCTGGCGCGAAATCTGATGCATGACATAACCGCATGTCGCGACTGAGCGGCCACATGGGGTCCACAAGTTTGCCAGAGAGAGCTTCATTGGCTGCTGGACGCTGCTACGGTATTGTCAGAATTTTTATTTGGAAATATTTTTGCTCTTCTCCTTCAGTATAGTCTCTTTTGGACTCCATGGTTCCGAAAAGAGCTCCTCCCAAAGTGTTCCTGGACCCCTTGACCTTCTCCCACCGCCACCTACCCCCCCCCCCCCTCCTCCCCCCCACCTTCAACAGCCAGACCCCAACAGAGTTTTCAGCTTGAGACCCCATGACTTGAGACCCCATGTATTTCTCGATTGGGGGCCGAAGGACCTTTCCGTCCCCTTTCAGATTGCCCATCGGTTACTATCACTACACATTATACATTGGTCCCCTCTGACGCCGAGGGCCCTCTGATCGGGATGGTTGACCCTGGATCAACGCGGGGCTACTCACCGTTTCAAAAAGGTCCCAAGAGGAGCGAGTAAAATAAATAGCACATAGATCCCAGTTCGACGCATTTGGGCCCTAGAAGAAATGGCCAGAGGGACCCTGTCCGGTGCTCGTTCCTGACTGACATGAGGCTATTCCATTAAGGCGCTAGTCAAGAAGGAGGAAGGGGGGGGGGGGGCTCCGGTCCAGCACGAGCGAGATCTCGAGATGTCCGACACGTCCGGAGGTCCGGTCAGCCGGGATGTGCACCGCGGCGAGCCGAGTGAAACCGAGTCAGGGGCCCCGGGCTCTGACGTGAAGATGGCGGCGTGCCCGACTGAGCTGGCAGCGTTTCGACCGTGCACGGGCCGCCCCACGAACAGGCCTCGCGCGCGTGTGGCGGGGTTCGGTTTTTGGGCGAGGGCTATTCCGGCTGCTAGGGCTATTTCGAGGCGGAATGCCGCTGTTACGCATTTATCAGGCATTAGGCACGTGGGATACGGTAGTGGTGTGGCCAGGACTCCATCCCAGGATAGAGAAGTCCAGAGATGAGCACCTTAACCACTAACCACCATGCCGCCATCGCCCCTCTGCGGCGCGAATTGCACCCGCCTGGATAAACTACAGACTGGTGTTGCTGGACCCCAAATTCTATACTTAAGGGGTTCTGAAGCGTAAAAGGAAAGAAGCGTGTCAAAACTGATAAAGTGGAGAGCGAATACAAGCTCACAACTCGCCCAATTCATTCAGCTTATCTATCGCAAACCAGCTCCGTGACACACACTCGGCTCCGCTGTTCAGATGGCGAATCAACAGCGCCCTTAAGCGCGCCACGTGCGTAGTGTTTTGCGTGGCGTTTGGCAACCAGTTGTATACATTCACAATCAACGTCTGCTTTTTCACTTCCTATTTACTCGCAACCAAGAGTGTGGTTCCCTATTCAGTTGCAGGGGTCTCAGCCCTGGCCGTAACTTGGGATGCATCCTGCAGATTTGTGAGAAAGTGAGCCAAATTCTGAAAGAAATAAATTCGTTGGCATATTATCACGGAACTCTTCGCTGTTTTTTCACCGCACAGCCAACCAGCTTATTTTGGTGAACCACGTCCCGCTTTAAACGTACTTAATCGAAGAAACGAGAAGGCTGGGCCATTGAACGTGTCTCACCAGGGGTAGTATCCGGATTCAGCTGACGAGACAGCCCCGCCCCGCTCTCTTTGAGAGTAAAGACATGTAGAGTTCAGAATAAGCCCCGTTTGCAGGAGCGCGTGAAACAATTTGCAATTGGAGGAGGGCGGAAAATCAGTCAAAAAATCGCTAACAATATAGGCTAGCGGGCCAGGAGCTGGAGATCTGGAGATGGAGATATGCGCGCCTACCTGGAGCAGACATCAAATCAGTCAGCCTTGCACATCAGTCATCAATTCATTAAAAAGATGAGAAACATCACCAACACATACAGTAAATAACGAAACCAAATACCGCGGAGAATCTTATCCAAAGCCCACTATGCCAAACAGCAGACAACCCGACAAGTGCCTTCCACGATTACCGTGCAGCTACTGCCGAATAACTAGCTATTTCCGATGCCACCAGCCAGGGATCAAAGTTTTGAATTTTTTAATGCACGTGCTGCTACGGCCGTGCTGACGCAGCAAAGTTTGTGCGCCCAAACAAAACGTTGCCTATATTCATGCGAAGTGGTTTAACTGAGCAGCACCGTACCACATGATGTCACTCGTCGGCTGAGGCCGGCGAAATCGACTCCGATAGCCCTCTTTCGGGCAATATCCGAACCATTAGGTGAAGGGTTGCGGGGAAGTAGGACAGTGTCTCAAACCGTGGATCTCACGCACGATGGACGTTATGAACACTGGAATTTATGAACACTGGACTTAATGAGCGCTGGACTTTATGAACAATGGGCTTTATGATTATTCTCTGTTTAGGGGCTTTGGACATTTTCTGGACCTTATGAACGCTGGATGTTGCGATTCTGGACTTTTTGACCACTGGACTTTATGAACTCTGGACGTTTCAGTACGCATCCACTGAAACAAGCCTGAAGTTTGCAAACTGCTATTTGTAGACGATGTTTTAGTACTCCGAGACTGCTCGTTAAGAAGAGCGTGGTTCAGGAGTCGAGTGTCATCTGCATATGAGATGAGGCAACCATGTGACAGGTGACTCGACAAGTCGTTCGTAAATAGAGTGAATACTAGTAAATCGACTATGGATCCCTAGACCACTCCGTGGGCTACCGGTATGGTCATCAGTCTTCCACGTACCACCTGTACCCGAGCACTCAAACAGCTTTTGAACCAATCAGGGTCCACGCCGTACCAATGAAGTTTTCTTAGGAGCGAACCATGATCAGCGCTGTCTAAAGCCTTGGGCAGGCCAAGGGCTGTTAGCGAATACCGAACACCAGGAAATGCAGACGATTTCGAAGTGAACTGCGTAATGTGAAATGCATTGAAAAAACTCATTTACATGTTGGGCCCGTTTGAAAACATTGGCAGGTCTTTCACCAAATAACACCTGGATCAGGGACAAGTGGATTATATGACGTGATAGCTTTTAAGCACAAGGTGCTGAGCTTTAAGTTACCAGGCTTTTATAACCTCGGGCAATTACTTAACACGAGCTTTACAATTCGAAAACACTGCACAAACCTCACAAGCATTCCAGTCATTGGGCGAAAGGCTCAGGAGCCCCTGACAGCGCCAATGTGGTCAATGGCCAATGCGGTTTGTAACAAGGTCATTCATGCCGAGTTAGCCCAGCGACTCCCAGACCGAAGCTATGTGATTCTGCACCCGCACCCAAACGATGACCCAGACCGCGAAATCCACCTCGTGCACTCAGCTTAGATAGCAAACAGTGGCCACGCCCCGGACAGTGCGAGATGAAGGGAAAACATCAGCTCCGATAAGTGGTTTGCGGGTGTGAAATGGTGGCAAATCTGTTATCAGTATAGATAACATTGCACTCTTTGACAAATTTGGATGTGCTTCTCCCAGTGCTGGAGATGGTGGGGGGTAACTCCCAACATCTTCATGGACGCCAGGGAGGGCAATGTGACGTTGGAGTTGCAAAGAGGAAAGGATGATGCATTTTTTCTGGCCTGTCTGTCCATTGGACAGTGAACAGCTCCTTAAAGTTGTCCTATTCCTGGCTCTCCTTATCTGGCAGGGCGTTTCCACATCATGAAGGCTCGTGCTGGAGCCGCCTACCGCCAGCCCTGCCCCCGTCGGCTGGCGGCAGGCGGCCGTGCAGCCGTGCGGCGTTGATATCAATATTTTGCTAATGTGGCATTGAGTACGCTGTTTGCCTCCGTGCGCCATTCTTACGTGTTTGGTGTGTTTTATCATGGCGACATCATCGCTCCAACATGCAACCCATTGTCGTGAATCTGACATGAAGCTATATGCATGGAACAATTCGTAGTGAATACATAATAGCCACCGCCAGCTTCTGGATCAGGGCTGCCGCTAACTCCTCGACCAGAACCGCCCCCGCCAGCTCCAGTGGTGCCGGTTGATGACGTGGCTCAGGCAGCTTTGCCGATTATGTAACTTTATGGTCCACCGCACGGCTAAACGGAAAGTGGATTCGGCGTAAGTGGCAGAGATGTCGATAAGATCCTTACAACATCGCAAGGTTGGCGCCATCGCCACCAACAAACAGTACCGTTACCACATCAACGCTTCGTTTTTTAACATTCACACAGTTCCCGGATCACGGCAGCACGAGTACATGTCTACAATCAGCCGTAAAATGAACATAAAATGAACATTCACAACGTGCAAGCATATGGTAGAGTTCGAAATCCCAATCACTGGAATCTGAGATTTGAGGCCATCCGTGAACATCACGACATTCCCTTGGACACTGAATATGAAACCACCGTGCACTACCACATGACACCCATTCCTACACCACTGCTGGGCTTCACCGCTTTCCAGTGAATGGGTCTTTCACGTGGTGTCAAAATTCTGTGAAAGGGGGGGGGGGGTGAGAGAGTTAGCGAACACATTGATGGTGTGGCTGAAACAGGTGGTGACCATATCTTATGGACGTTTGCGTATATAGATTGTAGTAGTTCCTTATGTATATCTGAATGCCAAAAAAAAAACAGAACATAACTAGCCCACTGACCGCTCGAACAGCTTTCAAAAGCAATGTCTGTGTCTGCGTCTGCTATTCGGCCATGTAGAACCACCGAAACGAAATGACTAGGTATTTGGCTTTTTCCTTAATGATAACAAAGGCGGTTTAATGTATACGGGAAATATTACTTATCAATATGTAGCTAACATTTAACATCAGACGGCAATGGTAGATGAATTCCAAATCACAATCCAAGTTGGTGTTTACAAAAGAACCAACGCGATGGCAGGAACTTGGTTCCGGTGTGAGTGCTGCCAGGGTGAGAGGCAGGCGACGTCGTATGGCCTCAACAGCTAAGTGCTTCGCGAAGTTCTAATGACAGCAACATTGGAAAACAGAAACCAAGGTCCGGTATTTTTGGGGAACCAGTGGGAGTCGGAAAACCATATTTGTATCTGCGAAAGAACCAGCAGGGGCCAGGAACCAGAGCACGATTTTGGTAAGAACAATAGGGTTCGTGGACCAACGGTGGGTTTATGAAGGAATCATCCGAAGTCTGGATCCGAGGTCCCCTTTTTCAGGAGAATCGGGAACCAGGAAATGGCATTGGGAACCAGGCACACGTCCGTCTAAAACTATGTCTGAGGAAAGAACACACGGGATTCACGACAGGCGCCGCCGCTGTGCGCCGCCGCCATCCGTGGGCGTTTCTGTTGTTCCCGACCGTCCCAGCCAATGCCTCGATATACATTTTCAAGGACATGCAAAGAGGCCACCTGGGCGTCCCAGGGCACATTGCGCATAGTTCGATCGTGAAGGCTCGAAGGCTGGTTTCCTGCCACGCGCGTTCACTGAGTGAGCGTGGATGGACCTGGGTAAGAGGACACAGAGTTGCGAGATAGCAAAACCCATTGGACCCACGGGACATCTAGGTGTGTTGCAGGCAAGGCTTCGGGGTGCCGGTAGAGTAGAAGACACCCTTCTTCATGCTAGGTGGCAAATCCTGAAAACAAATTTTCTGTTTTAGATCCTTTTGACTTTCTGCTTGTTCTACCCCCTGGCTTAAAACCGTGCAACCTTTTTGTTTCTTGAAATGTTTTCCTAACTGACATACCCATTCACCTTTCTCCTATTTGCATTTAACACCCCTCTAATTCGTGTCCTTTGAATTGTTTTCCAGCCTAACTTGTATCCCTTTTGACTTTTATGTATCCGCTTAACTTGTATCCCCTTCCACTTTTTCGGATTTGACAATCAAGGGAATGTTCAACATTTGAGGATTCTGAAGCAAACATCAGACACGATGAAATAAACTCACTGATGTCTACTGGAATGCTTATCAATAAAAAAGCTGCTCTAACCAACACCATGCTCTGCTGACTAGATATGCTCTTCAATGCCCCATTGTCTGATTACATCATCGTACGTTGCACAACATTGATTGACAGCCAACTAACGGCTCTGTCTCAAGAAATCTTGCTCACGAACGCCAAATGCGAACAAATCGACAGTTATATATTTATTGGTCTTGATCGCCACATGACGAACGGAATGACAAGGTCTGAATGACGGTATTATGTTGTCAGCGGTGCTTGGGTGACCTTGAATGGTCGCTCCAAAATGGTCTTGACAACTACAGGGGCGTGTAGCTCCGAAACTAGTACGACTCAGGTCTTAGAAGAGCTAGGCTGTGAACTGCACCGAATGGTATTCAAGATGGCTGATTCAGTTTAAATCCCATATAAATATGGAACACTTCCTTAAATCAAATTTGGGTCGAATTTGTTAACTTATATTCGTTTTGACCTTTTGTCGATTACAACTTTTTCCGATTGTACTTTTGTTCCTGTCGACTTTTATTCCTTTCAGCTGTTTGCGTCCGAATTGTTTCATTTATTTCCATTCAGTTCTTTGTCCGGGGCCCGCGTGAGAAA
Source organism: Pollicipes pollicipes (assembly GCF_011947565.3). Lineage (NCBI taxonomy): Eukaryota > Metazoa > Arthropoda > Thecostraca > Pollicipedomorpha > Pollicipedidae > Pollicipes > Pollicipes pollicipes. The sequence continues at coordinate 35,917,029 of NW_023596576.1, forward strand.
CGTACCTTCGCGGGTCTTGTCAGCGATGGTCTCCTGCCTCCCCCCCCCCCCCCCCCCCCCCCTGTGGACGCAGGCGGCGACCGTCCGAGGCGAAGCATTGACGTGCCAGGAAAGTGCATTGTATGATTGTATGAGGGAAGGCAAGCTCAGAGGTGCAGCAGAACTGATCAAGGTAGGAACCAGGTAGCCCACACGTTATATAACAAGGACGCGACTGAATAAACGCTCCAGGTTGCGTTGCTAATACTTTTATTATTTAATGCTAAGATCGGTTTCAGCGCAACACAGATCTCTTGTTCCACAAATTTCGTGCCATTTGGTTGGAATTGCCGGAGATATGGGTGTGATAAAACGCATCAACAAGTAATTGGTCCGGGAGAACTCTCACTAATGCAGAGGTGACGATGTGATTTCCAAACCAGAGAATGATAAACGTGACCATTGACTCATGTTTTTGGTAGACTCTTTCATTGAACGTTACCGGTTTGGCAGCTTTGTCTTTGACTATGCGTATCAAAAAGAAGCAGTGAACATACGAGCTACTCTGTCAGTAATTGCACGGGTTAGTCTGAGGTGGATCGCCATAGCACGTGACGACCCCACCATGTGCCACAACGCTGCCGCCGCAGGCGTACCTGCCTGGAGTTGCCTGCATGAGTTGCCTGTCTGGAATCTGCTCCGTGCCAGCGAGTGCAACCGTGACGTCTCTGTCTGGAGCCAGCTGATCCACTTATGTAATGGCCTGCCGGCGCCGTCGCTGCGGCGGACCCCGCACTGATCGTAAGCTGCCGAGTTGCCCACTGACAAGTACAGCTTCTGTGGGATTGCGCTGGGTGATCACATGACAAATGAGTATAGAATGTAAGACCCCTTAAGTATGTGGATAGTCATTTGTCGACATGTGATTCCCGGGGTTGCAGGTAAGTTGAGAGACCGCACACATGGCGACGAGCAGTGGATATGCGAAATCACAAGTTTACATCAAACTACAAAGTTTTAAGACGGCAATTGAAAACAGCCGGGCAAAGCCGTTTTATTAGCAATAGTTTTAGATATTTTTAGCACATTTGTACCTAGACGCGTGGGTCGGGATTTTACGAATTTAAGTATTGGCGTCTTCGTGGGTTTACACTGCGAGAGATTAATCAATACGCAGCTTGTCTACGTCTACTCAAATCCGCTGGTGACGTGACCGGTTGACTGCCAGAATCGGTCCGACCGGAGTCAGCGCCCTTAGCGGTCAGGATTTCGGAAATCCGCGATGAGCTTGGCGAATTAAACACAAGGCGCAATGATTCACGTCATGCCTATTTAAGCGTTTACCCATTACTATGTGCCGCTCGCAGGTAAATCAGTGCATTTACCGCTTATCTTTAAGGTTGACACTGAGGATAGCTACAGGTTTTGCTGGAAAGGCTTCAGCCCTCACGCGTCACCGATCCTGTCCCGGGATGACTTTCACTCTCGTGCACGGCGGCATTACAACGGCAACACACTGCGAGTACGCTGCAGCGCTGCAACGGTAGGCACCATTCCATACGTGCCCGTGTTTGAACGCGGCAGCCGGACGCCCCACGCGGCAGCTCGGCTGCAACGGTGGGCGGTCTTTCGTGCCCGTGCCCGTGTTTAAACACGGCAGCCGGGCGCCCCACGCGGCAGCTCGGCTGCAGCGTTGAGCGCCCTTCCGCTCGTGCCCGTGTTTTGACGTGGTAGCCGGGCGCCCCACGCGGCAGCCCGGCTGCAACGGTGGGCGCCCTTTCGCTCGTGCCCGTGCTTGGACGCGGTAGCCGGGCGCCCCACACGGCAGCCCGGCTGCAACGGTGGGCACCCTTCCGCTCGTGCTCCTGTTTCGACGCGGTAGCCGGGCGCCCCATACGGCAGCCCGGCTGCAACGGTGAGCGCCCTTCCGCTCGTGGCCGTGTTTGGACGCGGTAGACATGGTAGCCGGACATGGTAGCCGGACACCCCATGCGATAGCCCGATTGCAACGGTCACGGCAGTGGCCGGTTCATCCGGTGCTCCTCGCCACATACGGACTAGGGCCAAGAAAACAAGAATTACATCTGGTACATTAACTTTACACCGAACAAGCCTCCATGAGTTGGCAGGCTCCGCGCTCTTAAGTCTCACCATGGCTGTTTTCAAAGCTTTCACATTTGCAAGCCGAACCTTTGGTATCACAGGTGTAAAGGCAGTGTAGGTGTACATACAATTATCTCCGATCCTACTACTTGTGCAACATGCACAAACAGGTAAACAACACTCAGTATTCTTCAAGTACTTCACCTTTTTTAGAAGAAGAAAAATCTCCACCGCGAGCGTTTTACGCGCGGTGCGGCACGGGCTCAACCAGCTCGCGTTAGCAGGATTGCCCAACTTTGAAATCATGCAATCCAAACGACATCTTTAGCACCAAAAATAAAGAGCAGGCAATTACCATTATACACTACGTCGTTTCGACCACTGCTACTCACAATGCTCGCATGATTGCCTATCATCTTCAAGAAATAACCATCTGATAATATAATAATTTCGGCCACAAACAGGTCATATGATTTTAACACGCAGACTGCCGACGACTTATAGCATGTACTAAAAGGGCAACATAAGCACCAAATTACGTACATTCGAGCAATTAAGAAAAGTATTCCAGTTCTTCACATTCGTGTCTCGAATTGATGTTTCCAAACAGACAGCACAGAGAAAAACCCAACAATGTCGGCGGAACTGAAGCATTTCCAGCAGTCTTAAAAAACGGACCAAGCCACGGGAACCAAACACCGAAGTCAAGCCAACGTTTTCGGTACGGTACATTGACGTCTATTAGCGCAGTGCATCTCATACACGAGTCCGGATAATGTGATTCACGCTTATTAGGACCAAACACATCGTGACGACATTATCGCTTAAACTACAACACTTGGATTCAATTAATATGACCACTCCGTTTGCCGTGACATGCTGCCATCATGTCGTGCAGAGGGACTGTCGTAGTACAGAGGTGTACTACTTGAAGAGGGTGCTACTGCAGTCCGTCCGCCAATGATGGCAATATCTGACGGCAATGCATGAGTCTTATTCATCGGACCGTGGTCTGGCATATCCACCGACATCGTCGGCAAGATGTGTTTGGTCCCAATAAGTGTGAATCGCATGATCCGGACTCGTGTATAAGGTGCATTACGCTAATAGACGTATACGTACCGTACCGAAAACGGTGGCCTTGCTTCAGTCCTCGTTTCCCGGGGCGCGATCCGTTTCCTTAGGGTGGCTGTTGGCATAATATCTCGGCAGAGTATGTCTCTTGATGTCAGAGCGATTTCAAGCCTTGCTCGTTGGAATTGTACGAGAGGTGCACTACTTTAAGAGGGTGCTACGACAGTCCCTCTGCACGACATGATTGCAGCATCTCACGGCAATGCATGAGTCTTATTTATCGGACCGAAGTCTTGCAGTTCCATCGACATTGTCAGCACGACGTGTTCAGTTCTAAAGGTGTGAATTGCATTATCCGGACTCGTGTGTGAGGTGCACTACGCTAACAGACGTATATGTACCGTACCGAAAACGCTGGCCTTGCTTCAGTCTTCGTTTCCCGAGGCTTGATCCGTTTTCTTAGGGTGGCTGTTGGCATATTATCTCGGCAGAGTATGTCTCTAGATGTCAGAGCGATTTCAAGCCTTGCTCGTTGGAATTGTACAGGAGGTGCACTACTTTAAGAGGGTACTACGACAGTCCCTCTGCACATGATTGCAGCATGTCACGGCAACGGAGTAGTCATATTAACTGAACCCAAGTGTTGTAGTTTAAGCGACAATGTCGTCACGATGTGTTTGGTCCTAATAAGTGTGAATCACATTATCCGGACTCGTGTATGAGATGCACTGCGCTAATAGACGTCAATGTACCGCACCGAAAACGTTGGCTTGGCTTCGGTGTTTGGTTCCCGTGGCTTGGTCCGTTTTTAAGACTGCTGGAAATGCTTCAGTTCCGCCGACATTGTTGGGTTTTTCTCTGCGCTGTCTGTTTGGAAACATCAATTCGAGACACGAATGTGAAGAACTGGGATACTTTTCTTAATTGCTCGAATGTACGTAATTTGGTGCTTATGTTACCCTTTTAGTACATGCTGTAAATCGTCGGCTGTCTGCGTGTTAAAAATCATATGACCTGTTTGTGGCCGAAATTATTATATTATCAGATGGTTACTTCTTGAAGATGATAGGCAATCATGCGAGCATTGTGAGTAGCAGTGGTCGAAACGACGTAGTGTATAATGGTAATTGCCTGCTCTTTATTTTTGGTGCTAAAGATGTCGTTTGGATTGCATGATTTCAAAGTTGGGCAATCCTGCTAACGCGAGCTGGTTGAGCCCGTGCCGCACTGCGCGTAAAACGCTCGCGGTGGAGATTTTTCTTCTTCTAAAAAAGGTGAAGTACTTGAAGAAAACCCAACACTCTCCAATGGATCGTCAAGACTGCGCTGCAGCTCAAGCGGGGTCCCCAAGTCATCTTGATAAAGAAGCATCCGCATAATATGTAACCCATTCACACCGTAGTAATTCCAGTTCAGAAGTGGCCCGAGCCTGCTGCTCAGCATTATTTCACATGTAAACATCAGTTAAGGCGCACATAAAAACCAGGGATGTACTTCACTTATGCTCTGAAAGTTAGTACCATGTTTCCACTTGCCACATATCACGAAATGTCATGCTGTGACTATTAATTTTATCGCTCGGCTAACTAATTGGAATGAATCGCAACGATTGTGGCTCTTTACACCATACCAAGATAGCCTCCAAAGATAGCACAATGAGTGTAAAAGGAGGTGGTATCTTTGACGTTACTCTAATGATACGATACAAACGCCGTCTTTCTATTCAATACTTGTATGGTTGTAAAGCCTGCTTTCTTCACCTTGCATTGGCGGTGTTGTTGCAGTACACTCTCCCAGCGACGGCCGCCCCGCTCCCGCTCCTGCCCGTGCCGTCCTGACCGCGCCGCCCGGTCACGTGACACACCGCCGCTGGGTATGGGCAGACACCCGCTGACCCGGGCCAGCCGGCCGCGGCAGGCCCGGGCGCGCCACACGACCGTCCAGCCTTACATGACAGGACGACGGATGGAGTTGCGTATAGGAATATCCGTGAAAAGCAATAATTCATGATGATGAATGCACAAGAAAGTAAATCCGACATACTGTTCGCGGAGCGTTTGACACTTTGTTGTGTCATTGCCACATGTCCTCTACCTCGTGGAAGTCAAGGCACTGCATAAACAAACATTCATAGGACACGTACAGCAGGAGTTATATACACTTCACAGCACATGTACAATGGCGTACGTCTAATCATATTAAACTCTGGTCCATGATGCACTGGCGTCTAGTACGTTAGCCTTGGTCTCATTTACGCCACAGACTGAACTCACCTTCAACATAACTGACCGTAGCCGGGTTGAGCGAGCAGGCTCTGATCAATTTTAGTCGCAACAATGAGTTCCGAGTCAAATACAAGGCATGCAAAGGAGGAGGCCGAAGCAAAAGCGTGCGCCATCTTAAGCTTTCCAGTTGCAAAGATTACCCGCTCTATTTTCTACCGGCTCAACTAGGCAAACCTGTAATCCCGACCGCGGCACCATATTTCACTCATGCTCACCTGCATCGTTATCCCCCCCATCGACGTCCTTGGGGGTGCACTCATGTCCACCGGGCTTGAACTGGCCTGCGGGGCCGTCGTCGGCGTCTGGGTCTGTCAATGTCGGGTTCCATGACGATGGCGGCGAGTGGACCGCTAATCCCCAGGAGACGTGGGAGCTGGTCCACCTCAAGTTGCGTTCGTTTCTGGCTTCCCGCACTTCCTCGCTTTACATGCTGATGACCAGTGACAGTGACTCGGTCACGTCTGTTCTATGTTCACTTTGTGCACACACGGGGGGAAATAATAGCATCGCTTCGACAACTGAACCGTCTCCATGGAATATTGCGTGTGCTGCTGAATGTCGATAAGTACGAATGAAGACAGAGCGGAGAGGATGACGGCCAAGCCTCGAAGAAGCTGCAGGCATACATTTCGAAGTCGGCATTCCCACCGCCACCACTCCGGGATTGGCGGAGCCTCTCGCCGGGGTGTGACAGCAAAGGAGCCGGCCCGGCACAGAGAATTCCCTCCGAACCAAACAATACTATTGGCTCGGCGGAGATTGGGCAGCGAATGCAGACCGCCAGACGCTGCAGGCGATTGGCCCTTAACAACGGGGGGTGCCCGCTGTCCACATCTGCGGGATCATGAGACGCGTGTCAACCGGCCCGTTGCAGCGAAAAAAACCGGCCTCTTCCCGGATCTGGCATGACGGTGGTCCTATTTTTTAGTCTGACCGCCGCCTCAAGGGAAAGACTTTGCCGTCTCGGACGGCACTAATCAAGTTATAAGTCGCCGTCTGCCCGGTCGGACGTGATGTACCGGGCGGTATCCGATGAGTGGCTTGTGGGCCAATGTGAACGGACCAGGGCAGGGGCGGATAATGACGTAACTGGACTATATATAAATGATCGTATATATACGCAGAATGGGCCGCGAAAGCGAGGCACAGATAGTTGAGTTACTAGGTTGAGGGTGATTGTGTGTGAGTGTGACCTGGTAAATACCGGTGACTTACTTATTTAGCGGGAGGGGGGGGGGGATCGTGAGGCTATCGCGAAGCGAAATGTTTAGCTTTGAAGCGATCAACGATCGCAGGCCACGGATTGGTCGGGTGATCCACAAGGCCAGTGATGGCAATGGCCGAACGCTGCACTTAACGTTGCGACATTTGTGGCCTGGCCTCCAGCCGGAGATGCCAGTTGTTGGCGGAGCGGATAATTGCACGTAGCCATTGCTGTCAAATCGGTCGGATTAGACTTGCACCGGCTGGCAGACCTACGTTCGATTCGCACCCCGCTGTGGCCTCTTGTTCGGGGGCTGAGCCACGCGGCAAAGGTAGTGGCCGCGAAGGGTGACAGGGGCAGAACGCGCCCGAGAATCATGGCTCGGCTATGATCATGATTCAGGAGGAGCTAGACAATTGCAGTCCTGCTGTTATGCAAATCAATGTTTGGGGATAGCTCGACTCGAAGACATCATTACGTTGATTTTTGGGTAAGAGAAGGTCGATTCGCATTTTCCGTCTTTCATTTAACCTCGGGCGTGGCGGCATGAAGGAACGTAGGTCATGACATGACAAGAGACCAGCTCAGACCGTCCGGGATGCAGGGTTACGCACGGCAGTAACTGCATCTATCCGTTGGTGGTCCTTGTCTGACGCGGTGTATGCCGGGCGTTGGGCGTTATCAGCCCATGCTGGCGAGACGTTCGGTGCGGATAGGGATTCCGCCAACGTGCTTTGCAGGAAGGGCGAGAGGGTATTGAGTCATCGGACAGTCCCGTTAGGCCGAGTCGCCAGAGCGCATCGGCCGTGGAGACCGTGAGGCGTGAGCGCAGGTCGTACCGGGTGCTCGCCGTCTGCTGATGGGCTCCACCGTCCCATCAAGTGCGCTATCTACCCCCAGGCCTCTGAGGGGGCGCACCGCGACGCTGCCATACAAAGCACACTCCAGCAGGCGGGAAGCGAGGGCGCAGAACCGCCGGAGGCGACGTCTCTATACTGAATGGGGCGCGAAGCGGGTGCGCAGCAGCGCAAAGCCGCGAGCGGTAGGCATGCCTGAAGAAGAGGTGGGTGTCCCATCGTGGACGAGGCGCAAAGGAGCGACCTCCGAATACGGAGCCGTCACCATATCGGTCGGGCGAGGGAACCAGTCGTCGTCCAGCTTAAGTACACCTGAAGCCGCCCCAGTAGCCACGGCGGTGCCAGGCGGATGGGAAAGTAACCGGATATGCTTTAAATAGGACATAAACGTGGCTTTAATGGATGCGTGCAATGCATAAAATTATACTTTTACTTGAGCTCAGTGAGCACTCGCGCAGACTTGTCAATTATAGTGTCAGGATGCTGGAGAGGGGCGTAGGTCATGACATGGCAATAGACCAGTTCGGACCGCCTGAGGTGCAGGGTTACGCACTGTGGTAACTGGACCCATCTCGGGGGAGGGGGCAACGCATGTGCGTGCCAGGAATGAGCGGTGTGATGTAAGAATGCGTGTAGTGAATTATTTACGCCAGTGAATGAGGACGCTTGTAGTGAATGTGGTGAGGTGCCGATCCCATGAGTTTGTGAGGATGATTTGTGGACGAGGGGTTTCCAGGGTCTATATCCAGCAGGCTCTGCTCGTGTAGATTGCCGGCTGAGCGGATAACCGGCCGATTCAGGCGTACCGTGAGATTAAGGACGATTAAATTCTCTCATGCAGCTGATTTGCTTGTAGCCCCGTTTGAATGTCATCACCAGCCAAGCGATGAAGGTGAGTTGCCGTTTTGAAGGACGCAGACGGCACAATCGTGCAAGGAGAGACAACTGCTCATGGTGTCTGACAGGTCCTGCAATCCCGTCAATGCACGGGTCACCCATTTCATCCCATTATGTGGCCCACATGCGTGTGTGTGGGGTTGTGTGTGTGGGGGGGGGGGGGTGAAGGTGTGGGTGTGAGTGTGTGGGTGGGTGTGTATGTGTGTGTGTGTGGGTGTTGTCGGTTATAGTGGAGTCCATGGGTGCATTCCTACTTGCTTAAATGGAATATTTTACATTTGAAGATATAGGAACAAACACCAGATGTGATGACACGAGCTCATTCATAACTCTGATGTACTTTTAAGTGGAAAAACTGCTCTAGACAGGACAATTCTTTGTCAAGTACATATGCTACGCAAAGCGTCATGGTTTGATTGCGTCATCGTCCCTTGCACAACACCGATTTAGAGCCAACTGACAGCCGTTATATCTGTAAGTCATGCTCCCGAACGCCAGATATGAACGCCCCAACAATTCCATGTTTCTTGAAACGAAATTAAGATGAAATTCTTTCAATAATTATATGCGTGGTGCTCGTTACGTAAAATGTATTTTTGATGCGTCAAAAGCGCAACTTACTCTTCATACCTTTAAGTATCTATTGATGGTTTTCATGCCTTACGTTGCACCAGCACTGTACCATCTTAAAATTATAGTTTTCTTGGTCTTGATCACAGCATGGCTTATGGAATGGCAGGATATGAAGACGTTGCTATCGTCCCATGAATGCCGAGGTGACCGTGACATACTCTCCCCGATACAACATTTCCAAGTTTTGCGGGCGTGTATCCCAGAAACTAAAGGGGCTTAGATCTTAAGAAGGACAGGATTGTGAACAACACCAAAAGGTCTTCAAGACGCCTATTTCGGCTCAAAACCCCAGATAAATGTGGGACACTCCCTCTTAAAGGGAGTGTTCCATCCTTATATGGGATTTTGAACTAAAATACCCATCTTGAGGACCTTTTGGCGCAGTTCACGGCTAAGCCCTTTTTAAGACCCAAAACCCTCTGGTTCCTGAGTTACACGCCCACAAAAGTGGGAAAGGTTGTTGGGAGACTACTTCAAAGTCACCTTGGCATTGATGCCGTCATAGAAACGTTAAACGATCGTCGTGATACAAAGGCTTTTTCGGCTCATGGTCGAAACAGTATAGCCGCTGATACATTTGCAATAGCGATGATGCGGCAGGTACGATACAATATGCGGAGGTGATTGGCTGTTAGTAAGAGTTCGCCGCTGTATGCGTGTCGCGACCGTAAGCGTGAACAGTTTTCGAGTTGTGCGGTACTCGTCAACGGGGCATTTTTCTTTAGGTCAATGCTATAAAAAAGAACACCACTGTCTGCAAAAAAGTACGGCACCGAAAAAAATGGCATTCTTCCCAATGCTAGAGAAAGAGGACGGGACGGAAAATGTCTTTTTCTCTTGTGTGTGTGTCTTCCTTTCTCAGCACCCAGCATTTAACACAAGTTGCAGTAATCAAGACACTGATGACTCACAAGCGATGCTCGCCTGCGCACAAAATTTGTTAAGACCAGTGGATGTGCACCATCATGTGCAAACTGTGAATAGCTTGTATGCATACAAACATTTGGTCATACAGTAGAATGTGTATCAGTAATAGCACAGCTCTATACTTTCATAATTCTATAGGGAAAAACAGCTTTGCAAAGCCATATCCTGTGAGCCAATACTGAACATGTCCATTAACGAGCTGCGCACACCAGCCCCTACTACCAAAATGAAGTCCTGATATAATAACGTGCAGTGGATTAATTGCATGCGTATTATCTCAATAGGTTCAAAATGCTGCCAAGATCATAATAAAGTAACAAATTGCCTTTGTACACCCCTGCAACATAGGTGCTAGTGTTTATCCTAGTATGACTTCTCCGTCATATTCAAACACAAACATATAGGTAGGGACAGGTATCGATATATCACATTTTATTGGGAGTCAGTAGACTTAAAACATACCAAAACAGTGTTCTCTTTCAGAAGTACAATCCTCGCACGCACACTCCCCATCACATCAAGATCAATACAAACAACTAGCACACACAACCATTGATCATACACATTTCAAACTCCGGTTCACACTTTTTTGCCAAAGAATGTGATGTCACACTTGCACAGCTCGCGGGGCTATCAAATTGCAGTTTTTTCGCAATTTCCGCACAAATTTTTGGCTATAACACCCCATTTCACCGTAACCTAAACAAAATCCCAACGGGGGCTCACGGTAATGCGGCTCAAGAGGTTGTACTTGTAGAACAAAATTGGGTGTTCAAGATTTAAACTCGTACAATATGTTGGAAATATTGAGTAGTATATATATATATATATATATATATATATATATATATGTGTGTGTGTATATATATATATATATATAATATATATATGTGTGTATATATATATATATATATATATATATATATGTATGTAGATAGATAGATGATAGATAATAGAGATAGATAGATAGATTAGATAGATAGATAGATAGATAGATAGATAGATGATAGATAGATAGATAGATAGATATATATATATAATATATATATATACATGTATATAAAATACTTAAGTTTCCCAATTTCATAATGCCTTGCTAACCCTTAAACCCGTGCCAGGTTCTGTGCTCCGGTACGCAAGGCGCCAACCGAATTGTTTGTAAGGAATACGTCGTCAGAGGAGAAAAAAACGCCAGCAGGAGAAAAAGACAGATTTGCC
>NW_023596576.1:35929205-35958143 GCF_011947565.3 Pollicipes pollicipes
CTTGTGACCATGGTCGTTTCCAGTAGTTTTAAGATGTCCGCTGACCAGTGTAGAAACGGCTCGCCTTCTACCGGTATGGTTCCTCTTCCTGCCTTGCAACCCTGCATACTTCGGTTTCATCCTCAGACAAGAAGTGCAAGTTCCACAGTACCGCCTCACCTCGCGCTGTACGTTGTACCAGAAGAAACCGGCTGTCACACGGTGCAGTGTTCGCCTCACACCTCCATGCCCTGACATCGGGACGTCATGAGCCAGATGCAGCGCTCTTTGTGCTGACCCTTGTCGGCAGGATCACTTGTGCTCTTGATGTCCCTTCGAATTCCGCAGGACCATGCCGTTGTGTAGCCGCAAGTCAGGCAGTCCGTGTGTAGAATTTCAGTTTCTGCTTGCTGGGTGCTGTCCAACTTGGTCCGTCTTCATTGGCTGCTTTTTCAGGTGGCGGATAAGTTGGCACAGCACAGGATCTGTCCGTGTCGCTGTAGCCAGGTCATCGAATGATTGATGTCCGGTCTTCTGCAGCATCGCCACCGTTCTCGCCTTCCGTGGATAGCTCTTGCGCGTCCACGACTGTTGAGCGGTGCAGCCTCACAACTGGAGTCACTCTCAAGCCTTCCTCCGGTACAAACTCCGCCGCAGTTGGTCGCAGCTGGTGCTTCCTCGTGTCTGTCTCGAACCTGCGGGACAGCGCGTCCTCACATGCGGAATCAGCCGACCCGCCACGTGCTCCACGATGTATCGTACTTACTGCCGCAACTGCTCGATCCACTGGAAAGACGGCCTGAAGGTGACTTCGAGCGGTGCAGGAACTTGATCGCCTCTTGATCGGTCTTCAGTGGAACGGCTTTCCCACCAGATAGTGGTGAAACTTCGACGTCGCTTTCACCACAGCTCCCAGTTCGCGCTCAGTGACGCTCCAGTTGCTCTCCGCTGGCGTCTATTTCCCTGAAGCGAAAGCAACCACACCCTTCGACTGGCTCAGCTCTGCTCCCCATCCAAAGTTACTCGCATCGGTTGTCAAAACGAACTGGTCCGCCGGGTCAGGAGACTGTAGCACCGGGTACCACTGAAGATCCTTCTTCAGTGTCTGGAAGCCGATCGCACAGTCCTCAGTCCACTCGAAGTTTGTCTCCTTCTGCAGCAAGTTGGTCAGATGCACTGACTTGTCAGCGAAGTGGGGGATATGCTGTCGGTAGTAGCCAACCAGGCCCAGAAACTGACGCACTTCCTTGGCGCTGCTTCGTCTGGGCCAGTCCTTCACCGCTTCTATCTTGTCTACTGTGGGACGGATCCCCATCTCGTCGAGTTGATGCCCCAGGAAGATAACTTTCGTGACCGCCACCTGGCACTTGTTCGGATGCAGCTTCAACCCTGCTTGGCGGAACCGGTCCAGCAGCTGCTTCAGCACCTCCAGATGCTCCGACATCGAAGAGCTGTAGACGAGGACGTCATCCAAATAGACCACTGCTGTTTCCCAGTTGAAACCCCCCAACACATCCTCCATGACCCGTTGAAACATCCCCGGACTCGTTTTAAGCCCAAACGGTTGACGTTTCCACTGCTCGAGTCCATGCTTGGTGATGAACGCTGTTACTTCTCGAGATTCCGGATCGATGGGCACAGCCCAGTAGGCAGATCGCTGGTCGAGCACTGAATGAACCCTGGCTTCCCTCGTGGCTTCCAGGCGGTCTCCGATCCTTGGCAGGGGGTAGGAATCGTGCTTGATGACTGCATTCACCGCTCGGTAGTCGCAGCAGAACCGGACTCTTCCGTCCTTCTTCCTGATCATCACAACAGGTGACGACCACGGTGACTTGGAATCCTCGATCACTCCTTGCTCTTGCAGCTTCTCCTTCAGTTGTCCTCGAAGATGCAGTGGCGTGCGATACGCCCGTTGACCGACAGGCGTGGTGATGACCAGCTCATGAGTCCCTTGGTAATTTCCTATGTCTTCAGCTGACTGGGAGAACACATCCTGATACTCCTCCAGAAGATTCTGGAACGGCTTCTTCTCCTTTTCACTCAGGTGACCCAAAGAAGGCAGCTTTAGTGAACGTGGTGTGCCACCCCCACGATCTCCATCTGCGGCAGTCACCTCCACCGAAGACGATGTGCTGCCCACACTAGCCCCAGCCGTGGCAGTCACCTCCACTGGATCAAAGCTTCCTAGTTTTGTGCCTGCTAAAATGACCACACCCTCGCCCCATGGTTGATCATACGCACAGGGACACCTGAGCCTGACATGTGCAAAGCAGGGGCAATCTGCACACCCTCAACTTCCTCAGGTTCAAACAGCATGGGTCTGATGAGGCCAACCCGGTACACCCTTATGAAGGTCTCTGAGCGTCCTGAACATGTGACAGGGGTTGACGTTCTAATACTCCTGTCCCATGGGAACCTCAGGCCATCAAGCACTACCTCTTCTCTTCCACAGTCAATCACAGCACCCAGCTTGTGAAGAACATCTAGCCCCACAAGAGCAGAATCCAGCATGTTCTCCACCACGATAAAACTGTGCACTATCTTCTTGCTCCCAATATCAACTTCCAGACTTGTCCTGCCTAGACATCTCTGACAGCTGTCCCATTAGCAGCCCTCAAGTCTTCCTGTGATGAGGTCCACCCCTCTCCTACCTGAGCAGCTAGAGTCTCACTAACCAGACTGATAGAACTGCCCGTGTCTGCGATAACAGGGACCTCAATTCCCTGTAGTGTGGCTAGCATCCTCACCTCCACTGGGGCATAGTTCTCACCCTCCTGACTGGCTGCTGATCCGTTCTCTTCTCTGGCACTACCCATGTTCCTCTGAGACTCGGACACTGCCTGCTGATGTGCCCCACTCCTCCACATTGGAAACACTTCAGTGCCTGTCCTTCCACCTTCTTCTGCCCATCAGTTGTCTGTCCTCTCGAAGAGTTGGCCCTACTGGAACATTGAGCCGCAAAGTGACCCATCTTCCCGCACACGAAACATGGCCCACTGCTCCTCCGAACATCTCTGCCTGCTGTACCTTGCCTGGTCTGGCGAACAGGGTGGGTTTCTGCAGAGCCAGGACCATGGAGCTCCTTCTGCATCCTCTCAGCTGACTGTAATCTCTCCAATTTGCGGATGTAAGCTTCTATCGAGTATGTGTCCATGTCCAGCATTCGGGACTGCCACTTTTCTGGGACGGCCTTGGGTATCCTTTCAATCACTAGATTTTCTCTTGTGTCTTTGTCCACATCTGGCAGGGCTGCACATACCAGCTCTTGTAGCTTGCTCACAAACGCCCTGAGTTCATGAGTCTCTTTCATTTTTATCTCGTTAAATGAATGCAACATTTCCCTGCGTTTCTCCCTTGGACATAACATCTCCACAATCATCTTGCCAGCTTCCTCCACACTCACAGGTCGGGTCTCGTCTAACTGAAATGCTATCCACTCATAGTTACCCACGAATAGAGCCGGCAGCACATCAAGCTGATGAGTTTCATTCCATCCATTGGCTCTCGCGATTCTCTTGAATTGCCTCAAAAATGCTTCAGGCTCACCTCCAAAAAATGTCGGCGGACGGAACATGCTTGATGAACCCTCTTTACGGCCTAAATCGGGATTTTCCTCCACCGTCGGCATTTCTGGCGCGTATCAGCACGTGGCCCAACTGGTAATAGCAAAATATCCCACCGCTGATGTAACGCTTCGTTAACTTGGTAGCTGCCGTCCTGCATTTCCCTTCCGAGAAGAGAAACTCCGATATTCTTCTGCCGCGGGCCTTCTATTAACAACGTGCCTCCTCCAACGCCAACCAGCGCGTAAGCCAACGATTGGCGTGTAAAATAGGTCACAGGCTGGTTCTACTAAATATTTTGAGCAGCAGCATCTTATGGCTTTTCAATTTTTCAGATGGTAGTGTGTGCTGTCCTGGCCGTTGCGGCCGCCCAGAACGCCCTGCCCTACAGCGGCCTGGCCTACTCGGTACAACCGGACGCCGCCACATACTGGACCAACCTGGCCGCCCCCTATACCAAATACGCTGCTGCCCTCTATAACGGCTTCTCTGCCAGCGCCCCGGCCGGCGCCCGCCTCCAGGACAACGGCATCAGTACCAAGTTCGACGGCAAAATCCCCGTCTTTCTTATCAAAGGCTTGTGTAGTTACGTGGACCTCAATGGTGTGAAACAGAAGGACGACTTCACTGTAGACGGGTCTGGCTTTCGTGTGTCTGGCACCAACCTGCCGCCGGCTGCCGTCACCGACGTGAAGAGGCTCGCCAAGACTACTGCTACCAAGAGCGGCTACCGCAAGTAACGCAGCGATCTGCCGATCGGCGATACCCCTGAGGTGGCCGCCGCCAATGCTGGGCACTTCCGCCCGTACAACGCAGCCGCTCTTGGTGTCTACCCTCGGACGTACGCTGCCTCCGGCACTCCCGTCACGTTCCAGGGCACGTACGGCCGGGAGGGCGTTTCTTACTCGTACAGCTCTATTCACCCAAACCCCCTCCCTTACCTTCGCCTGTTTTAGTAAGTGCTCTGTGCGCTGCTCACCTGCGAGCAAATGCTGACTTTTCATCTCTGACTCGCTCCCAAGCGGTCTGTTTGTGTTCATATGCCGTTACACCGGAAACCTGTCATGTTTGGTGCATTGTCTCAGCTTGATGCAAGGGTACGTGTTTACAGCTTACCGAGCTTGGTTTCATGAAAGGGTGGCGAACACATGCATCCTAATTTTTCATCATTCCATGCAGTTCACAGCCAAGCCCTTTGGAAAATTTACAGTTCTCTTGTTTTAAGCTTGACGTCCGCGAACTTCTGCCGACTATTTTGTACAGGCTATTTTGAGGCCAATCAGCCACCCACGGCGCCACAAAAACATCACGCAGATGACACCACATCGTTGGCCATGTGGTGCTGAAGGTCATTATAACATGATCATCAGATTATTCGTGTCTGGCATACGTCAGCACGATTCGAGGCATCAACAGCAGCAGTTGAATTGCAAGCATCTTAATGTGGTGAGTGCAAATTTCGAACACGAACCACTTTTGTGCTACGTGATACGAGAATTTGTGCAGTGGTAAGAGTTGTGTTTGGAAAAAGACTGGGATCGAAGAACATAGGACTCTCGCCATAACTGGCTATGCAAATGCAACAAAGCAATACAAAATCCGGGACGAATATAAAACACCACGAGAAAGGGCGAAAACACAATCACGTGACGATATTTGGGCTTAGCAAGCGCGAAACAGCAAACTTTCTCGCTTCTCGACGTACTCAAGCGATGCGGTATTCATATACATATTTGATAATTACTGCCTTCATCATTTTTTGATGCTCATTTCATCTCATCTGATGCTTGTCTCAACATCTTTAGATATGGAACATCCCATTTAAATGCACCCTTTGTGTTCGGTTGTCATTTCACCAAAAACCTGCCGTGTTTGATGCACTTTCTGCCTGCCTGCCTAAAAAACAGACAAAACAAAAACTCCGTATTAGTCTTCAGCCAACAGCTGATCTCATCAGCTACCCCGCTGATCGTATATAAGCTAGGAATCAAGCTTGTGCTGGCTTTTTGTGGTATTTAGCAGCCAATTGAAGTGTATGTTGCCATGATTTATTTGAAATACTTCGTCTTAAGATGACAGGATCCGCCATGTTCTGACGAAAATGAACAAGCTCCATTTATTTGCGTACGAATTACGCCTAGTTTTCTAGGGCTATGCGCAGTAAGCTAGGCTCCCGTATGCAAACTGCGTACATATGAGTATTAAAACTCAATGGCTAAAATCCTCAATTACGAGGATTTTTTGTGAATGGAAACCTAGACTCTAGCGAGCTCACAAAGTAAAAGGTCTTCTTCAGTTTTCTAGAGTTTCCGCAGTGTACATGTGTGGAGATTTAGTTACCGTGAAGTTAACTGGTTCTGATCACTCTGATATGGTGTTGTGTTGGTTCTGGCCGGTGTTTTGCCCGAATCGCACAGAGCGTTAATAATGATGTAGACATACATACATACATACACACATAGACACCCACACACCACACCCACACCCACACCCACACCCACACACACACACACACACACACACATATATATATATATATATATATATATATATATATATATATATATATATATACACTTTTATGACGACAGACACGCGAAGTTCGAAGAACTTGCACGGGATATGACTGGTGACTGACTCTTCTATATATCTGGTTCTTCATTTCATTTCGGCACCTTAAACATTTTAAATCAGAGCATAAAACACGAGCATAAAAAAATAAACCTTTCACGGAACAGCACTCACTGCCGTTTTGACTTGGCAACGACAAACAATTCTACAGCCGTGCAGGAGACATCATTAGCACTACACATTGTGAATCACACAGTGAACACAGCAAATCACGACACTGCATGTGAATCACCAAATATTCACACCATTCATCGGTGCCTTGTTCCCTGTCCAAGTGATTTATTTGTGATGCTGTTCCAAAGAGACAGTTCAGTAATTTGATTCATTTTTTGCTTAGAAGTCGTTTGTGGTCATGAATGAGTAATGCATCCAGAATGTTGAGTTTCAATGTTTTGTGTGCAGACGGTAGAATTGCAGTGTTTTGTGTAAGCACTCGGCGCGCGAGAAGAGTATTATAGTCGGGCTGTACGTGATTTCTTGGTGCCACCTCCGTGAGGTGCTCTGTGAGACGTCGGAACAAAAATGTTATAGATGCACCATTGCAGCATACGCAACCTTGCAGCAACACCTGGCAGCGGTTAACAGACGGGTGGAAATGACCACGTATCGAAATCGGTACTTTCCAACGCCTTATGAAGTCGATGGATGTGCGTGTAAAAGGTATCCCCTTGCCAGATGTTTCACTAGTGCACTTTTTAGATTGGTAGTCGGGACGGATTGCAGGAAGGCGCAATGGGAAGGCTCAATGACGTGATCTCCCTTGCTCGTAATGCTGCAACACTGAACCCTTTCAGAGAATCGACTGGTCAGTCAACTAAATTGCAGTGGTAAAGCGTTCTGGTCAGCAGCTGAATGCATTACGTCCCATCCTGGGGCTCCCAGCGGCTTTAAGTCTAGTGATATCCCCCAGGACCGTACGGAGACCCTTTAGAAGGATGCATCACAACCGGTTCCCTCCTCGATGCGGCTGGCCCTCTAACTGAGACATCCAGCGACGGATCGGCACAGAGGCCCTCGCTGATGCAAACAGGCTCTTTACTGGCACAAGAAGTCCAATCATTGGCATCCAGACACTAATTCGCTTTATTTGTCTCTGGTTGGAATGGTACAGAGGATCCCTTGTCCGTTTCCGGTGTCCCTGGCTGGCACAGGCCTCTCCACTGTCTCAAAGTACATGAGAACCCCTTTTGTTGTTTCTCATGAATCCTTTCATTGTCAGCAGGGGCCAGACCAGACCAGCACAATAGGCCCTTTGATATACAAGGGCGTATTATCGTCCCCGCCCCTGCTTTGTGGTGTCCCAGGAAGTGTGTATCTCTGGAAAATAAAAGCTAAGATGCCCGGTAATAAGGTTTTTTTGGTGCTCCCTCGTGGAACAGGGAGATCGAGAATTTTGCAAGGGTGACACGCATAGATATTGTGATGTCCATGTATTTTTAACGCTGTTTAAAACCAAAGCTTTGGGAAATGTGAAATGCCCACTTATAGAAGCTTTTTAAAATAGGGGTTATGATGCTGTGAAATAAAAGTTATGGTGCTCCAAACTGACAATTTTGGTGCTCTATAGCCCCAGGGGCCAATGCAGGATTTCGTCAGGGTAGGAGGCAAAGCACTGCCGTATCCCTGAAATTTGGTGCCCTTAGGAAATGAAGGGTTTGGGCCCTGTTATAGTGTACTTGAATTTCAGTGCCCATCGAAAATCTGTATTTGTGGTCATTTGTGGCGCCCGTGAAATTTTTGGGGCCTTTTAAAAGTAAAGGTTATGTGGGCACGAAATGAAGATTTTGCTGACCCTTCACCCTGATAGTTTGTACCCCCCTCACCGCAAGGGACAGGGGGCACAGCCCCATCCCACCCCCACTCCTCTACCACTCTGGATCCGCCATTGGTCAAGGTCGGTTGACAAGGCACACCTCATCGCCTCATCGCCTCATAGCGTAGCCCGTTATTTCTTCCTAATTTGTCATTCGGCTCCTGGCGTAAGCCCCATTTATGTCACTTTGGTGTGGATCTTAATATATACCGAGCTGTGTTTATGACTGCAAAACCCAATTCTACGTTCCGAAAAGTGTCGTTTGTACATGCTATGTAGCTGACGCCTCCTTCGCACGAGACATGTGTACTGGGCCATGCTGCCTCTAAACTCTCCCCACGCAGGCTCTAAGGGCATGTTTCCTTGAAGTCAACAGGTACCCACGAGCGGTTCAGGTACGCACGCGAACAGGTGTGCACGCCGTGTTGCTACATACAGCCCGCTGCTAGACGCCTATTGCATACTGCTTGGCTCATCCCGTTTCAAGACCATGCGCAATAAGTACCATTCAAAGTGCCCTCTGCTGCCCTTGCCCCGAGCGCACTGTGTTCTTAGCGTGTTCCTATTGCCAAGGACGTAACAAAACAATGAAACGAACTGTGCATATTAAAAACGATAGTTATGACATCCATATATATATATATATATATATATATATATATATATATATATATATATATATATATATATATATATATATATATATACCCGTATCGTGTTTGTATTTCCCTTGGCCTTATGTCAAGTCTGGTTCATTGACTTCTGATTTACGCGCTTATGGCCATGGGTTGCCTTGGCCAATCAGCTGATCGTTCGCGCCATTTTCATTCGCGCCAGCCTGCCTGTCGTCAAGGTCGTGAAGTTCGGCGCATGGATCAAAATGTTCTAATGACATTCATAATGGTCGGACAGGGACGTTTCCCGCTTTGGGATTCTCAAACGCCGTAGTCGTCCAGCACCGGACCTCAGACAGATCGCAACTTGTCGCGTGGGAGTTGGTTTTCGGAGGCCGGCTTAGTGTGAGATGAAACAAGGAGCAAGTAAATATTGAAGTAAGCAAACATTCTTGCCTCACATGGTTGCCATTGTGGACAAAATAAAGGTCATCTTTTCAAAAAACATCATTGGCGATATCCAATGCAGCAATAACATAATGTGTAAGACAGCGATAGTGGGTACTCACACATGCGTACGCCATACCGCATGCAGAGGGGATATCATCATCAACCACATATTTTTAAGCATTACGGGATATGAATTCACACATTCCCACTCTAATTCTGGTGACACATATCTCCCGTTATATACCTCCATCTTCAACTAGACATGATATTACGGAGACCAGAAAAAAGACGTGAGAAGAAACATCAGTACACGGTATGCTGTCATCTTAATTGAGACATGCATCAAAGAAAACCTGCCTCCCCTTAAATGACGGAAAAATCAAATTACATGGCAGAGCCTGCCGCGCCCCTACAGCCTACCGGCCACGTATCCGCCGAATACCGACAATAACATGATGTTCTGACCTTTGTCTCGGTGTTCCTATATGCGATCGGCTGTTTGTCGCGTAACACGTACACTTTCGCATCTCCCGTTTCAAGAGCGTTTGTAGCATGCCCCACACACTGGGCTTGCTGTAAACGTGCTGTGTCCTACATCCATGATCAAAGACTTAGCGAAACGATGAAATGAGCTGAACATATTTAAATCTATTATGATCATATTCAAATTGCATACCCGTATCTTTGGCATATTTCCTTCGTTCTTATGCGTTCACTGCAGTTCGTCTCATGTGATAACAGCGATCGGTTGTCTTGGTCGATCATCTTATTGTTCGCGCCAACCTGCCTGTCGCATTTTCATTCGCGCCAACCTGCCTGTCGCCAAGCGCGTGCGAACAGTCTGGCGCGTCAATGAGATGTTCTCGTCGTTCGGACGGGGAAAGTTTCGCGAGCATCGGAACCTTTCGGCGCCAGCCCGAGGACAGGGCACAACTTGTTGCGAGAGACTTGGTCTTTTGGGACGGGGTCAGCGTGAGGTCAAGCTAGGAGCAAGCAATTATGGCAGGAAGCAAGCCTTGTCTTTTCCTCTTTTGCCTGCTATGACTTCAGGTATTAGCAAAATGAGGAATATCGTTTGGCGAAGAATCGTTGCCGATACCCAACGCAGCAATAACATGACGTTTAACCCTCGCCATGATAGGCGGGGATTATGGAACGTGTTTTGATACCAAGACGTGGTCCTAGATTTTCTAGGTTTCGGAGCAGCGGCAGTTTGTGATGAGCACTTCGCGGCGATCTATGGCTGGCTCAGGCGGCGGGCGGCAAGAGAATTGCACTACAGAATGTACTGGGAACTAAACAAGACACACGCCAATTTAAGGTTCGTGTCACTGCAAGGCTTGTTCTTGTTCACATAAAATAAAGCTACAAAGTGCGGTTTTCGGTAAAATTCGACTTTTGATCTGTCAACAACATAAAAACTAGTGCCGATCGTGACATCGTGTTCAGAACAATATACTGCTGTTCTCGGCAAGCTCTATCTTTATAAGCTTGAAAACGCCGGGGGAGGGTCGCATCAACTTCCTCTCCCCCTATCAGTCCGAGTTATGCAAAACGGCGAATCAAGGCGATGGCTGAGACATGCAACGAGCATAGGTGCTTAAACATGCGTACAACGCACATGCAGCGGGGATATTACTATCAGCCACATATTTCCTGAGCGTAACATTACATGAATCTACACTTTTGCACTCGGCTCTGTGGGTGCCAAAGCTCTTTCGTTATGTCACTCTGGTCATGATTCAGCTAGATATTCCGGAGGCTGGACAATCTTCCCAAGAAACAGAAAATTGCACGATATGCTGTCATTTTCACCGAAAGAGTCATCTAAATAACCTAACACCGTCAATCACGAAAACATATATGATGTATGTGAGCATTTGGAGTGGAGTGTTTTTGAGACACAAGTATTTTTGAAGGTGTCTTCACATTGTCCTGCCATGAGACTGTCGTTAGTGAACGGGGGCACGCACTGAAGCTAATTTTCGATGAGAAATCCGATCGACTTCACCTACAGTGGCCCTTTGTCCTGGCCGATTCTGAACCACTACCTGGCGCGAAATCTGATGCATGACATAACCGCATGTCGCGACTGAGCGGCCACATGGGGTCCACAAGTTTACCAGAGAGAGCTTCATTGGCTGCTAGACGCTGCTACGGTATTGTCAGAATTTTTATTTGGAAATATTTTTGCTCTTCTCCTTCAGTATAGTCTCTTTTGGACTCCATGGTTCCGAAAAAGAGCTCCTCCCAAAGTGTTCCTGGACCCCTTGACCTTCTCCCACCGCCACCTACCCCCCCCCCCTCCCTCCTCCCCCCCACCTTCAACAGCCAGACCCCAACAGAGTTTTCAGCTTGAGACCCCATGACTTGAGACCCCATGTATTTCTCGATTGGGGGCCGAAGGACCTTTCCGTCCCCTTTCAGATTGCCCATCGGTTACTATCACTACACATTATACATTGGTCCCCTCTGACGCCGAGGGCCCTCTGATCGGGATGGTTGACCCTGGATCAACGCGGGGCTACTCACCGTTTCAAAAAGGTCCCAAGAGGAGCGAGTAAAATAAATAGCACATAGATCCCAGTTCGACGCATTTGGGCCCTAGAAGAAATGGCCAGAGGGACCCTGTCCGGTGCTCGTTCCTGACTGACATGAGGCTCTTCCATTAAGGCGCTAGTCAAGGAAGGAGAAGGGGGGGGGGGGGCTCCGGTCCAGCACGAGCGAGATGTCGAGATGTCCGACACGTCCGGATGTCCGGTCCGCCGGGATGTGCACCGCGGCGAGCCGAGTGAAACCGAGTCAGGGGCCCCGGGCTCTGACGTGAAGATGGCGGCGTGCCCGACTGAGCTGGCAGCGTTTCGACCGTGCACGGGCCGCCCCACGAACAGGCCTCGCGCGCGTGTGGCGGGGTTCGGTTTTTGGGCGAGGGCTATTCCGGCTGCTAGGGCTATTTCGAGGCGGAATGCCGCTGTTACGCATTTATCAGGCATTAGGCACGTGGGATACGGTAGTGGTGTGGCCAGGACTCCATCCCAGGATAGAGAAGTCCAGAGATGAGCACCTTAACCACTAACCACCATGCCGCCATCCTCCCCTCTGCGGCGCGAATTGCACCCGCCTGGATAAACTACAGACTGGTGTTGCTGGACCCCAAATTCTATACTTAAGGGGTTCTGAAGCGTAAAAGGAAAGAAGCGTGTCAAAATTGATAAAGTGGAGAGCGAATACAAGCTCACAATTCGCCCAATTCATTCAGCTTATCTATCGCAAACCAGCTCCGTGACACACACTCGGCTCCGCTGTTCAGATGGCGAATCAACTGCGCCCTTAAGCGCGCCACGTGCGCTAGTGTTTTGCGTGGCGTTTGGCAACCAGTTGCATACATTCACAATCAACGTTTGCTTTTTCACTTCCTATTTACTCGCAACCAAGAGTGTGGTTCCCTATTCAGTTGCAGGGGTTTCAGCCCTGGCCGTAACTTGGGATGCATCCTGCAGATTTGTGAGAAAGTGAGCCAAATTCTGAAAGAAATAAATTCGTTGGCATATTATCACGGAACTCTTCGCTGTTTTTTCACCGCACAGCCAACCAGCTTATTTTGGTGAACCACGTCCCGCTTTAAACGTACTTAATCGAAGAAACGAGAAGGCTGGGCCATTGAACGTGTCTCACCAGGGGTAGTATCCGGATTCAGCTGACGAGACAGCCCCGCCCCGCTCTCTTTGAGAGTAAAGACATGTAGAGTTCAGAATAAGCCCCGTTTGCAGGAGCGCGTGAAACAATTTGCAATTGGAGGAGGGCGGAAAATCAGTCAAAAAATCGCTAACAATATAGGCTAGCGGGCCAGGAGCTGGAGATCTGGAGATGGAGATATGCGCGCCTACCTGGAGCAGACATCAAATCAGTCAGCCTTGCACATCAGTCATCAATTCATTAAAAAGATGAGAAACATCACCAACACATACAGTAAATAACGAAACCAAATACCGCGGAGAATCTTATCCAAAGCCCACTATGCCAAACAGCAGACAACCCGACAAGTGCCTTCCACGATTACCGTGCAGCTACTGCCGAATAACTAGCTATTTCCGATGCCACCAGCCAGGGATCAAAGTTTTGAATTTTTTAATGCACGTGCTGCTACGGCCGTGCTGACGCAGCAAAGTTTGTGCGCCCAAACAAAACGTTGCCTATATTCATGCGAAGTGGTTTAACTGAGCAGCACCGTACCACATGATGTCACTCGTCGGCTGAGGCCGGCGAAATCGACTCCGATAGCCCTCTTTCGGGCAATATCCGAACCATTAGGTGAAGGGTTGCGGGGAAGTAGGACAGTGTCTCAAACCGTGGATCTCACGCACGATGGACGTTATGAACACTGGAATTTATGAACACTGGACTTAATGAGCGCTGGACTTTATGAACAATGGGCTTTATGATTATTCTCTGTTTAGGGGTTTTGGACATTTTCTGGACCTTATGAACGCTGGATGTTGCGATTCTGGACTTTTTGACCACTGGACTTTATGAACTCTGGACGTTTCAGTACGCATCCACTGAAACAAGCCTGAAGTTTGCAAACTGCTATTTGTAGACGATGTTTTAGTACTCCGAGACTGCTCGTTAAGAAGAGCGTGGTTCAGGAGTCGAGTGTCATCTGCATATGAGATGAGGCAACCATGTGACAGGTGACTCGACAAGTCGTTCGTAAATAGAGTGAATACTAGTAAATCGACTATGGATCCCTAGACCACTCCGTGGGCTACCGGTATGGTCATCAGTCTTCCACGTACCACCTGTACCCGAGCACTCAAACAGCTTTTGAACCAATCAGGGTCCACGCCGTACCAATGAAGTTTTCTTAGGAGCGAACCATGATCAGCGCTGTCTAAAGCCTTGGGCAGGCCAAGGGCTGTTAGCGAATACCGAACACCAGGAAATGCAGACGATTTCGAAGTGAACTGCGTAATGTGAAATGCATTGAAAAAACTCATTTACATGTTGGGCCCGTTTGAAAACATTGGCAGGTCTTTCACCAAATAACACCTGGATCAGGGACAAGTGGATTATATGACGTGATAGCTTTTAAGCACAAGGTGCTGAGCTTTAAGTTACCAGGCTTTTATAACCTCGGGCAATTACTTAACACGAGCTTTACAATTCGAAAACACTGCACAAACCTCACAAGCATTCCAGTCATTGGGCGAAAGGCTCAGGAGCCCCTGACAGCGCCAATGTGGTCAATGGCCAATGCGGTTTGTAACAAGGTCATTCATGCCGAGTTAGCCCAGCGACTCCCAGACCGAAGCTATGTGATTCTGCACCCGCACCCAAACGATGACCCAGACCGCGAAATCCACCTCGTGCACTCAGCTTAGATAGCAAACAGTGGCCACGCCCCGGACAGTGCGAGATGAAGGGAAAACATCAGCTCCGATAAGTGGTTTGCGGGTGTGAAATGGTGGCAAATCTGTTATCAGTATAGATAACATTGCACTCTTTGACAAATTTGGATGTGCTTCTCCCAGTGCTGGAGATGGTGGGAGGTAACTCCCAACATCTTCATGGACGCCAGGGAGGGCAATGTGACGTTGGAGTTGCAAAGAGGAAAGGATGATGCATTTTTTTCTGGCCTGTCTGTCCATTGGACAGTGAACAGCTCCTTAAAGTTGTCCTATTCCTGGCTCTCCTTATCTGGCACGGACGTTTCCACATCATGAAGGCTCGTGCTGGAGCCGCCTACCGCCAGCCCTGCCCCCGTCGGCTGGCGGCAGGCGGCCGTGCAGCCGTGCGGCGTTGATATCAATATTTTGCTAATGTGGCATTGAGTACGCTGTTTGCCTCCGTGCGCCATTCTTACGTGTTTGGTGTGTTTTATCATGGCGACATCATCGCTCCAACATGCAACCCATTGTCGTGAATCTGACATGAAGCTATATGCATGGAACAATTCGTAGTGAATACATAATAGCCACCGCCAGCTTCTGGATCAGAGCTGCCGCTAACTCCTCGACCAGAACCGCCCCCGCCAGCTCCAGTGGTGCCGGTTGATGACGTGGCTCAGGCAGCTTTGCCGATTATGTAACTTTATGGTCCACCGCACGGCTAAACGGAAAGTGGATTCGGCGTAAGTGGCAGAGATGTCGATAAGATCCTTACAACATCGCAAGGTTGGCGCCATCGCCGCCAACAAACAGTACCGTTACCACATCAACGCTTCGTTTTTTAACATTCATACAGTTCCCGGATCACGGCAGCACGAGTACATGTCTACAATCAGCCGTAAAATGAACATAAAATGAACATTCACAACGTGCAAGCATATGGTACAGTTCGAAATCCCAATCACTGGAATCTGAGATTTGAGGCCATCCGTGAACATCACGACATTCCCTTGGACACTGAATATGAAACCACCGTGCACTACCACATGACACCCATTCCTACACCACTGCTGGGCTTCACCGCTTTCCAGTGAATGGGTCTTTCACGTGGTGTCAAAATTCTGTGAAAGGGGGGGGGGGATGAGAGAGTTAGCGAACACATTGATGGTGTGGCTGAAACAGGTGATGACCATATCTTATGGACGTTTGCGTATATAGATTGTAGTAGTTCCTTATGTATATCTGAATGCCAAAAAAAAAACAGAACATAACTAGCCTACTGACCGCTCGAACAGCTTTCAAAAGCAATGTCTGTGTCTGCGTCTGCTATTCGGCCCTGTAGAACCACCGAAACGAAATGCATAGGTATTTGGCTTTTTCCTTAATGATAACAAAGGCGGTTTAATGTATACGGGAAATATTACTTATCAATATGTAGCTAACATTTAACATCAGACGGCAATGGTAGATGAATTCCAAATCACAATCCAAGTTGGTGTTTACAAAAGAACCAACGCGATGGCAGGAACTGGGTTCCGGTGTGAGTGCTGCCAGGGTGAGGAGGCAGGCGACGTCGTATGGCCTCAACAGCTAAGTGCGTCGCGAAGTTCTAATGACAACAACATTGGAAAACAGAAACCAAGGCCCGGTATTTTTGGGGAACCAGTGGGAGTCGGAAAACCATATTTGTATCTGCGAAAGAACCAGCAGGGGCCAGGAACCAGAGCACGATTTTGGTAAGAACAATAGGGTTCGTGGACCAACGGTGGGTTTATGAAGGAATCATCCGAAGTCTGGATCCGAGGTCCCCTTTTTCAGGAGAATCGGGAACCAGGAAATGGCATTGGGAACCAGGCACACGTCCGTCTAAAACTATGTCTGAGGAAAGAACACACGGGATTCGCGACAGGCGCCGCCGCTGTGTGCCGCCGCCATCCGTGGGCGTTTCTGTTGTTCGCAACCGTCCCGGCCAATGGCTCGATATACATTTTCAAGGGCATGCAAAGAGGCCACCTGGGCGCCCCAGGGCACATTGCGCATAGTTCGATCGTGAAGGCTCGAAGGCTGGTTTCCTGCCACGCGCGTTCACTGAGTGAGCGTGGATGGACCTGGGTAAGAGGACACAGAGTTGCGAGATAGCAAAACCCATTGGACCCACGGGACATCTAGGTGTGTTGCAGGCAAGGCTTCGGGGTGCCGGTAGAGTAGAAGACACCCTTCTTCATGCTAGGTGGCAAATCCTGAAAACAAATTTTCTGTTTTAGATCCTTTTGACTTTCTGCTTGTTCTACCCCCTGGCTTAAAACCGTGCAACCTTTTTGTTTCTTGAAATGTTTTCCTAACTGACATACCCATTCACCTTTCTCCTATTTGCATTTAACACCCCTCTAATTCGTGTCCTTTGAATTGTTTTCCAGCCTAACTTGTATCCCTTTTGACTTTTATGTATCCGCTTAACTTGTATCCCCTTCCACTTTTTCGGATTTGACAATCAAGGGAATGTTCAACATTTGAGGATTCTGAAGCAAACATCAGACACGATGAAATAAACTCACTGATGTCTACTGGAATGCTTATCAATAAAAAAGCTGCTCTAACCAACACCATGCTCTGCTGACTAGATATGCTCTTCAATGCCCCATTGTCTGATTACATCATCGTACGTTGCACAACATTGATTGACAGCCAACTAACGGCTCTGTCTCAGGAAATCTTGCTCACGAACGCCAAATGCGAACAAATCGACAGTTATATATTTATTGGTCTTGATCGCCACATGGCGAACGGAATGACAAGGTCTGAATGACGGTATTATGTTGTCAGCGGTGCTTGGGTGACCTTGAATGGTCGCTCCAAAATGGTCTTGACAACTACAGGGGCGTGTAGCTCCGAAACTAGTACGACTCAGGTCTTAGAAGAGCTAGGCTGTGAACTGCACCGAATGGTATTCAAGATGGCTGATTCAATTTAAATCCCATATAAATATGGAACACTTCCTTAAATCAAATTTGGGTCGAATTTGTTAACTTATATTCGTTTTGACCTTTTGTCGATTACAACTTTTTCCGATTGTACTTTTGTTCCTGTCGACTTTTATTCCCTTTCAGCTGTTTGCGTCCGAATTGTTTCATTTATTTCCATTCAGTTCTTTGTCCGGGGCCCGTGTGAGAAACGTACCTTCGCGGGTCTCTGTCAGCGATGGTCTCCTGCCTCCCCCCCCCCCCCCCCCCCCCCCCTGTGGACGCAGGCGGCGACCGTCCGAGGCGAAGCATTGACGTGCCAGGAAAGTGCATTGTATGATTGTATGAGGGAAGGCAAGCTCAGAGGTGCAGTAGAACTGATCAAGGTAGGAACCAGGTAGCCCACACGTTATATAACAAGGACGCGACTGAATAAACGCTCCAGGTTGCGTTGCTAATACTTTTATTATTTAATGCTAAGATCGGTTTCAGCGCAACACAGATCTCTTGTTCCACAAATTTCGTGCCATTTGGTTGGAATTGCCGGAGATATGGGTGTGATAAAACGCATCAACAAGTAATTGGTCCGGGAGAAACTCTCACTAATGCAGAGGTGACGATGTGATTTCCAAACCAGAGAATGATAAACGTGACCATTGACTCATGTTTTTGGTAGACTCTTTCATTGAACGTTACCGGTTTGGCAGCTTTGTCTTTGACTATGCGTACCAAAAAAGAAGCAGTGAACATACGAGCTACTCTGTCAGTAATTGCACGGGTTAGTCTGAGGTGGATCGCCATAGCACGTGACGAATCCACCATGTGCCACAACGCTGCCGCCGCAGGCGTACCTGCCTGGAGTTGCCTGCATGAGTTGCCTGTCTGGAATCTGCTCCGTGCCAGCGAGTGCAACCGTGACGTCTCTGTCTGGAGCCAGCTGATCCACTTATGTAATGGCCTGCCGGCGCCGTCGCTGCGGCGGACCCCGCACTGATCGTAAGCTGCCGAGTTGCCCACTGACAAGTACAGCTTCTGTGGGATTGCGCTGGGTGATCACATGACAAATGAGTATAGAATGTAAGACCCCTTAAGTATGTGGATAGTCATTTGTCGACATGTGATTCCCGGGGTTGCAGGTAAGTTGAGAGACCGCACACATGGCGACGAGCAGTGGATATGCGAAATCACAAGTTTACATCAAACTACAAAGTTTTAAGACGGCAATTGAAAACAGCCGGGCAAAGCCGTTTTATTAGCAATAGTTTTAGATATTTTTAGCACATTTGTACCTAGACGCGTGGGTCGGGATTTTACGAATTTAAGTATTGGCGTCTTCGTGGGTTTACACTGCGAGAGATTAATCAATACGCAGCTTGTCTACGTCTACTCAAATCCGCTGGTGACGTGACCGGTTGACTGCCAGAATCGGTCCGACCGGAGTCAGCGCCCTTAGCGGTCAGGATTTCGGAAATCCGCGATGAGCTTGGCGAATTAAACACAAGGCGCAATGATTCACGTCATGCCTATTTAAGCGTTTACCCATTACTATGTGCCGCTCGCAGGTAAATCAGTGCATTTACCGCTTATCTTTAAGGTTGACACTGAGGATAGCTACAGGTTTTGCTGGAAAGGCTTCAGCCCTCACGCGTCACCGATCCTGTCCCGGGATGACTTTCACTCTCGTGCACGGCGGCATTACAACGGCAACACACTGCGAGTACGCTGCAGCGCTGCAACGGTAGGCACCATTCCATACGTGCCCGTGTTTGAACGCGGCAGCCGGACGCCCCACGCGGCAGCTCGGCTGCAACGGTGGGCGGTCTTTCGTGCCCGTGCCCGTGTTTAAACACGGCAGCCGGGCGCCCCACGCGGCAGCTCGGCTGCAGCGTTGAGCGCCCTTCCGCTCGTGCCCGTGTTTTGACGTGGTAGCCGGGCGCCCCACGCGGCAGCCCGGCTGCAACGGTGGGCGCCCTTTCGCTCGTGCCCGTGCTTGGACGCGGTAGCCGGGCGCCCCACACGGCAGCCCGGCTGCAACGGTGGGCACCCTTCCGCTCGTGCTCCTGTTTCGACGCGGTAGCCGGGCGCCCCATACGGCAGCCCGGCTGCAACGGTGAGCGCCCTTCCGCTCGTGGCCGTGTTTGGACGCGGTAGACATGGTAGCCGGACATGGTAGCCGGACACCCCATGCGATAGCCCGATTGCAACGGTCACTGCAGTGGCCGGTTCATCCGGTGCTCCTCGCCAACATACGGACTAGGGCCAAGAAAACAAGAATTACAGCTGGTACATTAAGTTTACACCAAACAAGCCTCCATGAGTTGGCAGGCTCCGCGCTCTTAAGTCTCACCATGGCTGTTTTTCAAAGCTTTCACATTTGCAAGCCGAACCTTTGGTATCACAGGTGTAAAGGCAGTGTAGGTGTACATACAATTATCTCCGATCCTACTACTTGTGCAACATGCACAAACAGGTAAACAACACTCAGTATTCTTCAAGTACTTCACCTTTTTTAGAAGAAGAAAATCTCCACCGCGAGCGTTTTACGCGCAGTGCGGCACGGGCTCAACCAGCTCGCGTTAGCAGGATTGCCCAACTTTGAAATCATACAATCCAAACGACATCTTTAGCACCAAAATAAAGAGCAGGCAATTAACATTATACACTGCGTCGTTTCGACCACTGACTTCTCACAATGCTCGCATGATTGCCTATCATCTTCAAGAAATAACCATCTGATAATATAATAATTTCGGCCACAAACAGGTCATATGATTTTAACACGCAGACAGCCGACGATTTATAGCATGTACTAAAAGGGCAACATAAGCACCAAATTACGTACATTCGAGCAATTAAGAAAAGTATTCCAGTTCTTCACATTCGTGTCTCGAATTGATATTTCCAAACAGACAGCACAGAGAAAAACCCAACAATGTCGGCGGAACTGAAGCATTTCCAGCAGTCTTAAAAAACGGACCAAGCCACGGGAACCGAACACCGAAGTCAAGCCAACGTTTTCGGTACGGTACATTGACGTCTATTAGCGCAGTGCATCTCATACCCGAGTCCGGATAATGTGATTCACACTTATTAGGACCAAACACATCGTGACGACATTGTCGCTTAAACTACAACACTTGGATTCAATTAATATGACTACTCCGTTTGCCGTGACATGCTGCCATCATGTCGTGCGGAGGGACTGTCGTAGTACAGAGGTGTACTACTTGAAGAGGGTGCTACTGCAGTCCGTCCGCCAATGATGGCAATATCTGACGGCAATGCATGAGTCTTATTCATCGGACCGTGGTCTGGCATATCCACCGACATCGTCAGCAAGATGTGTTTGGTCCTAATAAGTGTGAATCTCATGATCCGGACTCGTGTATAAGGTGCACTACGCTAATAGACGTATACGTACCGTACCGAAAACGGTGGCCTTGCTTCAGTCCTCGTTTCCCGGGGCGCGATCCGTTTCCTTAGGGTGGCTGTTGGCATAATATCTCGGCAGAGTATGTCTCTTGATGTCAGAGCGATTTCAAGCCTTGCTCGTTGGAATTGTACGAGAGGTGCACTACTTTAAGAGGGTGCTACGACAGTCCCTCCTGCACGACATGATTGCAGCATCTCACGGCAATGCATGAGTCTTATTTATCGGACCGAAGTCTCGCAGTTCCATCGAAATTGTCAGCACGACGTGTTCAGTTCTAAAGGTGTGAATTGCATTATCCGGACTCGTGTGTGAGGTGCACTACGCTAACAGACGTATATGTACCGTACCGAAAACGCTGGCCTTGCTTCAGTCTTCGTTTCCCGAGGCTTGATCCGTTTCCTTAAGGGTGGCTGTTGGCATATTATCTCGGCAGAGTATGTCTCTAGATGTCAGAGCGATTTCAAGCCTTGCTCGTTGGAATTGTACAGGAGGTGCACTACTTTAAGAGGGTACTACGACAGTCCCTCTGCACATGATTGCAGCATGTCACGGCAACGGAGTAGTCATATTAATTGAACCCAAGTGTTGTAGTTTAAGCGACAATGTCGTCACGATGTGTTTGGTCCTAATAAGTGTGAATCACATTATCCGGACTCGTGTATGAGATGCACTGCGCTAATAGACGTCAATGTACCGCTCCGAAAACGTTGGCTTGACTTCGGTGTTTGGTTCCCGTGGCTTGGTCCGTTTTTTAAGACTGCTGGAAATGCTTCAGTTCCGCCGACATTGTTGGGTTTTTCTCTGTGCTGTCTGTTTGGAAACATCATTCGAGACACGAATGTGAAGAACTGGGATACTTTTCTTAATTGCTCGAATGTACATAATTTGGTGCTTATGTTGCCCTTTTAGTACATGCTGTAAATCGTCGGCTGTCTGCGTGTTAAAAATCATATGACCTGTTTGTGGCCGAAATTATTATATTATCAGATGGTTATTTCTTGAAGATGATAGGCAATCATGCGAGCATTGTGAGTAGCAGCGGTCGAAACGACGTAGTGGATGATGTTAATTGCCTGCTCATTACTTTTGGTGCTAAAGATGTCGTTTGGATTGTATGATTTCAAAGTCAGGCAATCCTGCTAACGCGAGCTGGTTGAGCCCGTGCCGCACTGCGCGTAAAACGCTCGCGGTGGAGATTTTTCTTCTTCTAAAAAAGGTGAAGTACTTGAAGAAAACCCAACACTCTCCAATGGATCGTCAAGACTGCGCTGCAGCTCAAGCGGGGTCCCCAAGTCATCTTGATAAAGAAGCATCCGCATAATATGTAACCCATTCACACCGTAGTAATTCCAGTTCAGAAGTGGCCCGAGCCTGCTGCTCAGCATTATTTCACATGTAAACATCAGTTAAGGCGCACATAAAAACCAGGGATGTACTTCACTTATGCTCTGAAAGTTAGTACCATGTTTCCACTTGCCACATATCACGAAATGTCATGCTGTGACTATTAATTTTATCACTCGGCTAACTAATTGGAATGAATCGCAACGATTGTGGCTCTTTACACCATACCAAGATAGCCTCCAAAGATAGCACAATGAGTGTAAAAGGAGGTGGTATCTTTGACGTTACTCTAATGACACGACACAAACGTCTTCTTCCTATCCAATACTTGTATGGTTGTAAAGCCTGCTTTTCTTCACCTTGTATTGGCGGTGCTGTTGCAGTACACTCTCCCAGCGACGGCCGCCCCACTCCCGCTCCTGCCCCCGCGCCCCGGGCCGTCCCGACCGCGCCGCCCGGTCACGTGACACACCGCCGCCGGGTATGGGCTGACACACGCTGACCCGGGCCAGCCGGCCGCGGCAGGCCCGGGCGCGCCACACGACCGTCCAGCCTTACATGACAGGACGACGGATGGAGTTGCGTATAGGAATATCCGTGAAAAGCAATAATTCATGATGATGAACGTACAAGAAAGTAAATTTGACGTACACTGTTCGCGGAGCGTTTGACACTTTGTTGTGTCATTGCCACATGTCCTCTACCTCGTGGAAGTCAAGGCACTGCATAAACAAACATTCATAGGACACGTACAGCAGGAGTTATATACACTTCACAGCACATGAACAATGGCGTACGTCTAATCATATTAAACTCTGGTCCATGATGTACTGGCGTCTAGTACGTTTGCCTTGGTCTCATTTACGCCACCGACTGAACTCACCTTCAACATAACTGACCGTAGCCGGGTTGAGCGAGCAGGCTCTGATCAATTTTAGTCGCAACAATGAGTTCCGATTCAAATACAAGGCATGCAAAGGAGGAGGCCGAAGCAAAAGCGTGTGCCATCTTAAGCTTTCCAGTTGCAAAGATTACCCGCTCTATTTTCTACCGGCTCAACTAGGCAAACCTGTAATCCCGACCGCGGCACCATATTTCAGTCATGCTCACCTGCATCGTTATTCCACCCATCGACGTCCTTGG
This sequence comes from Pollicipes pollicipes, assembly GCF_011947565.3. Taxonomy (NCBI): domain Eukaryota; kingdom Metazoa; phylum Arthropoda; class Thecostraca; order Pollicipedomorpha; family Pollicipedidae; genus Pollicipes; species Pollicipes pollicipes. The sequence goes on from NW_023596576.1 coordinate 35,952,523, forward strand.
GGTGCACTCATGTCCACCGGGCTTGAGCTGGCCTGCGGGGGCCATCGTCGGCGTCTGGGTCTGTCAATGTCGGGTTCGATGACGATGGCGGCGAGTGAAGCGCTGGTCACCAGGAGACGTGGGAGCTGGTCCACCTCAAGTTGCGTTCGTTTCTGGCTTCCCGCACTTCCTCGCTTTACATGCTGATGACCAGTGACAGTGACTCGGTCACGTCTGTTCTATGTTCACTTTGTGCACACACGGGGGGAAATAATAGCATCGCTTCGACAACTGAACCGTCTCCATGGAATATTGCGTGTGCTGCTGAATGTCGATAAGTACGAATGAAGACAGAGCGGAGAGGATGACGGCCAAGCCTCGAAGAAGCTGCAGGCATACATTTCGAAGTCGGCATTCCCACCGCCACCACTCCGGGATTGGCGGAGCCTCTCGCCGGGGTGTGACAGCAAAGGAGCCGGCCCGGCACAGAGAATTCCCTCCGAACCAAACAATACTATTGGCTCGGCGGAGATTGGGCAGCGAATGCAGACCGCCAGACGCTGCAGGCGATTGGCCCTTAACAACGGGGGGTGCCCGCTGTCCACATCTGCGGGATCATGAGACGCGTGTCAACCGGCCCGTTGCAGCGAAAAAAACCGGCCTCTTCCCGGATCTGGCATGACGGTGGTCCTATTTTTTAGTCTGACCGCCGCCTCAAGGGAAAGACTTTGCCGTCTCGGACGGCACTAATCAAGTTATAAGTCGCCGTCTGCCCGGTCGGACGTGATGTACCGGGCGGTATCCGATGAGTGGCTTGTGGGCCAATGTGAACGGACCAGGGCAGGGGCGGATAATGACGTAACTGGACTATATATAAATGATCGTATATATACGCAGAATGGGCCGCGAAAGCGAGGCACAGATAGTTGAGTTACTAGGTTGAGGGTGGTTGTGTGTGAGTGTGACCTGGTAAATACCGGTGACTTACTTATTTAGCGGGAGGGGGGGGGGGGATCGTGAGGCTATCGCGAAGCGAAATGTTTAGCTTTGAAGCGATCAACGATCGCAGGCCACGGATTGGTCGGGTGATCCACAAGGCCAGTGATGGCAATGGCCGAACGCTGCACTTAACGTTGCGACATTTGTGGCCTGGCCTCCAGCCGGAGATTGCCAGTGTTGGCGGAAGCGGATAATTGCACGTAGCCATTGCTGTCAAATCGGTCGGATTAGACTTGCACCGGGCTGGCAGCCCCACGTTCGATTCGCATCCCGCTGTGGCCTCTTGTTCGGGGGGCTGAGCCACGCAGCAAAGGTAGTGGCCGCGAAGGGTGACAGGGGCAGAACGCGCCCGAGATCATGGCTCGGCTATGATCATGATTCAGGAGGAGCTAGACAATTGCAGTCCTGCTGTTATGCAAATCAATGTTTGGGGGATAGCTCGACTCGAAGACATCATTACGTTGATTTTTGGGTAAGAGAAGGTCGATCGCATTTTCCGTCTTTCATTTAACCTCGGCGTGGCGGCATGAAGGAACGTAAGGTCAGGACATGACAAGAGCAACCAGCCTCAGACCGTCCGGGATGACAGGCATTACCGACACGGCAGTAACTGCATCTATTCGTTGGTGGTCCTGTCCTTGACGTGGGTGTATGCCTGGCGTTGGGCGTTATCAGCCCATGCTGGCGAGACGTTCGGTGCGGATAGGGATTCCGTCCCAACGTGCTTTGCAGGAAGGGCGACAGGGGTATTGAGTCCATCGGACAGTCCCGTTAGGCCGATGTCGCCCAGAGAGCATCGGGCTCGTGGAGCCGTGAGGTGACCCCTTGAGCGCAGGTCCGTACCGGGTGCTCAGCCGTCTGCTGATGGGCTCCACCGTCCCATCAAGTGCGCTATCTACCCCCAGGCCTCTGAGGGGGCGCACCGCGACGCTGCCATACAAAGCACACTCCAGCAGGCGGGAAGCGAGGGCGCAGAACCGCCGGAGGCGACGTCTCTATACTGAATGGGGCGCGAAGCGGGTGCGCAGCAGCGCAAAGCCGCGAGCGGTAGGCATGCCTAAAGAAGAGGTGGGTGTCCCATCGTGGACGAGGCGCAAAGGAGCGACCTCCGAATACGGAGCCGCCACCATATCGGTCGGGCGAGGGAACCAGTCGTCGTCCAGCTTAAGTACTTCTGAAGCGCACCAGTAGCACGGCGGTGCCAGGCGGATGGGAAAGTAACCGGATATGCTTTAAATAGGACATAAACGTGGCTTTAATGGATGCGTGCAATGCATAAAATTATACTTTTACTTGAGCTCAGTGAGCACTCGCGCAGACTTGTCAATTATAATGTCAGGATGCTGGAGAGGGGCGTAGGTCATGACATGGCAATAGACCAGTTCGGACCGCCTGAGGTGCAGGGTTACGCACTGTGGTAACTGGACCCATCTCGGGGGAGGGGGCAACGCATGTGCGTGCCAGGAATGAGCGGTGTGATGTAAGAATGCGTGTAGTGAATTATTTACGCCAGTGAATGAGGACGCTTGTAGTGAATGTGGTGAGGTGCCGATCCCATGAGTTTGTGAGGATGATTTGTGGACGAGGAGTTTCCAGGGTCTATATCCAGCAGGCTCTGCTAGTGTAGTTGCCGGCTGAGCGGATAACCGGCCGATTCAGGCGTACCGTGAGATTAAGGACGATTAAATTCTCTCATGCAGCTGATTTGCTTGTAGCCCCGTTTGAATGTCATCACCAGCCAAGCGATGAAGGTGAGTTGCCGTTTTGAAGGACGCAGACGGCACAATCGTGCAAGGAGAGACAACTGCTCATGGTGTCTGACAGGTCCTGCAATCCCGTCAATGCACGGGTCACCCATTTCATCCCATTATGTGGCCCACATGCGTGTGTGTGGGGTGTGTGTGGGGGGGGGGGGGTGAAGGTGTGGGTGTGAGTGTGTGGGTGGGTGTGTATGTGTGTGTGGGTGGGTGTTGTCGGTTATAGTGGAGTCCATGGGTGCATTCCTACTTGCTTAAATGGAATATTTTACATTTGAAGATATAGGAACAAACACCAGATGTGATGACACAGCTCATTCATAACTCTGATGTACTTTTAAGTGGAAAAACTGCTCTAGACAGGACAATTCTTTGTTAAGTACATATGCTACGCAAAGCGTCATGGTTTGATTGCGTCATCGTCCCTTGCACAACACCGATTTAGAGCCAAGTGACAGCCGTTATATCTGTAAGTCATGCTCCCGAACGCCAGATATGAACGCCCCAACAATTACATGTTTCTTGAAACGGAATTAAGATGAAATTCTTTCAATAATTATATGCGTGGTGCTCGTTACGTAAAATGCATTTTTGATGCGTCAAAAGTGCAACTTACTCTTCATACCTTTAAGTATCTATTGATGTTTTCATGCCTTACGTTGCACCAGCACTGTACCATCTTAAAATTATAGTTTTCTTCGTCTTGATCACAGCATGGCGTAGGGAATGGCAGGATATGAAGACGTCGTTATCATCCCATGAATGTGAGCGGAGGTGGACCGTGACATACTCTCCCCCGATATAACATTTCCAAGTTTTGCGGGCGTGTATCCCAGAAAACTAAAGGGGCTTAGATCTTAAGAAGGACAGGATTGTGAACAACACCAAAAAGTCTTCAAGACGCCTATTTTGGCTCAAAACCCCAGATAAATGTGGGACACTCCCTCTTAAAGGGAGTGTTCCATCCTTATATGGGATTTTGAACTAAAATACCCATCTTGAGGACCTTTCTGGCGCAGTTCACGGCTAAGCCCTTTTTAAGACCCAAAACCCTCTGGTTCCTGAGTTCCACGCCCGCAAAAGTGGGAAAAGGTTTGTTGGGAGACTACTTCAAAGTCACCTTGGCATTGATGCCGTCGTAGAAACGTTAAACGATCGTCGTGATACAAAGGCTTTTTCGGCTTATGGTCGAAACAGTATAGCCGCTGATACATTCGCAATAGCGATGATGCGGCAGTACGATACAATATGCGGAAGGTGATTGGCTGTTAGTAAGAGTTCGCCGCTGTATGCGTGTCGCGACCGTAAGCGTGAACAGTTTCGAGTTGTGCGGTACTCGTCAACGGGGCATTTTTCTTTAGGTCAATGCTATAAAAAAGAACACCACTGTCTGCAAAAAAGTACGGCACCGAAAAAATGGCATTCTTCCCAATGCTAGAGAAAGAGGACGGGACGGAAAATGTCTTTTTTCTCTTGTGTGTGTCTTCCTTTCTCAGCACCCAGCATTTAACACAAGTTGCAGTAATCAAGACATTGATGACTCACAAGCGATGCTCACCTGCGTACAAAATTTGTTAAGACAGTGGAATGTGCACCAATCATGTGCAAACTGTGAATAAGCTTGTATGCATACAACATTTGGTAATACAGTAATGTGTATCAGTAATAGCACAGCTCTATACTTTCATAATTCTATAGGGAAAAACAGCTTTGCAAAGCCATATCCTGTGAGCCAATACTGAACATGTCCATTAACGAGCTGCGCACACCAGCCCCTACTACCAAAATGAAGTCCTGATATAAATAACGTGCAGTGGATTAATTGCATGCTGTATTATCTCAATAGGTTCAAAATGCTGCCAAGATCATAATAAAGTAACAAATTGCCTTTGTACACCCCTGCAACATAGGTGCTAGTGTTTATCCTAGTATGACTTCTCCGTCATATTCAAACACAAACATATAGGTAGGGACAGGTATCGATATATCACATTTTATTGGGAGTCAGTAGACTTAAAACATACCAAAACAGTGTTCTCTTTCAGAAGTACAATCCTCGCACGCACACTCCCCATCACATCAAGATCAATACAAACAACTAGCACACACAACCATTGATCATACACATTTCAAACTCCGGTTCACACTTTTTTGCCAAAGAATGTGATGTCACACTTGCACAGCTCGCGGGGCTATCAAATTGCAGTTTTTTCGCAATTTCCGCACAAATTTTTGGCTATAACACCCCATTTCACCGTAACCTAAACAAAATCCCAACGGGGGCTCACGGTAATGCGGCTCAAGAGGCTGTACTTGTAGAACAAAATTGGGTGTTCAAGATTTAAACTCGCACAATATGTTGGAAATATTGAGTAGTATATATATATATATATATATATATATATATATATATATATGTATGTATATATATATATATACATGTATATAAAATTACTTTAAGTTTCCCTAATTTCATAATGCCTTGCTAACCCTTAAACCCGTGCCAGGTTCTGTGCTCCGGTACGCAAGGCGCCAACCGAATTGTTTGTAAGGAATACGTCGTCAGAGGAGAAAAAACGCCAGCAGGAGAAAAAGACAGATTTGCCGGCGCGTGTTCTTTTTAACAACTTTTGGGAGAGTACTCGTTTTTTGGATGCCATACTTTTTTGCAAACAGTACTGTTCTTTTTATAATATTGACCTATGACCTAGAAATAGGCACAAATGCCCCATTCACGACGAGTGCCGCACAACGCCAAGGTGGTCGCGCTTACGCTCGCGATACGTATTCAGCAGCGAGGTCTTGCCAGCAGCCAGTCATCTTCCGCGCAACCTTTTCGCACTTTGGCGGGTTTGGCGGGCGTGTAACTCAGGAACCAGAGCGTTT